>NC_084579.2:30093032-30418032 GCF_033978685.3 Nerophis lumbriciformis
AGTTATTAAAATGTAATAAATTCCATTAGCATTTAATTAAAATATATTCTTTATATGTCATAGTACAATGGAATATAATACACAGCATATGATAAGTGTATTTTCTTCCTGTATAACAGCTCCAGTCTTGTATGAGAACTTCTACAGTGGTCAGAGAGTTCCACCTCAGTTACCTCCACCTCTCATCAGGTAAGTGTGGGGGCAGGGCCTTCGCCTACCAACTATTGCACAGGTGTCAAACTCAAGGCCCGAGTGCCAAATCTGGCCCAATGCATCATTTTATATGACCAAAGCCTGGAGAACACAGCACTTTATCTTTACTTACTAAATGTATACATTCTTTCTATTCTGAAGGGGAAAAAATGCATGTATTGCATGAAATTGCATATCTTTTAAACTTGAATATTATCTAAGATTGAAAAAATATTCTATTAGCACATATTTCAAACCTTTTTTTGTGAAAATAAAAATATTTACTGAAACATCTGTTTGGATTTATGATTAAAAAGCAAGTTATCCATGAAAGTGTATACTGTAAAAATGGCAATATACATATTTGGTAGCTCAGGAGCCAGAACTTTACCGTAAAAAAAAACTAGTACAGTTTTTCCATTTACAATAAGACACCGTAAAACAACAACCTTAGAATTTGTGTTAAAAATGGAAGCACAATCACCAGAATTGTACCTTAAAAAAATGTGCTACCGTTTTTTCATTTACAGTAATACACCGTAAAAAACACCATAGATTTTACGGTAAAAAAACCTGTCAGCTCTGTTGCCAGAATTTTACCGTAAAAAACCTGTGGTACCGTTTTTCCTACATACACTAACATGCTGTAAAACCACCATATTTTTACGATAAAATTCTGGCAACTGAGCTGACAGTTTTTTATTGTAAAATCTACAGATTTTTGTTTTACAGTGCACGTGAAAAAATATAATAATCAAATGCATAGGCAATTTTATAATAATATCATGAGGCGAATCCTTATACATGAATATTCACTGTTACATTACTCTGCGGGCAGTCATAACTGCGATGTGGCTCTCAATGAAAAGGAGTTTGACACCCCTGAACAGTTATTAGCGGTTTGTTGGTTAATACACAGGATTTCATTTTGGAACATGTCCCTTCATTTCTGTGTGCATGTAATGCATGAATGTTTGCAGGGCGCGCCCATCCACCCATCAAGGTAACAGAAAGATGTTTTTTCCCCCTTTGTACTTTATCTTGACTTATGCTACTATCAGATAAATGTGTGCTTTGTACTGTAGCAGCAGACGTGCAAGACGAAGGCTACAGTGTTGTTCACTTTTGAAGAAATGGGCTGCGCTGCATTGGGCAATAACACTCTCCTGATCCAATAAGGTATGCTTGGAAGAGTTTAGTGTGGAAGAAGGTCCTCCAAGACCTTTGGGATTTACTAAAGGGGCCGCGTTCGGCACAACAGCTGTGAAATTAGACACATTTCCTTTCATTTTAATAGAACGGTGTCCCAAAAAGTTTGTACATATGGTGTATTTCAATGAATCTTGTTGAAATAAAAAATGCTTTATTCAGGCCACAAATAGCGCTCAAATGTTGAGTTGCCAAGCCACAGCCTCAAAATGCTCTAGGATTGGAGATTATATGTAAAGAAGAGTGGACCTACATTCCCTTCAGGACGGCCCGGAGATGCTGACCAATCCTATTCAACATGATTGAAGGTTTTTAATACCAACAGTTCCTCATGTGCTCCATTAGTCTGCAGATGTGGTCTGGGAGTTAGCAAGATTGCTCTGATTGGATCAAGTTTAAAATCAGTTGGATGGTCCTCTCACCTTGATAGGGTAAAGAGAAATAGAAGGAAATACTGGGTTGAGTCATGCATGGGAGCGAGAAGAGAGGCAATGTTATGTCATATTATTACTGGGTACTACCTTCTAAACTCATGCGAGGGTTTTCAAGCTTCTTCTCCAGCAAAGAGTCTAGCAGCTTCCTCAGGTGTTTGAAGATCACGCCTATCCGCACAGGGGCCTTGAAACCAAATGTGGTCGTAAATAAAGGATTCCCTCAGAAATGACATCACAGGAGTCCCCGTGTAACATGCAAATATAACAGCAGCAAATGGATGTATTATTGTCGGTATAATCAATGCTAGTTTTAATCTTCTTACACCACCGTTTCTGAAGTTTTTGTACATAAAAAAGCAAACCTCTAACAAAAGAGACGCACATTTCTTTCTTTGAGTTCTAATACAATTAACGATACAAAAACATTTGAGCTGAATGTTGACTAATACATAACAGCATATTGTAGCAGTGTATGTGAAAAGTATCTTTAATGGTTCCATTAGAGCCATAAAATATGCAATCTCAACACAACCACAGTGTAAAACTTCATCCCATTTGCAATGTGTTCAGATTTTTTCTTAATAATTCAAATCTGTTCCAGGGTCAAACTGCCGACATAAATTGTACAAGCAAATGCAGAAATAAGTTATGTCTTACTCAAAAATGCGCTAACCCGTAAAGGAGAACGACACTTGTTTTTTGTAGTTTGCCCATCATTAACAACCCTTTGTTAGACAACGGGCTTTGTTCCTTTTTTTATGCATTCTAAATATTGAAAAACTGCTACTAAGAGATGGCTAACAATGCAGGTAATTGAGGCTGAGATCTAGTCCTCCTATAAAGCCCTCTAAAATCCATCCAAATACAGTTTTATAAACATGCTGTAAGTATGTATGTAATGTAGTAACAGGCACACTTAATGATAACATGTAATATTAACAGTATTTTGCTCATTTTAAGCTTTACTGTGACTTCTTCCCTCGGTGCATTTATATCACAAAGCGCATAAAGTAGGTAGCATTTTTATGCAACATGGAGATCACTTTCTGATTTTTGCTGCCACTTATAGCAGACTTTGTGAGAGCCTTGGAGCGTTATCGTGTAGCACTATTGCTAAACGTTTCAAATAAGTACATAATATAAGCGTGACTTACAATGCCCGCTTTCACTGGGATGGCGACAGATGGAATGGTTGTATCTTTCAGCACATGTGCTCTCCTTCAGCTGCTAAATTTAGAATGACCCTCACTTCTCAAATAAAAAACGCTCCTAGCGATGTTGCGATGGTTTTATGCTGTGTTCCATTAGTTTAGAGACAAGCTGAGAACCATACAGTATCAAGTTGGTAGCGTGTGGATTTTCAAAGTTGATCATAGGGCTAGGCGATATATCGATATACGCGATATATCGTAATACGCGATATATCGCGGGTTTGTCTCTGTGCGATATAGAAAATGACTATATCGTGATATCAGAGTATACGTTCTCACGCAGTTGCTTTTAGCTGCTGGCATTACACGACAGGCTCTTCCCACTTTTTCTTGTGTCTCCTTCTCAGACAGCAAGCGCACCTTCTTACACATGTCACATACTGTCACGACATACGTCACATACGTATACGCCCTCGCGCAGCAGAGAGGTAGCAGCATGGCTAAAGTTAGCTGTGGTGCGAGTGGTAATACGAGAGAAAGAAGGTGCGAATCTGGTAACAAATGAAGGAAGAATTAATTCCCAAGAAAAACAGCAGGGGGTCCATCGTCTGGCGGTGGTTTGGCTTCAAGTGGGAATATGTCGAACAGACAACCGTAATTTGTTAAGTGTGGGGCAAAAGCGTTTCTACAAAAAGTAGCATTACTGTTAATATGTAGCATCATTTGAAAAGTCACTCGCTAGAGAATCAAGAGTGCTTACTCCGCATGTCAACATCTCCGTTCGGTGCCACACGCCCACACCATCAAAATGCCGAGGCAAACATTTCCAGATCAACACTGTATGAAAAAAAGAGTCCACGACAAAAGGAGATAATGTCCGCAGGAACCTACCACATAGCGAAGGACGAACACTGTTTGATTTCCTATTATGCAGCTCATTTTTATTTGACACTTATTGAAATATCTTGTGTGACATCATGTTTTTAAACTATATTCTGTACAAAAAGTGCACTTTAATAAGTCGTCTTAGTGACATCATGCACAAAAGTGCACTAATAGCTTGTTTTAAAATGTCTCTGACAATCTTGCACTTTCTGTTTTGAAATGACATGAATAACTGCTAAATAACTCTTTAATAAATACAGTTTTGCTAAATTGACTTAGTTGTGATTTCCCTCTCTGCATGAAAGTTTAAAATGAGCATATATTAATGCAGTATTAACAAAAATGTTTTAATGTAGACACATAGAATCATAATACTGGTGTGATTATATGCATCAAGTGTTCATTCAAGGCTAAGGCAAAATATCGAGATATATATCGTGTATCGCGATATGGCCTAAAAATATCGAGATATTAAAAAAAGGCCATATCGCCCAGCCCTAGTTGATCAACTTCTCGGCTTGCCACAAACTTCTCATGTACGTGTGAGATGCATGATTTATAATGTAGCATTAACCCTTCTAAACTCAAAAGCAATGCAGAAGCTGCTCAAGCTTCTTCTTTTTCTTTATTTTATGGTAGAGTGTCACGTAACCAATGTTTATTAGCAGCTAGAGCTAGCTAGTAGCTGGCTCGCTAGTGGTCGTAGGCGCAGTCTCAGGAAGGTGATGTGTGCAAGAAAAGTACTTCCTAGGTGTTATCTCTTACAATAATAATCTTACTATAGCTTGGTTAATATGCAGGTCACGGTGTGTAAATTGAACAATGTTGGTATTTGTTTTTAAAGCGTTTTATAAGCGGAGTGGATGACATCCAAATACCTGCGTTGTTAGTTGCCTTGTACTAGCATTTTTTTAATACCGTATTTTTCGGATTATAAATCGCTCCGGAGTATACGTCGCACCGGCCGAAAATGCATAATAAAGAAGGAAAAAAACATATACGTCGCACTCGAGTATAAGTCGCATTTTTGGGGGAAATTTATTTGATAAAATCCAACACCAAGAATAGACATTTGAAAGGCAATTTAAAATAAATAAAGAATAGTGAACAACAGGCTGAATAAGTGTACGTTATATGACGTATAAATAACCAACTGAGAACGTGCCTGGTATGTTAACGTAACATATTATGGTAAGAGTCATTCAAATAACTATAACATATAGAACATGCGTTTACCAAACAATCTGTCACTCCTGATCGCTAAATCCGATGAAATCTTCTTCCTCGTTGTCGCTCCTGGTATGCGCCGCTAGCTTCCTTTCTTTCTGCTGCTCTATCGCCGTTTTCTGCTGCATATTTCACAACGTCCAGCTTGTAACCTGCAGTATATGATTTCCTTTTCGGTGCCATTTTTGTTACCGCCAATGTTGAAATGCTCCATTTTAAAAGCTACGGCAGTAGCACAAAACAGTTACTATTGCTAACGTGTGTGACGATTGCTGACATTTGCTTCGTCTCTTCCGTGAATGAGATAAATAATATGATTTGATATTTTACGGTAAAGTGTTAATAATTTCACACATAAGTCGCTCCGGAGTATATGTCGCACCCCCGGCCAATCTATGAAAAAAACTGCGACTTATAACCCGCAAAATACGGTATTTAGAATGCACAGAAAAGGGAAAGAAGTGTGTTCTTGTCTTACATAAGAATCGTGAATGATGGGCAAAACTCTAAAAAAGGGGCAGTTTTTATTAACCTACAGCACTCCCTCATGGCTGTTACCTGGAAATGCATCCATCCGTCCAGCGTAATAAGTCGCTCTCGGTGCTGAACGTCAATGTCTCCTCCAAACAGCAGCATTGGGAATGGAGATATCAAAGTGGTGTCTCGTAGGTAGATCTTGGTGTACTTCACCTTTAACATGATTTACTTTGATTACTTCATGAGAACTTGACCTTTATTTGATTTACTTGATATAAGTACAATAAATGCAGTGTAGAACATGCTCAAACCTTTTCCTGGTAGAGCAGCCATCCGTGCGTCTGCAGGTTGCGGTTGACGGACGAAGGATGGACCTGGGCCTTGCCCTGCGGGGTCTCCGCCGAGCAAGCCACCCGCTCCAAAACGTCCACGGAGGCAGTGCAGAGGATCCGCGCTACGCTGTCGTACAGGCCGGCGGTCAGAACTGAACCCAACACGGAAAGCATCTGCTTAGAGGCGGCGGGGGGCACGGCCCGCGAGGAGACGGGCCCGCGGGATGAGCAGAAGCCTGCTTGCTCCATCATCCTCATCAGGTCGTGCTTCACGTCCTGCGTGAACATAAGAGAGCAGACCTGCTCACTGGACACTTCATTAGGTACAATAGCACAAACAACATTTATTTTAAATTGCCGTTATTTCAATTCAAAATATGTTATATTTTTGTTGCAATTATGAGAAGATTAAAATGAATTTTCCAAAAAAATGTCAGAACAAAATAAGCAGTGAATACATATTCATCAAGAACGTTGTTAAAATATAGCTGTGTTCCGATATAACTTTTTCTACTTCTGATACAATATCGATATTGGAGCTTAGAATGTTTGCAATTACCTATAATAATCTGATACGATATCAGCACGAATCATAGTACATACTTTTATTGTTTTGCAAGCCGATATAATCCGATATTTGTTTTTCTTTTGCTGATATTGGACCGATAATAATATCTGATCGAGAACCCCAAATGAAATATAAATTAAAATAAATATTAATAGTAAACATATTGATAAATTAAAATACATATAAATAAATACATGCTGACTAGAATAGTTATCTCTTCAAACAATTACATGACAATTACTAAGTCAATTATACATGCATTTAAATGATAATTAAACTATTTTTCAAATGTATTTTATAACAATTAATAAAAGAATAGGAAATAAATACACAATGATTTATTATATATAGATTAATTTGTCATTGTAAAATAATAACAACATTCGATTCAAAGCAGTGAAAGGTAAACCAATTAATACAAAAAACAAATACTCAGAAAATAAATTATATTTCAATTATACTTCATATCCGCACTATACCACCTTACCGTGGTAGAGGAGTTTGCGTGTCCCAATGATCCTAGGAGCTATGTTGTCCGGGGGCTTTATGCCCCCTGGTAGGGTCTCCCAAGACAAACTGGTCCTAGGTGAGGGATCAGACAAAGAGCAACTCGAAGACCTCCATGACGAATAAAAATAAAGGACCCAGATTTCCCTCGCCCGGACACGGGTCACCGGGGCCCCCCTCTGGAGCCAGGCCCGGAGGTGGGGCACGATGGCGAGCGCCTGGTGGCCGGGCCTGTCCCCATGGGGCCCGGCCGGGCACAGCCCGAAGAGGCAACGTGGGTCCCCCCTCCAATGGGCTCACCACCCATAGCAGGGGCCATAGAGGTCGGGTGCGATGTGAGCTGGGCGGCAGCCGACGGCAGGGCACTTGGCGGTCCGATCCTCGGCTACAGAAGCTAGCTCTTGGGATGTGGAACGTCACCTCGCTGGGAGGGAAGGAGCCTGAGCTAGTGCGCGAGGTTGAGAAGTTCCGGCTAGATATAGTCGGACTCACTTCGACGCACAGCAAGGGCTCTGGAACCAGTTCTCTCGAGAGGGGCTGGACTCTCTTCCACTCTGGCGTTGCCGGCAATGAGAGGCGACGGGCTGGGGTGGCAATTCTTGTTGCCCCCCGGCTCAGAGCCTGCACGTTGGAGTTCAACCCGGTGGACGAGAGGGTAGCTTCCCTCCGCCTTCGGGTGGGGGGGACGGGTCCTGACTGTGGTTTGCGCTTACGCGCCAAACCGCAGCTCAGAGTACCCACCCTTTTTGGATTCGCTCGAGGGAGTACTTGAGAGTGCTCCCCCGGGTGATTCCCTCGTTCTACTGGGGGACTTCAATGCTCATGTTGGCAGCGACAGTGAAACCTGGAGAGGCGTGATTGGGAAGAATGACCGCCCGGATCTGAACCCGAGTGGTGTTCTGTTATTGGACTTTTGTGCCCGTCACAGATTGTCCATAATGAACACCATGTTCGAACATAAGGGTGTCCATATGTGCACTTGGCACCAGGACACCCTAGGCCGCAGTTCCATGATCGACTTTGTAGTTGTGTCATCGGATTTGCGGCCTCATGTTTTGGACACTCGGGTGAAGAGAGGGGCGGAGCTTTCAACCGATCACCACCTGGTGGTGAGTTGGCTGCGATGGTGGGGGAGGATGCCGGACAGACCTGGCAGGCCCAAATGCATTGTGAGGGTTTGCTGGGAACGTCTGGCAGAGTCTCCTGTCAGAGAGAGTTTCAATTCCCACCTCCGGAAGAACTTTGAACATGTCACGAGGGAGGTGCTGGACATTGAGTCCGAGTGGACCATGTTCCACACCTCTATTGTCGAGGCAGCTGATTGGAGCTGTGGCCGCAAGGTAGTTGGTGCTTGTCGTGGCGGTAATCCTAGAACCCGTTGGTGGACACCGGCGGTGAGGGATGCCGTCAAGCTGAAGAAGGAGTCTTATCGGGTTCTTTTGGCTCATAGGACTCCTGAGGCAGCGGACAGGTACCGACAGGCCAAGCGGTGTGCGGCTTCAGCGGTTGCGGAGGCAAAAACTCGGACATGGGAGGAGTTCGGGGAAGCCATGGAAAACGACTTCCGGACGGCTTCGAAGCGATTCTGGACCACCATCCGCCGCCTCAGGAAGGGGAAGCAGTGCACTATCAACACCGTGTATGGTGAGGATGGTGTTCTGCTGACCTCGACTGCGGATGTTGTGGATCGGTGGAGGGAATACTTCGAAGACCTCCTCAATCCCACCAACACGTCTTCCTATGAGGAAGCAGTGCCTGGGGAATCTGTGGTGGGCTCTTCTATTTCTGGGGCTGAGGTTGCTGAGGTAGTTAAAAAGCTCCTCGGTGGCAAGGCCCCGGGGGTGGATGAGATCCGCCCGGAGTTCCTTAAGGCTCTGGATGCTGTGGGGCTGTCTTGGTTGACAAGACTCTGCAGCATCGCGTGGACATCGGGGGCGGTACCTCTGGATTGGCAGACCGGGGTGGTGGTTCCTCTCTTTAAGAAGGGGAACCGGAGGGTGTGTTCTAACTATCGTGGGATCACACTCCTCAGCCTTCCCGGTAAGGTCTATTCAGGTGTACTGGAGAGGAGGCTACGCAGGATAGTCGAACCTCGGATTCAGGAGGAACAGTGTGGTTTTCGTCCTGGTCGTGGAACTGTGGACCAGCTCTATACTCTCGGCAGGGTCCTTGAGGGTGCATGGGAGTTTGCCCAACCAGTCTACATGTGTTTTGTGGACTTGGAGAAGGCATTCGACCGTGTCCCTCGGGAAGTCCTGTGGGGAGTGCTCAGAGAGTATGGGGTATCGGACTGTCTGATTTTGGCGGTCCGCTCCCTGTATGATCAGTGCCAGAGCTTGGTCCGCATTGCCGGCAGTAAGTCGGACACGTTTCCAGTGAGGGTTGGACTCCGCCAAGGCTGCCCTTTGTCACCCATTCTGTTCATAACTTTTATGGACAGAATTTCTAGGCGCAGTCAAGGCGTTGAGGGGGTCTGGTTTGGTGGCTGCAGGATTAGGTCTCTGCTTTTTGCAGATGATGTGGTCCTGATGGCTTCATCTGGCCAGGATCTTCAGCTCTCGCTGGATCGGTTCGCAGCCGAGTGTGAAGCGACTGGGATGAGAATCAGCACCTCCAAGTCCGAGTCCATGGTTCTCGCCCGGAAAAGGGTGGAATGCCATCTTCGGGTTGGGGAGGAGACCCTGCCCCAAGTGGAGGAGTTCAAGTACCTCGGAGTCTTGTTCACGAGTGAGGGAAGAGTGGATCGTGAGATCGACAGGCGGATCGGTGCGGCATCTTCAGTAATGCGGACGCTGTATCGATCCGTTGTGGTGAAGAAGGAGCTAAGCCGGAAGGCAAAGCTCTCAATTTACCGGTCGATCTACGTTCCCATCCTCACCTATGGTCATGAGCTTTGGGTTATGACCGAAAGGACAAGATCACGGGTACAAGCGGCCGAAATGAGTTTCCTCCGCCGGGTGGCGGGGCTCTCCCTTAGAGATAGGGTGAGAAGCTCTGTCATCCGGGGGGAGCTCAAAGTAAAGCCGCTGCTCCTCCACATCGAGAGGAGCCAGATGAGGTGGTTCGGGCATCTGGTCAGGATGCCACCTGATCGCCTCCCTCGGGAGGTGTTTAGGGCACGTCCGACCGGTAGGAGGCCACGGGGAAGACCCAGGACACGCTGGGAAGACTATCTCTCCCGGCTGGCCTGGGAACGCCTCGGGATCCCCCGGGAGGAGCTGGACGAAGTGGCTGGGGAGAGGGAAGTCTGGGCTTCCCTGCTTAAGCTGCTGCCCCCGCGACCCGACCTCGGATAAGCGGAAGAAGATGGATGGATGGATGGATCCGCACTATACACATGCATTATAACAATTAAATACATAACAAAATATATATTTGAATATCTGTTTAATATTTGTTTCATAAAAAATAAATAACCTAAAAATAATCCCTAATTATTACTACGAATCAGTTACATGTATTTATACAGTTAAGTTAAAATAGAACCATTATAATAATAACATCAGAAAATGGATGAATGACGACTGGATTTAATTTTGTACATAATTAATACACATTTATTTTATAGTTGTTGGTCATTAAAATGCAATATGAAATAAATACATTAGAATGCATGTTTCATGAAATTATATATTTCTTATAGTCACTTTATAAATGTATTTTACATTTAAACTATAAATATTAATATGCATTAACTGTATTGGTGTTCCTAATGAAGTGTATATATGCCGCGGTGTGTGTGTCTTGCCTCTATGGTAGTGAGAGCTGCGCGATTGAGGAAGTGTTTTCGGCAGAAGGACATTTCTGCTTTAAGTCCTTCCTTCTGGGAGTTCTTCCACCTAAAAAAGAATAAACAAAATCATGTTAATCATGATGATAATAATCAAAGGTTTTGTTTGGTGCAAAGAGCTCCATACCCTAAATATGCATTGTACATGGTCATATGATCAGAGTTGGCTAACGCTAGCGCCGCTTTAGCCAAGTTGGCTTCCTCCTTCCTGTTCATGGGCGTGGAGAAGGGAGACTTCTCGGCGATGGCAGCCGCGATGGTCGCCTGCAACACATTGGTCACACATCGCCCGCCAAACACAGTCATATCAAACTAAAGACGACATACGATCGGTTCCAGGCAGCCGAAGATGGCGCCGTAGATGAGCATCTTGCCGATCTTGACGTTGACGGGCAGGTTGGCCAGATGCTGTCCCAGAGGGGTGAGGACGTGACTGGTGGGCTGGCAGGCGCCAATCTTCCTCAGCAGGTTGACGGCGTTGCTGACTGACTGAGGCTGAGGGGCGTCCAGTGCACGACTCAAGAAGTCCTCCGGGGAGCCGTACTCGCATTTCTAAGCACAAGACACAAGTGAGCAACATCTCAACCAAAAACACCAGAAGTTTAAACATGTTTTGCCTTAAAATAAAACAAAACATGAAGGCGAAACTATTTTTTTTAAATATTTGCCAGGAAAAAAATGTTTAGGAGGAAAAAGTGTGTTGATAAACATAGAACAGGAAGTGTTATGGTTACAACACAGAAAAGTGCCGGCTTAATAAAATATTAGCAATACTATTAACTAACTATCACAATGTTTATTAATTTTAGCAATAACAATAAATGCAGTTTTATTTTAATTTGTTCATTATATTGTACTAAACAGTGGTGAACTTATTTGTTCACTTGTCGGACTGTTAAAAATGTAAAGTTTCATGATGATGAAAGTTTGACCCAGGAACGGACCAACTCATTACACCGATGGGTAAAAACAGAGGATCCATTTAATATTAGAACAAATTGTGTTTATATTTTAAGACAACATTAATTTCTTCAGTACATTTCAAGACCAATTTTTAAAAGCTAATGATTATTAAAATGTGTATATAGTCCAATAATTAAACAGCAGTATTTTCATTATCATTACATTAAACCCTAAAATTTCCACCAAGTAGGAATTGTAAATCAAACATAAAACCTTTCTAAATATGTTTTTAACATTTTGAGAGCCCTGTAGACATAAAATAACACCAACAAAGTCACCTTTACACTCATAAAAAGGCAAGACTGGATGCTTCCTGGGACTCAGCCAATCAGAGGCCACGATACTGAACAGCGCACTCTTGATTGTTTTGGTCTCCTTTTGTGGAAATACTGCAGTACTGATATTTTTTGTTCATTTATCCATTTTTACGCTTGAAAATCAGTCAGGCTAAAAATACATGTAATATACTTTCGAAAAACAAACAAAAAATGGGATGTAATGAAGCCACGAATTTTGATTGCAAAAATATTTTTTCTGCAAATTCATAAAAAACTAAGACACTATTATTTCTAACATGTGCATATATTACTATAATGTATTTTGTTTGTGGGCGCAGCTGATATAATCTTGCTAGATGATTACTTCCTGTTTCTTTTTTAGTGACATGTGAACTTTGTTCCTTCCGAGAATATCACCATAATATGAAGACACAGCTCCTCCAGAGGGACCCGTAGTATTTCCGGAATGGAGTAGTCCATGAATGCATCAAACCTGAACAAAAAACATATTCATAGATGCAAACACAAACAATCCGTCCCAGGGTCAAGCTGTGACGAGTAGAAAATATTCTAACAAATGTTACCTGAATGTAATTGTATGTCGTATTTATTGACCTGTATTTTGGGTAGAGTCTGAAGCAGAAGCCGTTGCGGACCCGTCCTGCTCTTCCCTGCCTCTGAAGGGCGCTGGCTTTGGACACAAAGGTTTCCACCAGGGAGCTCATCTGGCTGCTTTCATGGTACCTGAATGCCACATCAAAAATAATAATAAATACAAAATCACAATACAATCGTTATTGGAATTTCTATTTGTAGGAATGGGCAGCTTAGAATGCTCTCTCTGAATGTTTTCAACTCCTGTTTCAAACATGTCAGTGTTTGTCTCTTTTATTCAGACTGAATCAACTGCGCCTGAGCAGGTCGCAACCAAGTACTGCATCCTTCATATTCAAGCACAGTGGAACCTAAATTCACAAATCCCTCTATTTGCAAACTTTTCGATTAACAAACCATCAGATGGAGCAAGTATGAATCCGTGTGTGAACCAGGTCTGTGTGTACCAATGTTTCATTCAGTCATGCCTGTCAGACAAAACGTAAAGCGTGTCATTGTACCGGAGGCGGAGCTCTCTACTCACTTTCTGCACAGGAGACATACTAGTCATGTCTCAGTGCTTCAGTATGTGTGCCTTTTGTGTGATTTTTCCCCTTTTGACAAGTTTGATCCATTCTGCTAACTCAATTTAAATCCCAAAGGCCAACAAACCATCTTGGAAAATGGAGGGAATACCTGTGGAGTTAGGACTATTTGCGAGGAGTACTGTACATTAATGACGCTCGCAAGTAGGAGGCAGGATTGACAGGTAGGCTCTGTACTACAGAACGTTTTAATTGTGAGGTGAACAGACTTTCTTGAAATACGATGCTATAACAGACTTAATTCACAGGGAGCAAAAGACACTGTTATAGACCACTTTCGTTCTCCCCATCTACTCCCTTTTCCTCTGCTCCTTGTGGGTGGATTTAATTTTTTTAAATGTTTATTAATGTCGAAATTTTGTTGTTAAAGTTGAGGAGTTTTGTGATTTTGATCATTTTTGAGGGCACCCTAGTGGCTTCTGTGTGTGTGCGCGTGTTGGCAGAGCAGTGCATACAAGACTGTTCAGCTTGTTGTTTTGGCTTGTTAATAGCGATACAGTTGATTCATCACCTCCTTGCTATGTTTGTTTGATATAAAGTACTGTATAACACTTTATATTGTGTGTAAAGTGTAAAAAATGATATGGACTTTTGTTGAGACTGGAACCCATTATTCATGTTTACATTGTTTCTTATGGTGAGTTTAACTGTGCATCTCTATAAAAACTTTAATTTACGAACTCTGTTCAAGGACCAATTAAGTTCATAAATTGAGATTCCACTGTACTGTACGAATAGTGCATGCGCACGTCTCTTACTTGTTTTCCTTAGTTTTTCCTGTGTCAATGACAAAAACGACATCAGGAATTGTCACGCCCGTCTCAGCGATGTTAGTCGACAACACGATCTAAAAGACAGAAGAAAAAACATGTATACCGGTAAATTAATATAAATTGTCCTTTCAAGTACCAGTAGAGTGGAAAAACAAGTTGCCTCTATATTGAAGCTATTATCATATATATATATATATAGGGATTTATTACACCGAAAGACTGACAAAATAGTATCAATCTCACGGAGATTCCCAAGCCATTTTGAGAGATAATGGGAAAGGCAGTCACGTGATCGCGTGATGTTGATGTAGGAACCGCAGATCCCTTCATCTCCAACAACAATGCAAATCATGCAGACTTTGTGAGAGCCAACAACGATTACTTTGGGAAAAATTATGATCCAGAACCTTATATTGTTGATCCTAAATATAAGGAGGATGAGCTACAAGTTTTAGAAGCTCTGCTAAACAGATCCAGCTTTAGTGAACCACTACGCATCATGTAGCAGTATTGCTAAGTGCTAAACAAGAAATTCAAACGACAAACTTAATAAAACGATACACTGTCTGCTCTTACTTCAATGACGACTGATAGGATGTCCATATATTCCCGTTTATATGAAGGATTAATTGTGATGCACATGAAGGGTTAACGTGGAAAAGTCTCCCTGCAGACATCGTCTTCGGTTGTGTGTTTGTCTCCATCTCTGGGTATAAATTGAATGTCACAGATGAACAACTTCAAGATTTATGACTAAATCCTCCTAATATCCAGATGAGAGACATGATTTATAATCTAAAATACCTCTACGTTAGCCCTTGTAATAACAACATTGCTAATATTTGGTTAATATTCAGGTCACGATATGTATAAAGAGTATTGTTGGCGGGTTTTGTGGGCGAAATAGAGAGCCCCCATTGACTACATTGTTAGCAGACTTTTTATGTATTTATTTATTAACGACTTAGAATGAATAGAAAAAGAAACACCACATGTGTTCATGTCTTATATAAGGATTGTGAATGATAGACAGTGCATTACTCTCTAATTTTTGCATATTTCCAGTATGAATAATCTGATACTATGGTTAGAGTGCAGAAGTGTTACTACATGGACGACACTTTACGGTAATTACCGAAGACGTTCGGAGTGAAATATTCAAAATGGCCGACTGAATTTGCGGCATTTTGTGATGTTTAGATGGTATTTTTACATACTTTGCGGATTGTAAATACACTTGAATATGGTTTAATGGATACACTGAAACACAATTAAGCATATAAAGTCAACTTGTTTTTCCATACTAGTGGTACTTAAAAGTTGATCATGTTTGTGTTACGGTACTATTTGCCAGTGGCAGTACCTTCCTGACGCCAGATGGGGGCACCGTAAAGGCCGCTGCCTGCTCCTTGGATGACAGCGTCGAGTGGAGAGCGACTATTTTGTACCTTTAAGTACAGAGTTACAAGTGATGCATATGTTGCGTTTTGGATATTAGTTTTCTGCATTTGTGTGCTGCCTTCACCTGTTTTTGTCCTTGAACCTCTTGTCTGATGACAGCAGGTCGTAGCTCTGCTGGATGTGAGCCAGACCAGGCAGGAACACCAGGACAGCGCCATCCAGTTGTGCAAATTGTGGAGATTTATCTAGCACAAAACAAAATATTCCACATTCTGCCTTTGCAAAGATAATAATGCTTACTTGCATCAGACTAAGAACTATGGTTAATGTTTTCCAAAGTAGCTAAATAAGATAATATTGTATACAAATACACAACAAAACACTTTGTAAAGCAAAAAAATGTGGCCCATATGAATTTTATCATTAAGACCCATGCATTGTGTAATAGGACATTAAAACAGAAAATATCTAAATATGCAATTGAGAAATCAATTAGAATTGCCACAAATAGATTTGACGATACCCAACAGGCCACGTCATTGGAATGGACAAAATGGACGTGGCCAAACATCCACTACAGAGGTCATCAACAAATGTCCACCCAAGTGTACTTGGCCAAATGTCCACCCCAATTGACATCAAGAAATGTCCTCCCAGTTGGCATGGCCAATACCCACTGCGTTGGACGTGGCTAAATGTTCACTTTAATGGACATCAACAAATGTCCACCCCAGTGGACTTGACGAAACGCCTCCCCAGTGGACATCAACAAATGTCTACCACAGTGGATGTGGCAAAAATGTCCACTACAGAGGTCATCAACAAATGTCCACCACCGTTGACGTGGCCAAATATTCACTTTAATGGACATCAACAAATGTCCACCCCAGTGGACTTGGCCAAACGCCACCCCAGCGGACATCAACAAATGTCCACCTTAATGGTCGTGCACAAAAGTCCACCACAGTGGACGTGGCCAAATGTCTACTACAGTGGACATCAAAGTAAGCCACAATACTGCAAAGTACCGTATTGACTCAGATATAAGACAGCATTTTTCCCCTAGAAAAAAGTCAGGTCAACCATTGGGTAGCGCCAAAAGTCTTCTACTCAAGCGATTTAGATCTTTTCTCCCATTGCACGCACACAAGTGACCAGGAGACACGCGCCGGGGCGGAAAAAAGTGTTTAAAAGGTTGTTAGCAAGTTAGCAAACAGAGGAGTCATGATGCTAATTTAAAGATGATGGTGATCAATAACATTGGAGGACTTCTTACGATCATTAATAAATGTTAGATACAGCTTTCATATTCGATTCTCCTCCACACATTTTATGGCCTTAAATAAGCATACCGAGGTAGTTGATGAGCTCCACCAGCAGGTCCATGTTGATCTTGTTAGGGTTCATGTACTGCAGCACCTGGCGAGTCCTGCTGCTGAAGTGGTCCAGGTCAGGACCCAGGTCCCATCCAGAAGAAGAGTCCCTTATGATCACTTCCTAAAAAGCACAACCCAGGAGATGAATGCTTGTAATCATCAAGAAGAGGAGTTACTGACCATGAACGTTACCTGGTGCTGTGATGTCTTTCCACCTTTTTGGGTGACGACGATGCTTACTTCCTCTTCCTCTTCCAAGATTCTCTGGCAGTATTCCGAGTCCTTCTCCAGGACGTATCCCGTCTCCTCCACTATGTCCTCTAAGTGGAACACCTGGAAACCCAACAAGTTTGAGAATCCTGCACTTAGCTAAGTTTTTATTTTTTTGCACTTACCTCCACTGGGAAGGTTCGCCCCGGAATGCTGACGACGGGGCAGCGGTTGAAGTAGCCGGAGAACTTGTTGCAGTCCACTGTGGCGCTCATCAGGATAAGCCGCAGGTCGGATCTCCTCAAAACGACGTCTTTCAGGATGGTCAGCAGGAAGTCGGACTGGACGCTGCGCTCATGCACCTATTAAGGCGGAGATGTTGGGGATAGATGAAATGGGAGAAGGTCCGGAAAGGTGGTCTGTTTAGAAAGTACCTCATCTACAATGATGTGGGTCAAGGAATTGAGGTGTTTGTCGTGCTGGAGCTTCCGTAAAAGAACTCCGGTGGTGCAGTACAACAAGCGGGTCCATTCCCCCGACTGGTTCTCCATCCTGATCTGGTAGCCGCACAGCGACAACTAACAAGATGAAAAACACTCATTATTTTCTGGAACAAATGTTTTGAAAATGTGTAAGCAAGGACGTTTAGTCCAGAATGTAGGAATTTTACCTTGGACGCCGGTCCGTCCTCGCATCCCAGCTCCTGGCTGACTCTGCAGGCCAAACTCATGGCGGATATTCGCCGGGGCTGCGTCACCACAATGTTGCAGGGCTCCTCTCCGAGCAGCATCTCTTCCAGGAGAAACTGTGGGATCTGCGTGCTCTTCCCGCTGCCGGTCTCACCGGCCACCACCACCACACGGTGGCGCCGCAGGGCCTCCATGACGCGGTGACGATGCTGGAAGACGGGTAGCTGCTCTCGATCTGCCTTTAAAAAAACACATAACTGTATTAGCTAGGGGTGTAACGGTACGTGTATTTGTATTGAACCGTTTCGGTACGGGGGTTTCGGTTCGGTTCGGAGGTGTACCGAACGAGATTCCACACGAACATAAGCTAAAGTCTTAACAAGCTGCTCCGCTTCGTTCTGCCTGTCTCTGTCAGTACTCTGCAGCACGCAGCATTGTCCCACCCACACAACCATCTGATTGGTTACACACTCAGCAGTGCGTATTCAGAGCGGTAACAGCCAATCAGCAGTGCGTATTCAGAGCGCATGTAGTCATTGCTCCAGCGTCATGATGAGCAGGTAGGTGTTTAGCAGGTAAGCATCAGGCAGCGGGCTCTCCCCAAATGATAATAAACACCTCCCAGTCAACTACTAGTAACATCACTATGAACCCGTTGACGTTCTAGAAACATAAACGGCAGCTTCAGCTCGCTCGCAGTCCTGGTTTGAGGTGAAGGCAAATTAGCTTTTAACGTAACGTTAGCTCATTTTGCGGTGTGTGTGTGTGTGTGTTACGGACAGCAAAGCCCTGTCTGTCTGTTATTTCACTTTACCTTTGTCTGTGTTGATTGAGCTGTGTTGAAACAGCGAAAAAGGACATTATGTTAAATGAAGACTTTTTGTCTCTGATATGATAATGTAACTGCATCATAAAGCCTACATGAACTCCATGGTGTTCAGAGATGAATAGTCTCTCCTATTGCTATTGTACTATTTTTTCAGCTATAGTTACATTAATCATTAGTAATAGAGCAGCCTAGTTTTGAATGGCAGGGTCCCTGCTATCACATGTTGATAAAAATATAACATTTACATAATAAAAATCAACTACAGGCTTCCCAAATGTTGTAATAAATTAATCATGATGAGTTCACTTGAAACTGTTCAATGTTGCACTTTTTATATTTAGAAGAAAAGTTTTGTCATTTTATTTAATCTGAGCAACACCTTGAGGCAGTTTAATGTTGATTAACGTGGGCAGAATTATTATAATGTTCCCAATGTTAAAAGGATAAAGCCATTGTTTACAAATTAGGTAAATAAATAACCAAAAAAGTTATATTTTGTTGTTTTCTTACTGTACCGAAAATGAACCGAACCGTGACCTCTAAACCGAGGTACGTACCGTACCGAAATTTTTGTGTACCGTTACACCCCTAGTATTAGCCTATTTAAAAGAAAGTGGATGCTCTTTTTCAGTATAAATGAGTCTTACCTGTAGTTTCTGTGCCAGTGGGGACTTCCTCATCTTCATGAGGAGCTCTCTGGCCGTCTGCAGTGCTTCTTTGTTTTCCTTCCCGACTCCTCTACTCTCCACATCTCCCCCTCCTCCTTTTTCAGCCATGTCAAGACCAGCCAGGTTCTCCCAGGACTCCTCGGGTTCTTCATCCCCACCTCCGGCGAGCAAGACGTGGCCATCAGATCCATTAGAGCTCTGCTCACAGTTCTGCTGCTGCTTGAGGCGGGTCAGGAGTCGGGCGATGAACTGGTCCCGGGGCTTGTTGGCGGCGGTGCGGCTCTCTTCCTGTTGCTGCTGCTCGCCGTCCCTCCACTCCAGCCACACGTCCCGGTAGGTTGGTGGCAGGAGCTGGTGCACTGACTGAGGATGACAGAGGGATTTGATTATTTCATGCTGGCATTAGAATGCTAAATTAGCAGCAAACATTGACCTCTGTTTAAAGGGGAACTGCACTTTTTATTTTTAAATGTTGCCTCTCATTCACAATTTAAGACAAGAACACATATGTTATGTTTGTCTTTTGTGTATGCATTCTAACATCAAAAGCTTCCATCATTGTTTCATATACATGCTGGGAGTATATATGCAAAGTAGTAACAGGCACATTCATAATAACATGTCATTTGTATGTATTTTGCTCATTTTAAGCAAAGGGCGGCATATTAATCTCAGAGACATCAAAACGTTTACTTTTCCAAACAAGCATCATGCAGCAGTATTGCCAAGTGCTGAACAAGATATACAAACTTCAGACATAATAAAATAATCACACACTGTACAAGAGCTGCTCTTACTGGGATGCCGACTAATAAGATGTTCATATATTCCCCTTTAGATGAAGAATGAATCATAATTCTCACAAAGGGTTTAAAAAAATGCCGCAAACAAGCGTCTTTTTGTGTCTTTCTCGCCATCTCTGGGTTTGAGTTGAATGTCAAAGTTGACCAACTTCTTGGTTTATGGCCACAACCTTCCACTATGCTGGTGAGAGGCATGATTTTAATTAGCATTAACTTTTACCAACTCAGGCGATGTAGCAGCTCACCGGCTCAGTATGTCAATATAGCAGCATATGCCAATTTAAAAAATAAGTTTGTTGGAGTAAGCACTTATAATAACGATAATGCTAATACTTGATTAATATTCAGGCCAAAACATGTAAATGGGGTATTATTTATTTATTTGTATTATTATTATTTATTATGTAGAGGGCTGTGTGGACGGAACAATGTACTTCCATCAGCTGCATTGTTAACCACCTCATAATGGCCGTATTCAACGATTTAGAATGCATAAAAAAAGAAAACGTGTTCTCGTCTTACATAGAGATTGTTAATGATTAAAAATTCCCCAAAAAGTGCAGTTCCTCGTTGACTACAAGTTAAATTTCGTAATGGGAATCATTCAGTAAGTATCTGGAAAAAGTTGCTAAAATTGTGTTCAATTAATTTATAGCTGAACTTTGAAATAGAAAAAAAATTGTGTTATTTATACTTTTTGGTTTTAAGAACATTTAATAACTTTACAAATTGTAAAACTACTGAGAGGGACAAGCAGTAGAAAATAGATCGATGGATGGTATTCTCAAGTATTCTAAAAACAATATATCATGAAATATTACAACATTTATTTAAAAACTGTTATTTTCGAGTATTCTAAAAATAATTATTCTAAAATATTACATTATTATTTTTAAATTGGTATTCACGAATATTAAAAAAAGAAGAAGAAGGAAATATTAAATAATATTTTTAAATTGGTGTTCTAAAGTATTTAAAATATATATAAGGAAATATTAAAATATTATTATTATTTTTAAATTGGTATTCTAAAGTGTTCAAAAAATGATATAGCAAAAAAATATTATATTTTTAAATAATAATAAAAACATACCTTAATGTAATAAAAGTAGCCAAACTTTACCTCACTTTAACTACCAGCTAAACTTTGTAATATGATTAATTTGGTAAAACAGTATCTGGAAAAAAATGGTTCATCCATCCATCCATTTTCTACCGCTTGTCCCTTACGGGGTCACGGGGGGTGCTGGGGCCTATCCCAGCTTCACATGGTTAAATCTTATTAAAATCATAGCTAAACTTTGAAATAGAAAATGAATGACATATTATTTTTCTCAAGAAAATTGGTGTTAAAAATAATTAATATGAATTCTAAAAAACATATTGTGAAATAATTAAATAATTTGAAATTAAATTACAAAGAAAACATACCATACTTTACGAAAAGTAGACAAACTTTACCTTACATTAATTACCAGCTGAATTTTGCAAAATTAATAATTTGGTAAGATAGTATCTGGGAAAAAATGGCTACAATCTTATAAAAATTCCATCTAAGCTAAACTTTGATATAGAAAACAATTGGAATGTTTTCTTATTTTTTTCCTTTTCAGAAAATTGCTATTTTAAAGTATTCTAAAAAAATATAGTGAAATATAAAGGTTTTTTTTTACAATTGGTATTCTGAAAAATAATAGTGAACTATAATACAATTATTCTACATTAAATTATAATACAAACATAAGTTACTTTGATAAAAGTAGCTTTACCTCACAATAACTACATTTTGTAATTGTATTGGGTAAAACAATATATACTTCAACAAATACAATGTCATAATACTAAATAAATAATTAGTCAAAACTGATTCAAAGTAAAACATTGGATTCAATTCTCAATAAAATTGTATAAATTAATGAAAAGAACAAAATAAGACAGACCCAGCAGAGCATTTTTTTTCATATTCCATACTTACTTTACTCACTTATTCGATGATTCTGATAAACCTGTTAAACTTTTTTTTATATTCTATTAATTCTACTTTTTTGCTGATTGTAAAGTGTTTTAAAGTTTTGATAAAATCACTTCTAAATAACATGTAACATTATTATCATGAAAACCAATATTTTTCTTTAAATATTTACAACATTAAAGAAATCAATTATTCATGAAAATAAATGTTATTTCAAAAATATGGACATGGATTAAACCATACCTGCCTTTAGTTACAAGCTAACAACATACGGTTTCATCAATTCAATATGGATCTGAACCAGATTCAACTTGGTTTGACCTGTCACACACAAAGCAACTATGACATACATTTTGGGACTACCTAAATACACAGTCAATTAGGGATGTTCACTCATTTATCATCATAGGGATTGGGAACATGATTGGAAGAAAACAGGAAATTACACCCAGACTTGCTGGAGCTAAGCGCCATCTGCTGGTTGCCTGTATGTACTACCTGTCCTTTCACCAGCGTGTAGAGCGCCAACGTGGCTCCCAAATGCTGAGCCTGCATGCTGTCTTCTGTCAGGATGGTGGGACAGACTTCCAGGACATCCTCCAGCCTCTGAACACGCACTCTAAATTGAAAAAAAAAAGATATGCGCGACCATCATGAAAATGTTTGTATGCAGAGATGAAAAGCAGCACTTACTTGCAGCGCCAGTATCTGCCTGCAGCCACCTTGTGGAAAGCCGGCGGGGGGCTTTTGGGGAGGTTTTTTCGCACCCAGTCGATGAGAAACTGTTTGGGGGACTTGCCGGTCCAACTGCGCGCCGTGTAGTCAAAATTACGAATGTCCTTTGGCTCGTTCTTCCTGGCGACTAGAAGGAAAAGTGGAGTCTGATGGTCAGACTAAGATAAAGTCTCCAGAATGTGTCTTTTATCCCCAAAATTAACCTTTCTTTTCTGTTGGGGGTTCTTTTTCAGGCCTCTCAAACAAACCGAAGCCCAGTTCTTCTTTGTCCGTGTTGACAGCAATCGTCTTCTTCTCTTTTTGGGGTGCATCCACCACTTTTATGGCTGGATTGAACACAGGGTGCGATTCTAGTTGCTTCATTTCTGTTGATAGAAAACACATTAATACACTTTGAAATATGTTTCTTTAAAAAGCAGCAAAATCACGACAACCTTGTTGTATGACGCGTATTCTATCTTGTGCTGTCCGTTGACCAGTCTTGTCTCCTTTGGTCTTGGCGGCCATCGCCATTTCTTTAGCGTCGTACAATTGAGCTGTCAGGATCAAATACCTGTCATTCTGTAAAAGAAGATTCTTATTTTATAGTTATACTCACTTGAAATCAGTTCTACAATATGTAAAGTTATTCAAAAAGGTAATTATGGCTTTCGGAACATGATGAGAATACAGTCAGAATATTACAATAATATTGTTTAAAAAAATAATATTTTGAGGAAAAAAATTGTCATTAAAAAAAATACAGACATATTTTACAAAGATCATAATATTAAAAATGTTGACATTTTACTAAAATAGTATAAAATAATCATACGGCAATAAAGTTGCAATACTACAAGAAGGAAGATTTCCGAAAACAAAGTTGTAAAAACATTTCTACAATTATTTTTTTGTACTTCATCAAAGTAAGGTAGTAGTTTAATGACAAAAAAGTTACATTAATAAAAGGGGAAAAAAGAAAACCATTTAAAAGAATAAAGTCGTAATATTATAAGAAAAAAACATGGCTGCAACGGTACTGCACTCTCTCGTACCGGTAGTTGTTTTTCTTTATTTCTTACAATGAACAAATTCAGGTCAAATTTCTTGTGTGTTAAACATACTTGACCAATAAAGCTGATTTTGATTCTTATTCTGGTCAATTTTGCCAGGATTTGTAGAAAT
Organism: Nerophis lumbriciformis; assembly: GCF_033978685.3. Lineage (NCBI taxonomy): Eukaryota > Metazoa > Chordata > Actinopteri > Syngnathiformes > Syngnathidae > Nerophis > Nerophis lumbriciformis. The sequence continues at coordinate 30,116,865 of NC_084579.2, forward strand.
GTAATTACAAAAATGTAATGTTAATTACTGGGCAAAAAATATATATTACAAGAAAAATTTAAAGTATTAAATTATGACAAAAAAGTAATGGCAATTACAGGGGAGAAAAAAAATAAAATAATATATATATATTTTTAAAGGAATAAAGTCGTAATATTATAATAAAATTAAACATGAATATGACCAGTATAAAGTAGTAATTTATTGATAGGAAGGTAATGTTAATCATGGTAAAATAGCTGGACTAAACGAGAACAAAGAAGTCATAATATTACAAAATAAAAACAAGGAATTTTTACATTACCGGTATTTAATGACAGAAAATTCCTGTTATTAGATTTTATGAGTATCAATCAAAATATTAAGATACCAACATGGTAATTTAACGAGTAATTAAGGTACCAGGTAAAGAAGTTACAAATAGTAAGAAATAAAATCAAATAAACTACTGTCATTTTAATACAAACAAGTTTTAATTATTTGCACTTTTCTTTTTCTTTTCTTTTCTTCACTCTCTAATTACAACAATGAGAATAACAGTTAATTTGGACGACTCTTAAGTGTGCTTACCGGATCAAATTTTTCATCCAGTTCGGGATTGTGTCGCAACATCTTCCCTCCATCATCCTTCTCCTCCTCCTCCTCCTCCTCCTCTTCCTCACTGCTCTGCTCAGCGTACCTTAAGATCCAATCCTTCATGCGTGCATCGTCATCCTGGACTGCGTCCTGGAAAACAAAACCCATACTGCACGTTTGGACGTGTGACAGAACATGACTGTCTTAACATTCACACTCAAACCTTGGTGGTGTCCCTGGACGGCGCTTTGGGGGTCGCCTGAATTGGGGCTGCCGCGGTCTGCTGCTGGGGCGCAGGCTGGAACCTAGGCCGACTCTTCTGGTTCTCCTCTTGCATCTGCTGGGTGAAACCTTCAGGCAGCTCATCTGAAACAAACGAAACACTGAAGGCACTGAAGTTCGCAAAAGCAAGGCGTGTTTGTCTTTACCGTCAGTAAGGTTAAGGCAGAGCCAATCGAGAGCTGAGTGGAGATCGCCGCCGTAGAGCACGCTGCTCTTCATGGCCTCCTCTATGTGCTCCCTCTTGAAGTTGAACTTCTGCAGAGCCAAGTACAGATCCTGCAGAAAGCAAAGCAGGCTTCGCTACACATCTGAAATTAAAGCCTGGGTCTCTGCCAGTCAGCTAGAGATGCTGTACGTTTGTTCAGCGAATAGGCTAACCAAGCATGATGCTGCAGTTAAAATGTTAGCAATGCAGTTTACCAAGCTAAGCTAACGTTCCGTTGTTGTGTGCAATACAAACCTGTGTGAAGTCGGCCACCATAATCATTGCAAATATTTAAATAACACTGCCATTAGATTGTGCTACATTTGTGGCGTAAAACATTTTCTTTGTGTCGTTACAGTTCCAGTGACATTATGCAGCCCCCCCACCGTGTCAAAACCTGCCTAAACTTGTCCCTTTTGGTTTGTGCTGAAAATGTATTTTGTCTAACGTTAGAGTTTTTAAGGTTATTAACATTTTATTATTCATAACCAGCCCACCTACCTTGTCAAAATCTACTCAAACTTGTCCCAGGCATTTGCGCTACAAATTGTTTTTGTCCAACTATTATAGTTTTGATGTTATTACCTATTATAGTTTTGATGCTATTAAAAAATATAGTTTTGATGTTATTAACTATTATAGTGTTCATGTTATTAACTTCGTATTACACTTAATTACTGTGCATTTAGTAAGGGCTTCATGATGTCAACAGTATGAAACTGGAAGATTAATTTAACGTATGTCATTTTCTACAGTGACTAATAGACTCTGAACATAATTAATTAAACCTCACCAAAAGCTTCTTGTTAGTGAGTCTGCCTGAGACAGGCCCTTTGTCCCCGTTCTCCTGCCGGAAGTCATTGATCAGCTTGATGATCTTCTTCTCCAAGTCAGCTTGGATGGACACCTGAAAAAACAAACAAACAAAAAACTCAGTCGCCATGTGTTAATCAATAAGAGCACGTCTAATTTAATAACTCACTTTCAGGATTGATTTATCTGAGATGCCGCCTGTGTCCACCTGGGCTGTGTTGGCAAGACTGTATGTCTTTGGAGCTGCAAGAAAAAAGTACTACCCAGCTATTTATCCATCCATCCATCTCCTGCCGCTTATCCGAGGTCGGGTCGCGGGGGCAGCAACCTAAGCAGGGAAGCCCAGACTTCCCTCTCCCCAGCCACTTCGTCCAACTCCTACCGGGGATTGCGAGGCGTTCCCAGGCCAGCCGGGAGACATAGTCTTCCCAACGTGTCCTGGGTCTTCCCCGTGGCCTCCTGCCAGTCGGACGTGCCCGAAACACCTCCCTAGAGAAGCGTTCGAGTGGCATCCTGACCGGATGCCCAAACCACCTCATCTGGTTCCTCTCGATGTGGAGGAGCAGCGGCTTTACTTTGAGCTCCTCCCGGATGGCAGAGCTTCTCACCCTATCTCTAAGAGAGAGCCCCGCCACCCTGCGGAGGAGACTCATTTCAGCCGCTTGTACCCGTGAGCTTGTCCTTTCAGTCATAACCCAAAGCTCATGACCATAGGTGAGGATGGGAATGTAGATCGACCGGTAAATTGAGAGCTTTGCCTTCTGGCTCAGCTCCTTCTTCACCACAACATATCGATAAAGTGTCCGCATTACTGAAGACGCCGCACCGATCCGCCTGTCGATCTCACGATCCACTCATTCCTCACTCGTCAACAAGACTCCGAGGTACTCAAACTCCTCCACTTGGGCCAAGATCTCCTCCCCAACCCGAAGTTGGCACCCCACCCTTTTTCGGACCATGGACTTGGACTTGGAGGTGCTGATTGTCATCCCAGTCGCTTCACACTCGGCTGCGAACCGATCCAGTGAGAGCTGAAGATCCTGGCCAGATGAATCCATCAGGACAACATAATCTGCAAAAATCAGAGACCTAATCCTGCAGCCACCAAACCAGATCCCCTCAACGCTCTGACTGTGCCTAGAAATTCCGTCCATAAAAGTTATGAACAAAATTGGTGACAAAGGGCAGCCTTGGCGGAGTCCAACCCTCACTGGAAACGGGTCCAACTTAGGACCGGCAATGCGGACCAAGCTCTGACACTGATCATACAGGGAACGGACCGCCACAATCACAGTCCGATACCCCATACTCTCTGAGCACTCTCCACAGGACTTCCCGGGATACACGGTCGAATGCCTTCTCAAAGTCCACAAAGCACATGGTTGGGCAAACTCCTATGCACCCCCAAGGATGCTGCCGAGAGTATAGAGCTATTTATGTACATTCTAATATTTGATGTAAATGTATAGGCTCCAGCACCCCCCGCGACCCCGAAAGGGACAAGCGGTAGGAAATGGATGGATGGATGTATATTAGAGTTAGGACTGCAGGGCGGTTTCTAATATTTTGACGCTCTCACTGCAAAAATACCACCACAATATTAAAGATACTGGGTGGTACTACTGTAACTAAGTAAGTAGGTATTATAGGTAGTAGGTACTATCAGGTTTTTCAGGTGTGCCTAATGTTGTGACCGATTACTACTGTTGTTTTGATGTATTAGGCAAACACTAAACACATATTTAAGGATAAAACCCTGATATATTGCCAGGTAGATGTTTCATATCACCTTTAGACTTGGTGTCTTTGGCTGCTTTGCTCAGCTTGCCGTTCGTCGCCTGCCTCTTCGCCTCATCTGTCGTGCTGTTCCCGGCTGGAGCAGCACCAACTCGGCCCGCTGCCGCAGCTCCTCCGTAGGCCGTGGGAGGAGCAGCAACCCCCGCCGAAGATTTCTTTTTCTTTCCACCCATTAAGACACCCACAAAAAAACCCCAATGGTTTATGCGCCAGTGAGGAGAAACCGCGTTGGTACTTGCGTCACCTCGTCCTTCTCGTCGTCGAGCTCATTCACGCATTTTAGCCACACGGCCACCGTAGGCTGTGTTGCCAAATGGTGAATGACACATGCTCGCAAATTTTTTTACATTTATCGTTCATACTCGATTTGACACAAACATTACCATGGACTGTGTATGGTATATCTTATAATGCAATGTTTACTTAAAATAAACTAACAGCACTGTTAAAAAGCTACCACTGGTAGAACAACGCCCAATGTGTCTGTAAAAGAGATACCTAAGACAAGTAGTGCATGGCTTATCCTGTTTTAAGTATTGTAATGGACATGTACTGAAGGGGTTAAATCATCGTACATAATATAATTTCTGATTTACTGGTCGTATAAAAATACATGCCTATCGTACATCTGGCAACTAGGGCTGCTTTGAAACGTCACGTATCAAGTTCGTGTTGCATTGTGGGAAGCGTGCCGACAATAATCATGGCTGACCCTTTCGGAGACTGCCTGTTCAGCGTGTTTGACGATGAACAGCAGCCTACCACTAGTAAAAAACTGTCGGTTTCGACTGCTGTGGAAACAGGGTAAGTTATAAGCTCTGTTTTAGCCGAATTGAACATGGTAAATTCCCAGTTTTTTGAAAAGCGTGGAGGTTAGGCGCCGACAAGCTAGCATCACGTGTACTGTAACGTCAACAAACTAGCTAGCACATCTCTTGTACACGCTTTTGCACTTTTTATCCTCTAATCCAGTGTTGTTCAACCTTTTTTGAGCCAAGGCGCATTTTTTTCTTTGAAAAAATCCGGAGGCACACCACCAGCAGAAATCATTAAAAATGAAACTCAGTAGACAATAAAAAGTCGTTGTCGCAATTGTTGGATATGAATGAAACCAGTGGTTCTCAAACTTCTTTCAGTGATGTACCCCCTGTGAACATTGTTTTTCATTCAAGTACCCCCTAATCAGAGCAAAGCATTTTTGGTTGAAAAAAAGAGATAAAGGAGTAAAATACAGCACTATGTCATCGGTTTCTGATTTATTAAATTGTATAACAGTGCAAAATATTGCTCATTTGTAGTGGTCTTTCTTGAACTATTTGGAATAAAAGTTATACAAATAACTAATAACTTGTTGAAAAATAAAAAAGTGATTCAATTATAAATAAATATTTCTACACAGAGGTAATCATCAACTTAAAGTGCCTTCATTGGGGATTGTAATAGAGAGCCATCTGGATTCATGAACTTAATTCTAAACATTTCTTCACAAAAAAATAAATCTTTAACATCAATATTTATGGAACATGTCCACAAAAAATCTAGCTTTCAACACTGAATATTGCATTGTTGCATTTCTTTTCACAGTTCTTTTTGACAGACATTTTAGTGAGGGTCAAACCATCATGGCATGGGGGAAACTCTGGGTTTATGGTAATGAATGGAATAGCCTACTTGATTTGATGTTCAGTTTATGAACTTGCATTCATATTTTGTTGAAGTATTATTCAATAAATATATTTATAAAGGATTTTTGAATTGTTGCTATTTTTAGAATATTTAAAAAAAAATCTCATGTACCGGTACCCCTTGGCATACCTTCAAGTACCCCCAGGGCTACGCGTACCCCCATTTGAGAACCACTGAATTAAACCATAACCAAGCATGCATCAATATAGCTCTTTTCCCAAAATTGGTGTACTGTCACCACCTGTCACATCACGCCGTGACTTATTTAGAGTTTTTTGCTGTTTTCCTGTGTGTAGTGTTTTAGTTCTTGTCTTGCGCTCCTATTTTGGTGTCTTTTTCAGTTTTGTTGGTATTTTCCTGTTGCAGTTTCATGTCTTCATTTGAGCGCTATTCCCCGCACCTGCTTTGTTTTAGCAATCAAGAACATTAAAGTTGTTGCTATCTTTTTTTGTGTGGACATTGTTGAATGTCATGTTCGGATGTACTTTGTGGACGCCGTCTGCTCCACACGCTGTAAGTCTTTGCTGTCGTCCAGCATTCTGTTTTTGTTTACCGTACTTTGTAGCCAGTTCAGTTTTAGTTTTGTTCTGCATAGCCTTCCCTAAGCTTCAATGCCTTTTCTTAGCAGCACTCACCTTTTGTTTATTTTATTTTTTAAGCATTAGATACCTTTTTACCTGCACGCTGCCGCCTGCATATCATTATAGTGATCACGACAAACCATTGTCGTCTCAAACGACCTGTTCCCGACATCCACAAAGCAATTAGCTACCGGCTGCCACCTACTGATATGGATGATTATTACACGGTTACTCTGCCGAGCTCTAAACAGCACCGGCACTCAACAACGGCACATTATTTGCGGATTATAATTACTTGTTTGCAAAAAATATTATTAATCCAAATAGGTGAAACTACATAATCTCCAACAGCACATCAGTGTGCCGCAGCACAATGGTTGAAAAACACTGCTGTAATCCAGCCTTAGTACGTCTACGGGTTGAACGGCGTTCATATTAAGGTGGCAAGTAACCAAAATGTGTGTCAATGTCCTCCATTTAGGAAAACAGCAGGTCAAACTAATGACAGCGATGCTCGCCAGGCCACCAGGACCAAGAGGGAGCCGGACAGTGACGGAGGAGAGGAGCTCTGCTTGGGGAAGAAACCTCGCCTTGACGCCACCTCTGCTAATGACTTAAAGTAAGCATATTATACTTCTCGATTAAAGCAAATGCTATCAAAAGGTTGCCATGTAAGCACAACTGAGCTATTATGCGTTTTAGGTAGGCAATAATAGTGGTATTCATAATGGGTAATGAGTTTTGTTTATATCAGCCTTGCAGAATTTATGCCCCAAGTCAAAGTGGAGCAAGTGGAGACGATTGAAGGTTGTTCTCATGAGGCGAGTAAACAAAATGTAATGTATTTATACACTTGCATAAGCTCTATGAAGTTATTAAAGATCATTCACTTCCCTAACAGGTCGCTCTTCCTTCCTGTGACGAATACAAACCTCTCAAGCCTCGAGTAGGGAAGGCAGCCAAGGTATAACTTTTGCTATGCAACTGCTTTGGTCATTTTTTATTTGGGGTTTCCCTCAAAAAGTGGTAAGTACGTTGTCAATATTGTAAACCTTAAGTAACTTTAGAGGAGATTTAAAGGGGAACATTATCACAATTTCAGAAGGGTTAAAACCATTAAAAATCAGTTCCAAGTGGCTTATTTTATTTTTCGAAGTTTTAAAAAAAATTTTACCCATCATGCAATATCCATAAAAAAGCTTCAAAGTGCCTGATTTTAACCATTGTTATATACACCCGTCCATTTTCCTGTGACGTCACACAGTGATGCCAATACAAACAAACATGGCGGATAGAATAGCAAGATATAGCGATATTAGCTCGGATTCAGACTCGGATTTCAGCGGCTTAAGCGATTCAACAGATTACGCATGTATTGAAACGGATGGTTGTAGTGTGGAGGCAGGTAGCGAAAACGAAATTGAAGGAAAACTGACAAACTAAACTATGAACTAGGTTTACAGCATATGAAATACATTTGGCAACAACATGCACTTTGAGAGTGCAGACAGCCCATTTCAGGCGCGCTAAGAACATATATTTTTCCACGATTTCAGCACTCAGGTTAACCATACCTAAATAGACACAAAATACTGCATTACACAAGACTACCCGAATGTACTCGAATGATTGAAAAAAATAAATGTTTTTAAGCTAAATTATTGGTAAACACAGTTTATGTATAATAATTTACGTAAAACCGCGAGTAATGAATAAAGTTTTCATCAATTAATATATTCTGTAGACATACCCTCATCCGCTCTCTTTTCCTGAAAGCTGATCTGTCCAGTTTTGGAGTTGATGTCAGCATCTGCTTTGAGTGTCGCAGGATATCCACACATTCTTGCCATCTCTGTCGTAGCATAGCTTTCGTCGGTAAAGTGTGCGGAACAAACAACTGACCATTTCGTCGGCTTTCCCCACAGCCTCGTATTTTGAACAAATTTCGTCCAATTTCTTGCCACTTTCGCATCTTTGGGCCACTGGTGCAAATTGAATCCGTCCCTGTTCGTGTTGTTACACCCTCCGACAACACACCGACGAAAGTGAGAAAATGGCGGATTGCTTCCCGATGTGACGTCACGTTGTGACGTCATCGCTCCGAGAGCGAATAATAGAAAGGTGTTTAATTCGCCAAAATTCACCCAATTAGAGTTTGGAAATCAGTCAAAAAATATATATGGTCTTTTTTCTGCAACATCAAGGTATATATTGACGCTTACATAGGTCTGGTGATAATGTTCCCCTTTAAGTAACATACTCTCTCTTAAGCGTTCACTACCTTGTATCTGTAGCCTCACGTGGGCAGCATCATAATGCAGCCACACAGAAGCTTTAACTCGTGTCGAAAGTGCCCACATCATTCGGTTCTTTTTAAATGGTGTAAATCGGTCAAGTGAAACGATTAAGGTTTTGTTATTGTGTCGTCATTTTGTATGATCTTTTCTGTTTTGAAAGCAAAAAGAAAGAAATAAAAAAATGTGTACAGCTGTGGTCACCAACCTTTTTAGCTTTTTTACCCAATTTTTTCTGGTGTTTTTTCTAATGTGCCTAAGGCCAATGACAAACAAGTCACGAGCCACAGACGACCCCTTGTGCCGCCCTTTGTAGAAGCTAATTGTTTATGGCAACTATAGTCTTAGTACTGTATTATATTTGTTATATTTATCCTACGGTCACATATGGAACACGAGTCACATGGTTGTCTTACGTCAGTGCCAAAAGTAGTAAAATCAGCCGTTCACCTGGCGAGTTTTTTCTGTGTGATATAAAGGGGAAAAACGGGAGTAGTTCTTTAGCTGCCGCCTTGTTTTATCATATATTACTGCCTTTGCATAAGTCAAAGTTCTGTGCTTTGGAGCAATGTTCATGGACTGTAGTATTTGGCTTGTTAGCTTCTTGTCGCAGGCGAGCAATGATGGTCATAGTTGAGGAAATAATTGTTTGATGTTGGATGCTAGAAAATGTCTGATTTGTTGCACAAATCAGCCCTATGCATTGTTGCAGCTCGGTGATTTTTAAGCACGTTATAAAATGCCCAGTTGCGAGACGAGCGTGTGTTCATGCTCAGGGGTGTGTGGCCGCAGAAGATCGAAGATTAACTTTCGGTGGCGTTCCCAGACTTATCGAACTAACGTGTGCTCCAGTCGTCATTCTACACGACAAAATAGATGAAAACTTGGAAAAGCATGGAGGCCTACAACTTCTTTGTGTGGCTGGGTCAGGGAAATTGGTATCAAGACTCTCCGGGTAAATCATGCATCGTTTTTGCTCGGATAAGGTTGCATTTCTTGATTTAACTTCACATCTACAGCCATGTTTGCTTGCCCTGTTGTTGTTGCTGCACACGTCATTTACGAGTATGCGTGTTTTCTCCCCATCTTCATCTAAATATAATTGATAAATCAAAAATATTCAACATTGTGTTTGCGCTGAAAACCTCATTTTTGATTGCTGCTTTTGGTAAAGAAGCGCTTCTTATCATATCCACTTCCGCACCATTGATTCGTTAATGTTAAATTCTCTCGCTGCTGCTCTAATCCCGTGTTCTACTGCGTGACTGATCGCCTTAAGATTAAACTCTTCATCGTAAGCGTGTCTCTTAATAGGAGCCATTTTTGGGTCTTTACATAAAGTTTAGGTCTCGCAACTACGGTAAGCAGCCGCCAACTTCATTTTTACAGGGGAAAATGAAGTTGGCGGCTGCTTACCGTAGAAGAAGAAGCGCTTCTTCTTCTACGGGGGAAAATTAAGTTGGCGGCTGCTTACCGTAGTTGCGAGACCTAAACTTTATGTAAAGTCCCAAAAATGGCTCCTATTATTATTATTGGGGCGGTATAGCTCGGTTGGTAGAGTGGCCGTGCCATCAACTTGAGGGTTGCAGGTTCGATCCCCGCTTCCGCCATCCTAGTCACTGCCGTTGTGTCCTTGGGCAAGACACTTTACCCACCTGCTCCCAGTGCTACCCACACTGGTTTAAATGTAACTTAGATATTGGGTTTTCACTATGTAAAGCGCTTTGAGTCACTAGAGAAAAGCGCTATATAAATATAATTCACTTCACTTCACTATTAAGAGACACGCTTACGACGCAGAGTTTAAACTCAAGGCGATCAGTCACGCAGTTGAACACGGGAATAGAGCAGCAGCGAGAGAATTTAACATTAACGAATCAATGGTGCGGAAGTGGAGGAAGCAACATGATGACCTGCGCCAAGTAAAGAAGACTAAACAGAGTTTCCGAGGGAACAAAGCGAGATGGCTACAGTTGGAGGACAAACTCGAACAGTGAGTTGTTGAACAGAGAGCAGCAAGTAGAAGTGTCAGTACAATCACTATTTGTTTTGTTGACATTCCCTTTAGCGCAGCTCCATCTAATGGATGCATAACGTAACCCCAGCCTCTACTGTAGCGTCTATTTTATGCGCCTTATAATGCGGTGCGCCTTATATATGAACAAAGTTTTAAAATAGCTCATTCATTGAAGGTGCGCCTTATAGTGCGGAAAATACGGTATGTAAAACTGTTATTTTCTACTACGGACTCAAGGGTTAACTGTTACACAAGTGTAAAAACAAATTAACCCTGGGTAATAAACCCTTGAGGCATCTTTGGATGAACTTTGGAACTCCTTTGACACAAAATCTTTAGGTCTTTTTTGTTGAGGTAACTTCTTTCAAAGCAGATAAATACTAATTTCTAACTTTAAATAATTTGGAATTTGAACAATCTTGTTATTTTATGTTGTCTCTTGTTTTGCTTTTCTTTTTATTGGGTGACCTGTCTGTCATATAAGGCATTTGGGCTTCTTTTTGTTTCCTATACAAATATTTTTTTATACTTTGTATAATGTAATTTAATGTTTATTTTATATTTATACTAATAAAAATAGTAAAAAAAAATGTTATCCTAAAGTTCCAAAATGTTCCCACTCATAAAAGTATAATTAATATGTAAAAACATGTTTTACCATACTCACCGTTTCAGTTGTTTTTCACAACTACAAACTTAACCATAGATATGAAGTTTTTAAATTATATTTTTTATATTCCTATTTTTTGTCATAAAAGAACAAAAAGACATGCAATATTTTTTTCAAAAATGTATACCGTATTTTCCGCACTATAAGCCGCCCCGGGTTATTAGCCGCACCTTCAATGAATGGCATATTTCAAAACTTTGTCCACCTATAAGCCGCCCCGGACTATAAGCCGCGCCTACGCTGCGCTAAAGGGAATGTCAAAAAAACAGTCAGATAGGTCAGTCAAACTTTAATAATATATTAAAAACCAGCGTTCTAACAACTCTGTCCCAAAATGTACGCAAATGTGCAATCACAAACATAGTAAAATTCAAAATAGTGCAGAGCAATAGCAACATAATGTTGCTCGAACGTTAATGTCACAACACACAAAATAAACATAGCGCTCACTTTCTGAAGTTATTCTTCATTCGTAAATCCTTCGAATTCTTCGTCTTCGGTGTCCGAATTGAAAAGTTGGGCAAATGTGGGATCTAAAATGGCCGGTTCCGTCTCGTCGAAGTCATCGGAGTCAGTGTCGCTGTTGTCCAGCAGTTCTGTGAATCCTGCCTTCCGGAAAGCTCGGACCACAGTTGTGACCGAAATATCTGCCCAGGCATTTACGATCCACTGGCAGATGTTGGCGTCGTCTGGCGCTGTCTGCCTGTCTTAGTGAAGGTGTGTTCGCCTTCTGTCATCCATTGTTCCCACACAGTTAGCAGTCTAGCTTCGAATGCCCTGTTGACACCAATACCTAGCGGCTGGAGGTCTTTTGTCAATCCACCCGGAATGACGGCGAGTATTGAATTAAGCGCGTAAGCGTGTCTCTTAATGTGATGTTATGAGCTAGCAAATATAACAACTACACTACCCAGCATGCAACGATAGTGACGAGCATGCGCGGTAGCCCTGAGAAGCGTTGTTGTATGCTGGGAGTTAGAATGTGGTTATGAGCACGCTGTGAGTAAACGTTGAGAACTCAGTTAACACGCCTCGTCTGCATTATTTATAATTAGACAGACAACACACTTAATAGGAGCCATTTTGGGGTCTTTACATAAACACACAAATGGAAATGAAACGTCACATATCCCAGCATGCACCGCACGCTTCTTCGTCATCCACTGTTCCCACGCAGTTAGCAGTCTAGCTTCAAATGCCCTGTTGACACCAATATCTAGCGGCTGGAGGTCTTTTGTCAATCCACCCGGAATGACGGCGAGTATTGAATTAAGCGCGTAAGCGTGTCTCTTAATGTGATGTTATGAGCTAGCAAATATAACAACTACACTACCCAGCATGCAACGATAGTGACGAGCATGCGCGGTAGCCCTGAGAAGCGTTGTATGCTGGGAGCTAGAATGTGGTTATGAGCACGCTGTGAGTAAACGTTGAGAACTCAGTTAACACGCCTCGTCTGCATTATTTATAATTAGACAGACAGCACACTTAATAGGAGCCATTTTGGGGTCTTTACATAAACACACAAATGGAAATGAAACGTCACATATCCCAGCATGCACCGCGCGCTTCTTCTACGGGGAAAAAGATGGCGGCTGTTTACCGTAGTTGCGAGACCGAAACTTTATGAAAATGAATCTTAATATTTATCCGTATATAAAGCGCACCGGGTTAAAAGCCGCACTGTCAGCTTTTGAGTAAATTTGTGGTTTTTAGGTGCGGCTAATAGTGCGGAAAATACGGTAATATGTTTTGGGTAATAGGTGTTCATGGGAGAAGCTTTACATGTCTGGTATGTAATATATAACAATATGTGGTTATAATGGGGGACAGTGGGACCAAATCTGTCCCGAGGTTAAAGTGTGTCGGCATGAATGCAAATCTCCTATTCTACATACCTTGCAACAGAGGGATAATGTGATTTGTAAATGATAATAATAGAAAATAAATATTGTCCAAGTTTCTTACAATTAGCCTTAAAATGTTAAAAAAAAAAAGTTAAACATTGTAAAAACAATTAAACACTGTTTCTACTTTAATAAGTGATGACAAGTGTGAAGGAGAAGAATGTGAGTTTGCTTACGTCACCTAGCTTCCTGTGTATATTCTACTGGAATAAGTTTTTGCTAAAAAAAAATAGAAAAAAGTAAAATACATCAAGTGAATTATTTGATGCTCTCTAAACTGCAGTCTTCTGTCTTTTGGTGGTTCTAATTTTACAGGTGTTTTCTCCCCTAAAATGTGGTAGTATTCTAAATTGTAATCCTTTTGCGGACCCAATGCATACTTACAAGCCTATTGTCTGGTTTTGCAGGAGTATCCTTTTATTCTGGACCCTTTCCAGCGCGAGGCCATCTTATGCCTCGACAACAACCAGTCTGTGCTCGTCTCAGCTCACACCTCTGCCGGAAAGACCGTCTGTGCAGAGTGAGGATTTTAATTTTGTCTTACGTTACCGCAAACTTTTTATTTGACTTTTAATGACCTAATCACCACTCTTGTAGATACGCCATTGCGCTCGCCCTCCGAGAGAAGCAGCGAGTGATCTTCACCAGCCCCATTAAGGCTCTCTCCAATCAGAAGTACAGAGAGATGTACGAAGAGTTCCAGGACGTTGGATTGATGACGGGCGACGTTACCATCAACCCCACCGCGTCCTGTCTCGTCATGACAACAGAGGTGAGTTACTGCGTTGAAATATGATATTGTGTCTAGGGCTGCAGCTAACGATTATTTTTCTATCGATTAATCTATAGCTTATTTTTCGATTAATCGGTTAATCTATAGATTATTTTTTTCGATTAATCTATAGATTATTTTTCCTTTTACCGATTATTTTTTTTATTTAAAATGAAGAGGAAAAAATAAATGTAGGCCAGTTTTTTCAAAAGGCGTGGCTTTTATTTACAAAAAAAAAGTATGGCCACTCAGTCAACATTGACAACAACATGACAAAATATTCTGTAACAATGTAAACATTTAAAACTTTTAACATTTAACAAAATTAAAAGTAGCTTATTTGCTTTTTAATGTGCAAATATAAAAGTAAACATCCAGTGCAAATCTTAATATTCTGGAATAGTATAAGCATTTAAAAAGTAAAAGTATTGCTTATTTTGCTTTAAAATGTGCAAAAATAAAGATAAACATCCAATACAAAAAAGTGAAAAACGGAAATATTCTGTAACAAGTGTAAACATTTCAACAAAAGTAAAAGTATTGCTTATTTGCTAAAATGTGCAAAAATAAAGCTAAACATCCAATACAAAAAAGTGTACAGTGTAAACATTTCAACAAAAGTAAAAGTATTGCTTATTTTGCTTAATAACACAATGATAGTATGATTAAAGTGAAAGTTAATTGTTGGTTTGTACATAGTATATGTAACTGTTAATGTTGTAAAAGGTATTTGCACAACTAATTAACGTTAGCGTTTGTGACACGTCTTGTGCCGTGGGGTTCTTTCAGGACCGACAGACTGAACGCCAGACGGCTTTGCCAGGTTTACAATCTTTTAATTTTACACAAAGTCTTTTCTCGCTTTTCAGCTCCTCTTCCTCGCTCGCTCGTCGTCCCCTGTCTCTTGCGGCGTCGCTCCCAGCGCGCCCCGCCTCGCCGCTCGCTCGCCGCCGCCGCCTCTCCACAGCGTTAAAGAGGAGCGCGTCTTTGTAAACACTGAACAGGCACGCCAAACGCGCCTCTCAGAGCGAAACGGTGCTTTAGTTTATGAATTTACAACGCAGATACAAATGACACATTCATGTTTTTGTGTAATAATGACAACGTATACGCACGCGGACGATTGACTAGTTGATGGTGATGGCAAGAACGCTGTCGGGGGTTTTCTTTTCAAATGTTCGTTCATAGGGACGGCGTGGCGCAGTGGGAGAGTGGCCGTGCGCAACCCGAGGGTCCCTGGTTCAATCCCCACCTAGTACCAACCTCGTCATGTCCGTTGTGTCCTGAGCAAGACACTTCACCCTTGCTCCTGATGGGTGCTGGTTAGCGCCTTGCATGGCAGCTCCCTCCATCAGTGTGTGAATGTGTGTGTGAATGGGTAAATGTGGAAGTAGTGTCAAAGCGCTTTGAGTACCTTGAAGGTAGAAAAGCGCTATACAAGTACAACCCATTTATCATTTA
This sequence comes from Nerophis lumbriciformis, assembly GCF_033978685.3. Classification (NCBI taxonomy): domain Eukaryota; kingdom Metazoa; phylum Chordata; class Actinopteri; order Syngnathiformes; family Syngnathidae; genus Nerophis; species Nerophis lumbriciformis. The sequence continues at coordinate 30,131,926 of NC_084579.2, forward strand.
TCATTTATAGCCGTTGTGCTGCTATGATAGGCCATTTCCGCTCGACATAGTCTGCATACAACAACATTATTAGGCCGTTTATTGAAATACTCCGACACTTTTGACGACTTTTGGCGTGCTTTTTTCCCCTCGCTCGCATCGTCTGCTTTGCGCTCCGCCATGACAGTAGTGTGACGTAAATATGCGACGCGCCGACGCACAAAAACGGCGTCGACGTATTTACGTAACCGATGACGTCGACTACGTCGACGCGTCGTTTCAGCCTTAATTGTGTCTTCAGCCAAGTGTTGCTTTTATTCCGTCACTTGACTTCTTCCCGGAAGTGAAAAACAGTGGTGGTCAACCAATCCAAGATGGCTATTGTGCAGCAAGCAGCGTGCAAACTTTTTAAGGATGCAAGTGGCCTAGATCTTCCTCCAAAAAGCAGTTACGAACACAAAAATTAACTATGCAATGGAATCGATCCCCATTCTTTATAAAAAAAGGATCGAAGATTAACTTCCGGTGGTGTTCCCAGACTTATCGAACTATCGTGTGCTCCAGTCGTCATTCTACACGACAAAATAGATGAAAACTTGGAAAAGCATGGAGGCCTACAACTTCTTCGTGTGTGTCTGGGTCAGGGAAATTGGTATCAAGACTCTCCGGGTAAATCATGCATCGTTTTTGCTCGGATAAGGTTGCATTTCTTGATTTAACTTCACATCTACAGCCATGTTTGCTTGCCCTGTTGTTGTTGCTGCACACGTCATTTACGAGTATGCGTCTTTTCTCCCCATCTTCATCTAAATATAATTGATAAATCAAAAATAATCAACATTGTGTTTGCGCTGAAAACCTCATTTTTGATTGCTGCTTTTGGCAACTTAAATCTTTTAGGTTTTGCTCACTTTTCCTTTCATCTAGACTAGGCGTGTTGATGCTTTACGCAACACATAAAAAATGGTGTTAAGAAATACAAATGTCAAGATTATACTTAAAGAGAATCTGCTCTTTTTTGGGGGAATTTTGCCTGTTGTTCACAATCCTAATGAGAGACATGAAGACAATTTTTTTTTTGCATTCTAATTTGTAAAAATGGACCCCAAAGGGAATAAGCGGTAGAAAATGGATGGATGGGTCTCGTTCTTGATGTCTGGCAATGCAGCTAATGAGAGCAATCCATTCTGCCGCTAAATCACTTTAAAAATGCATCCAAAAACCGCCATCAATGCTTCATTTACATTCCATAACCTGTATAACACCCAATCTGGAGCGAAATTGTTATTGTAAGAGCGAACACTGAGAAAAAATGTTTTCTAGCGTAGTAAGACATTGTCTCGGGATGGCATGCAAAGGCATTAGCCGTAAGATACTGTATCTACGGAATTAAATAAGCTATCATTTGCGTCAGCAGCTGAATCGCTTTTGAATTTATGATAACACAAAGTGATGGGACACAAATCTGTATTGACTGAAAAGCATATACAATCATGTTACAGTATCTGTAAAGTATTGTCCCACATTTCATGAAGTGTTAGTACACAACTAGCTTGACAGTGTATGTACTTCAGCTGTAATAACAGGCATGGTGTGCTCCATGTATCATGATCAATATTATAGTGACTCACTCGATGGTGTGTTTGGTCTAGCTGGCCGAGGAAGTTTTTTCAAGTTGACTTATATGTACTGTATATATATGCACAGTATGTAATCGTAGCTTGTCTCCAAGTTCCACATTTATACCCGCAAGTCATGCCGACGTCACTCTTACGGCTTCCGTCTGCTCCAATGTTTCATCCTCTGTTTGTGCTCACTTCCATAAGCAGCAGTTCATGCTCCGTATATTCAGGTTAAAAAAGATAAAGTTGTCAATCCTCATTTGTCCCAAAATGTTCGTCTTTGTTGTAAAACATAACGCAAGCCGAGGGCATTTTTCTTCAAGAAAGGCTAAATGGCGCCTATGCCTGGGCCGATATTCGGTAAGTCCATTAACTGACGATAAATGAAAATTAAGGTCGTAAGTTTTACAGCGTTGATAAATCGCTATGTGTATACTTAAAGAGTATTCACGCGTTTCTTCGCTTTTAGTAGCTCCATGTGTTTGTACCATAGCAAAATGAAAAGAAGGGGGTGAATTATCTTGTCCTCATTAGGTGTCATTGAATGGTTGTGCAGTGACACAGGGCGCTGGCATAACAAAGTGCAACTAGTTAGGATGTAGCAGCTAACATGGACAAGATGAGCACAAAACCAAATGCCATTGCACCAATGTGGGAATATTTCAGTTTAAACCTTTGGAACAAGATGAGCCTATCAAGACCTAGAAGCCAGTTTGCCGACAGTCCAAACTCATTTCGCACTCACTTTGCGTTTGGTGAAGAAGCCAGGTGACAAGTGAGTGGAAAAGTGCTGTTATGTCATGTCGGTGTTCCTCACTCGTAATCTGCCAGACTAAATTTTGTTTTGCATATGACTGTTAATACATTCGTTTATACTGTAGTGTTTATATTTTTACTCTGAAATTTTGTTTAAAATGTCCTAACTTGATTGGCAGTTAAGTAACATACAACTTGACATCTGCCTACATGTTAAATATTGAAGTGCAACCTTGTTTGTCAATACTTTATTTAGCTATTTTATTTATTGATATGATTGTGTATATTTGAGCCACCCCATCCCCATCTTAAGATATTTTATTGCTTTTAGTTATAATTTTTATTGAAGTGCAAAATTTTGCCAACAAAATATATTTCATTATTTGTTTGTTTTATTTTACTTGGAAATTTTAAACGTTTTCATTCCAATTACAATGTTCAAATACACAAGAAATACAAATGCATTTGAAAGGATATACATGCATTATTATTATGTATTATCATTACCGGTAAATTAATGGTTAATTTAGTCTCATAAAAATCATGGCAATAATCTCGTTTCACGGCAATAATTTTTTGGTCAACACATCGTCAAGCAAAATTTGTTATCGGCCAGCCCTAATGTCGCTAGTACCCATTAAGAACAGAAGCTGGCTGGACCACCAAGCAAATTTAATGAGTCGGATGTAAATTCAAGCTATTGACCAGCCAGTACAAAGACACTTCTATGGTTATCACATTTTTCTCCGTTGTTTTAAAAATATTAGTGTCATCTCAAAAGAACCCTTCCCAAAAGTAAAATAAAAAACATGTTGGTCTCACGAGATATACTTACAGTAAGTCACCCTATCAATGATACTATTTTATAATCGACAATAAAATCAGCTATTCAACTACGATTTTTATTTGACTAAGAATCTATATTACAATTCAGAAATGTGTAAACTTGTACATTTTGTAATGTAGTTATGTGTATGTAATGCTGACTTTAAAAAAATAAATAAATCATTTAGATCCTGAGGAGCATGCTGTACCGCGGCTCAGAAATCATGAGGGAAGTGGCGTGGGTCGTCTTCGACGAGATCCATTATATGAGAGACGCAGGTACGCAAAAGAACCCTTTGAACCCAGTGTGTTTTGTAAGTTTTGTGCAAACAACTCCTCGCTTATAATTCAGAGCGCGGCGTTGTGTGGGAGGAGACCATCATTCTGCTCCCTGACAATGTGCACTACGTCTTCCTGTCGGCCACCATCCCCAACGCCAGACAGTTTGCGGAGTGGATATGTCACCTTCACAAGCAGGTTGTACATTTACACTGTTGTTTTGATGCATTTATTTAAAATGATCCAAAGTGTAGCGTGAGGCTATTATTGTGTTGCTATTTATTGGGGTCAGCATAACAAATGTATGTCTGTCCCTGTTCCTGCAGCCATGCCATGTGGTCTACACAGACTACCGTCCAACCCCGCTGCAACACTATGTATTTCCAGCAGGTGGCGATGGACTCCACCTAGTGGTGGATGAAAGCGTAAGGGCGCACACATTGCTCATGGATTCGCACTTTACATTATTGTAACATATACACTTTATATTATATATTTTTTTCATTTTATTTTTGCAATATTTAACCTATCACAGTTGGTGCTTTCGATTTCAAATGATTATATTTTTTAATTAGATTACATTTACACTTTTGCATTTTGATTAATCACAGTAAATTACTAGCGTGCATAATTTAAAGTAACATTAAAAAAGACCCAATTTTTGACACAAATCCAATTTTATTGTCAGAATTTCATATAGGAAATGTGTTTTATTTGAATGCACGTCATTTATGCGTGAAAAACTTGCAAAAAGTTTTATCTTTAATTTTTATATGTATATATTTTTATTAGGGATGTCCGATAATATCGGGCTGCCGATATTATCGGCCAATAAATGCTTTAAAATGTAATGTCGGAAATGATCGATATCGGTTTCTTAATTATCGGTATCGGTTTCTAAAAGTAAAATGCATGACGTTTTAAAACGCCGCTGTGTACACGGACGTAGGGAGAGGTACAGAGTGCCAATAAACCTTAAAGGCATGACGTCCAAGTCACATAATATCTACCGGTTGTTCTCATCACGAATTAATGCAAGCATACTTGGTCAACAGCCATACAGGTCACACTGAGGGTGGCCGTATAAAGAACTTTAACACTATTACAAATATGCGCCACACTGTGAACCCACACCAAACAAGAATGACAAACACATTTCGGGAGAACATCCGCACCTTAAGACAACATAAACACAACAGCACAAATACCCAGAATCCCTTGCAGTACTAACTCTTCCGGGACCTAGAATAAAAACTCCCCCGCTACCCTCCACCCACCCCAACCCCGCCCACCTCACCTCAACCTTCTCATAGTCTCTCTCAGGGAGCGCATGTCCCAAATTCCAAGCTGCTGTTTGGATAGATAGATAGATAGTACCGGTACTTTATTGATTCCTTCAGGAGAGTTCCCTCAGGAAAATTAAAATTCCAGCAGCAGTGTACAGAATTGAGATCGAATTTAAAAAGTAAATAATGGGGGTATAAATGGAAACAGAATAGAAAAATATTACAATAAGAATAAAAATAAAAAGCAACAATGAGAATAAAAATATGACAGTAAACTAAGAATATAACAAGAGAAACTAGGCAGTAGTGACCATGTTATGAAAAAGTATTGCACTGTTATTGTTTTGAGGCATGTTAAAAAAAATAATGCACTTTGTGACTTCAATAATAAATATGGCAGTGCCATGTTGGCATTTTTTTCCATAACTTCAGTTGATTTATTTTGGAAAACCTTGTTACGTTGTTTAATGCATACAGCGGGGCATCACAACAAAATTAGGCATAATAATGTGTTAATGTGTTAATTCCACGACTGCATATATCGGTATCGGTTGATATCGGTATCTGTAATTAAGAGTTGGACAATATCGGAATATCGGATATTGGTAAAAAAGCCATTATCGGACATCTCTAATTTTTATAGTTTTATTATTTTACTAATTATTCTCTGTACTTTACATGCACCTTGTTCTTAGCCCAATTTATTTGTTTTTGGTCAATTAATTTATTTCTACTACCGGTATTCAGTTTTATATAGAATTTTACCTACTCCATGATTATTTTTTTTTCATTTTAATTGAATGTTTTTGTTTTTTTCATTACACACTTTCTTATTTAATAACTACACTATTTATTTTTCACCCCATGCCTAATACTTGGGGTATGCAGAGGGCACTGTTCATTCTATTCTTCTGAGGAAATCTAGCTTAATAGCCTTTGGTAGAAGGTCAAATTCCTAACCACTGGTCTTCAGATGTTCATTTTTCATGCAATCAAGTTTGTGTTCCATCAGGGAGACTTTCGGGAAGACAACTTCAACACAGCCATGCAAGTTCTAAGAGACATCGGGGATTCTGGGAGCAATGCGGGAGGCAAGAGGGACCCCAAGGGACGCAAAGGGGGAACAAGAGGTGTGTTTGTGCGATACTTTGGCTAGTCGTACAGCCAGAGCGCAATTAAACCAATATGGCTTCCTCAGGTCCGTCCAGTGTTTTCAAGATAGTGAAGATGATTATGGAGAGAAACTTCCAGCCCGTCATCATCTTCAGCTTCAGTAAGAAAGAATGCGAGGCCTACGCTCTGCAGGTGGCCAAACTGAATTTTAACAACGGTAGGGACAAACGGTCGGAGATGGATGAATGGATGGATGGATGTTCCTGTGGCTATTGTATACTATCACCATACTAAACAAACTTTACTGCTACACCATCCAATTTGATGAAATCACATAAATCATAAATTACAAAAATCATACTGTGCTGCTAAACCTCATGAGGCTGATTGGGTCTATAAAACGAGAGCTCGTAAAAGTCCTTGCGTGGGAAATATTTCCCCGTGGTGTCCCTGGACCCTCGTAGAAAACTGTGCCAAAGTTTTGAACTGTTTTACAATACACAAATATAAAGTTTCCCAAAGATTGTTTCTTATCTCTTGTGCGGTTTTATTTTATGATGCTGTGAGAGCGAAAACGATTAGCCAAAATAAGCATGTTTTAGCAGTTGACCAATTTGAACTAAAACCAAGGATGATTTTTATGTGTTGGACTGAAAACATCATTTAATATGATGCCACGCACATATTTCGCGACAACAATCCATAATCTTTTGCTTAAGACGAAACATTTTATTACATTTTTTGTTTGTGCCGTCACGGTTTTTAAGTTATTCTGAAATACAATTCCTGACATGTGATGTCACCCTTTGCCCAAATAACCCCAAACAAGTCTTTTTTTGTTTGTGCTACGTTTTTGGTGATTTGTGCTGCAAAATATTTTGGTCTAACTATTAGAGTTTTTAAGTTAACTTGTGTGAAGTTGAGAATTGTAATAAGAATTATCCTTTTTTAATGGTTATTAGCGTTATATATTATGATTACATCATGAACAATGTATAGTTTTTATCGATTGTTTCTTCATTTTAAGAGCATGATGTTGGGAAAAGCTCTGTATCTGTCTGCTTAAAGCCAAATATTTTCTAAAGTAAATTATGGCATATTGTTCTAATATGTGGCACTTTGAGACAAGGATATGTTGATTGACGGTCTAAAAGTAACATGCCCTTTTTCATTCATTATTTTCACAGTTTTATGCATTTATGTGTATAGAATATACCGGGTAATTGCAAATCAAATTGAAATAGCAATTTTAGAGAGTTAATCGCAATTAGGATTTTTTTCTCAAAATTGTGCACCTTGAAAGGGGATACAACAAGTATGGATACACTTCACTTCCTGCTTACAGCGTTCCACACCGCCACCTTGGCGGTCCCACGCTGCACAGAGGATTGTAGAAGATGTAGAGTTTTTTTAGACCCGGCCGACGCTTAAGCGCCAGAAAAACTACAATCACCAAGTTTACGTCTGATACGTTACATGTCACAGCAATATTGTGAAGACTTTAACACCGAAATACCGCGGTATCTACAAAACCGTTACATCCCTAGTACTTTATGACCAATAATAGCAACATTTTTAATAATACATTAAGTTTTTATTGAATGGTACATGGTAAATGGTAAATGAGTTATACTTGTATAGCGCTTTTTTACCTTAAGGTACTCAAAGCGCTTTGACACTATTTCCACGTTCACACATTCACACACTGATGGCGGGAGCTGCCATGCAAGGCCCTAACCGCAACCCATCAGGAGCAAGGGTGAAGTGTCTTGCTCAAGGACACAATGGACATGACGAGGTTGGTAGAAGGTGGGGATCGAACCAGGAACCCTCAGGTTGCTGGCACGGCCACTCTCCCAACCGCGCCACGCCGTCCCCCTAATGAATGAAACCAACCTAACCACAAACACTAAAATGCTGCAGAGCATCTCTACAAACATTGGGATTATATATTTTGTATTTTTTCTGTGCATGTTTGAAATGATTTGCTCACTAACAAATGAAAAAATTGGTTGTTTTTGTTTGTAGACGAAGAGAAGCGACTGGTGGAGGAAGTGTTCAACAACGCAATAGACTGTCTATCAGACGAAGACAAAAAACTTCCTCAGGTAAAGTGTTTCAACATCATACAAGCACGTCCTGCAATAGTTTCTGGTGCTCAGATGTTGCAGGGACGTGTCATATGATGTCTAAGAAATAGCAAAATAGCGCTCTGGTGTTACTCAGGTGGAGCACGTGCTGCCACTGCTGAAGAGAGGGATCGGAATCCACCATGGAGGCTTGCTGCCCATCCTGAAGGAAACCATTGAAATTCTCTTCTCCGAAGGCCTGCTGAAAGTAACAACATTAGTGCCAGGAACATTTGCGCATTATGGGTCATGGTTGGGAGAACAAAACGGTCTCTCTTCATTCCTAGGCCCTGTTTGCTACGGAGACATTCGCCATGGGTATCAACATGCCAGCGCGCACCGTGCTCTTCACCAGCGCCCGGAAGTTCGACGGCAAGAATCACCGCTTTGTAAGCGCGCGCGGACACACACAAGCAACACACGGCATGAGAAACAAATTTAAAACACTGTGCAAGACAGACAAATACCGACTCGCCATTAACGTGAACGAGCTCTGAGGTGGAGAAAAATGGTCAGAACATTAATTTATACAAGGCCTCACTTATCTACTAATACTATAATTATGTACAGTACAGGGTGTACCCCGCCTTCCGCCCGAATACAGCTGGGATAGGCTCCAGCACCCATTTTATTATATTCCCTATGGACAGTATTTAGACATTCAACTTGGAGCAGACCAGTGAGAAGCAATATAACTGTTGCCTACATTCATGGTAATGGTAGCTCATGGTCTGGCTGCATGTGTGCTGCTGGCACTGTGAGAAACATGAATTCTAACATTTATTGTGATATTGTGAAGCATAGCATGATCTCCTTTCTTGTGGAAACTGAGCATCTTGGCAGTTTTTTAACATGACAAGCCCAAACACACCTCCGAGATGACAATAGCGTAGCTGTAAAAGTATGTCTCCTGAAGCCTATTGAGCAACTGTGGGGCATCATTAAGTGTAAGGAAGGTGGAAGAGCGCAAGGTGTCCAACTTCCACTTGCTCCACCAGTGATTTGAAAAAGCATTCCAGTAACATCCTTTGCAGCTCAATTCCACTGATCTAGAGCTACGATCCAGTTAGTCACTTAACCCCGAAAGGTTGCAGTCTCTCTTAAAATTGCGCAGTGTGGCTGTGAAGCCTTTATAAGGTTGTGAATAGCTGCATTCACCACATACAGAGCGATGTGTTTATAATAGTTCTTCACACACGCTCAAAGAGAGTGGAATAGAGACATGCAAGAGCTCATCAGGAACATCTGGTACTGTAAACGGTGCCAAAGCTCCACGCAGGCACTTACAATAACACAGGCACTTTCTCATTCCTGACACACACACACTGTTTCTCATTATGGGTGTCACATGCTTGAGAGGAGCAGATCATAGCAACATGAGGACTTAATGTTACCTTTTCACTTATTTTTCTACAACAATCCTAAACGTGTTGCTTTGATTTAAAAAAAAAAAAAAAAAAAAAATTATACCAGGTAATTGTTTCACCCCGGACCTGGAGATGGCAGTGCTGTGTCAAAAAAGTGTGTCAACTACCACAAATGTTTAGACTATAAAACAAATGCATAACAACAGCTCAATTTGTTGGATCTGGTGGGACTGACCACTTGGAGTGTAAACACAATTAAAGGGGCTGTTTGCAACCTTTACACAGCTGCCTAGAGGGTGGTAACTTTCCAATGTGTTTTAATGGTGCGTTCCATTTGTACTGTAAGTCGGAATTTCCTAGTCGGAAGTTTCATTTGGAGCCTCCCGCAAAGTTTGATTTACTACTTGGAAAGTCAGAGAGTCCTCACCAGTTGGCTTTCAAGGATTGCTGATCTGAGTGTGAACAATAATACAAGCTTTTATAATATTTTTTACCAGCACTTCTGACTAGTTTTTGCCACCTTTAAAATAAGCCGTATATGTGTATTGTTGGACATTTACAGTGGGGCAAAAAAGTATTTAGTCAGCCACCAATTGTGTAAGTTTTGAGAGAGGCCTGTAATTTTCATCATAGGTACCGGTACACTTCAACTAGAGACAGAATGGGGGGAAATAATCCAGGAAATCACATTGTAGGATTTTTTATTAATTAATTGGTAAATTCCTCTGTAAAATAAGTATTTGGTCACCTACCAACAAGCGAGATTTCTGGCTTTCACAGACCTGTAACTACTTAGTTAAGAGACTCTCTTTGGAGGGAGTTGAAAGTCTGTGTTGCCCAGCGACAGCCCCAAAACATCACTGCTCTCGAGGAGATCTGCATGGAGAATGGGTCAAAATACCAGCAATAGTGTGTGAAAACCTTGTGAAGACTTACAGAAAACATTTGACCTCTGTCATTGCCAATGAAGGGTATATAACAAAGTATTGAGATGAGCTTTTACTGACCAAATACTTTACCAGCATAAATTTGCAAATTATACAAAAATGTGATTTTCTGGATTTTTTTTCTAATTTTGTCTCTCTTGAGGTATACCTATGATGAAAATTACAGGCCTCGCTCATCTTTTTAAGTGGGAGAACGTGCACAATTGGTGACTGACTAAATACTTTTTTGCCTCTTTCTGTGTGGAGTTTGCATGTTCTCCCCGTGACTGCATGGGTTCCCTCCGGGTACTCTGGCTTCCTCCCACCTCCAAAGACATGCACCTGGGGATAAGTTGATTGGCAACACTCAATTGGCCCTAGTGTGTGAATGTGAGTGTGAATGTTGTCTGTCTATCTGTGTTGGCCCTGCGATGAGGTGACGACTTGTCCAGAGTGTACACCGCCTTCCGCCTGAATGCAGCTGATAGGCTCCAGCGACCCCGTAAGGGACAAGCGGTAGAAAATGGATGTATGGTGTTACTGTAGTTCAAATCAGTGTTTCTTAACCATTGTTGGGCCGCAAAAAAATATTTGATTCTCAGCTTTAGTCCGTATAGGCCACAGCGGTACACAGTTCTAAAACACTTTTCCAACACTTGTGGCAGTAATGACAATATCAAACAAATAGAAGTCTGGAGCTAAAGTTTTAGAGAAGTTTTTTAAGGGAAAAAAGTGACCTAAATTGTGACGCTGTATTTTAATGACTGTTTATTTAAGAAACATATATATTACTATTTATTATTATTCTAAGTAGAATTGATCATTATTTTAGCATTCAAAATTAATTGTATTTATGTCTATGGATGTTCTCGTTCATCCAGGTCATTGTATTCTCAGGGCATTCAATCGATTGCAACGGGACTGTTGGGTTTGTCTTGAAAGACCTTTCACCTCTCATCCAAGAAGGCTTCATCATTTCATGCTCATAAACTTTAAGACTCTAAGTCATAGACTTTAAGATTCTAAGTCTAGTCTAGTTGCTATCAATTGAATTTCCTGAGAAAATAATTGTATGGCCATTTATTTTTTGTCAGTTTTTGAGTCCTTTCTTTTGCAGAATATTTGATTAATATTTTGTTTGTAATTAGCGTGACCTAAGCCTTAATAATAATCTTTGATTAACACATGGTTTCATATCATTTGACAAGGTTTATCCTGTTAAACTGTAAGTAGGTTATATATACAGATGCTGCTCAATATTTAAATTACCGGTAGAATATGACCAAAAAGTTTTATTTCAGCAATTTAATTCAAAGAGTGAAACTTGTATATCAAATACCGGTACATTCATTACACACAGACTGATATATTTCAAGTGTTTTTTTTCTTTTAATTCTTTTGATCGACTCCATGCCACACCGTGTATTGCTGCAGTAATTAAGGCAAAAGGAGCCCCGAGTGCTGTACATCTTCATACTTTTCATGTTCTTACATTTCAATTGGTTAACATTTCTGATATCCTTTTTTCTTATTGGTCATAGATAATATTTTAACTGTGATCTTTTGAATTTGGGATTTAGATTAGTTTTCAGTTATGATCAATAAAATTAAAAGAAACACTTGAAACATATCAGTCTGTGTGTAATGAATGTATATAATATACAAGTTTCACTTTTTGAATTAAATTACTGAAATAACTCAACTTTGTAGTCATATTGTAATTTGCTAAGCAGCACCTGTAATTATTGAATATGAATAAAATCAAGAGTATGGTAATAATTCAGTGTTGATATTTGAGTGGGTTCCGGGTCCCTCTGTAGTGGAAAAGTTGTGCACCGATGTCAAAAAAGATTTAAATGACCTTTTTTTTCATGGGGTATTTGCGTTCTGCATCGCTAACAATAGCGATGTTTCCTATTCATCCACCGTGTTAGAAGGTTGCAAACGGAGCACATATTTGTCCAGAAGTTGTTTACATTCAGACAAGGCAAGCTTTTGTGGATGTAGCTTTCTTGATTTCCGACATCCTAACTGAAACGCTCATAGCTCAGCTGTGACATCATTCCCAGCTCTGACTTCCAACTTCAGAGATACTGTAAATGGAATTAGCATTATACCCTGCCTTCTTACGACTGGGTAACAATGTCCGTCTGTAACACATGCAAAGGCATTAGTTTTGTGTGTTGTTAGCTAATCATAGCGATTTTGCTAGCTAACAGTTGCTCTCGTTGAATTTGTATTCTATCGTAACAATAATGTGACTAAAATATTTGAATTGCTTCTCTGGGATTGTTTTTGGGTGTGCGTGTATGTGTAGACAAGATAGCGGTGCGTGAACGCCAACCAAATTCCTTGGACCGACGAGCAATTTTTTTCCAGTATACCGGTAATTAGTAACTGTATAAAAAAATATAGACCGTTTTAAAAATAAAAATGTTCTGTTAAAACACTAATGGTAACATAAGCTTGCCAGTGGTGTTTTGTTGTATTTTATGGTTTGTAAAATGTAACCTTAGTTAAAGACTTAACCCTCAATTCCTCAATCAGTGGAAATGTGTGGACTTTTGAGCTGCACGTGTTAGACGTTCGGCAAGATAATGTCAGTGAATTTTCAGGAAATCATTTTGTCTATTTCCAAAGATTTTTGTCAGAGTTCAGCTGCTTAAATAATTACTTTAATAACCACGATGCAATGGATGTACATCACTTTTTAATTTGGTGCATTTTTAACTTTTTTTTACTTAATCTGCTGGAACTGAAAATGTCTGATTTCCTTTTTTCTTGCACCACCGTTTTACTGTTTGGTGGAATTGTGCTGTGTAGTTTTTGCATGGTACTCCATAACCAACAGACAAAACTCTCGTGTTGTGTATTTTGTTGTCCACATGCTCTAGATTACTTCAGGTGAGTACATCCAGATGTCGGGGCGTGCGGGCAGGAGAGGAATGGACGACCGAGGCATCGTTATCTTCATGGTGGACGAGAAGATGAGTCCGTCTATAGGCAAACAGCTCCTCAAGGTAACACGTCAGCTGCCTAGGTGGTTGTTTCTAAATTAAATATTGTGAAAAGATTTGGATATGATACATTTCCCCATTATTAGCCAGTAATGTTTGAAATCTGACAGTGGGCATCTATATGGACTTTGTGGCTCTTCTATCACTTTGTAAGCAGTTGTGGAACATGAACGGCCAAATTGTCCTTAGCCCCTGGTCCATTCTGAGTTCAAAGTGTGATTGCTTAATTAATGTTGACATGCAGGGATCAGCGGATCCTCTGAACAGTGCTTTCCACCTGACCTATAACATGGTGCTCAACCTGCTGCGCGTGGAGGAGATTAACCCCGAGTACATGTTGGAAAAATCCTTCTACCAGTTCCAACACTACCGGGCGCTGCCGGGCGTCGTGGAAAGTAAGCTCGTCCTCCCAATGTGTCTTTGTCTGTGCAGGATGCTGTAAAGACTAACGTTCTGTGCAGAAATAAAGAAGCTGGAGAAAGAGTACAACAATATCAATATCCCCAACGAAGAGAGCGTGGTGACCTATTTTAAAATCCGCCAGCAGCTGGCCAAACTGGGCAAAGAGATCCAAGAATTCATCCACAAACCCAAATACTGTTTGCCTTTCTTGCAATCGGGGCGACTTATCAAGGTAAAACCTCATACTTCCTCCACCTGAACCCATTAAAGGGGACCTATGATGATTTTAATCTACTTTTAAAACTTTTATTGTGGTCCTGATAATATTTATTGGATATGCTTTGGTTTAAATTTTGCTCCACAGTCACATTTAAACCTTTTTTTAGTCTGTCTGCAAGATTGCAAATGAAATGCACGCTTCAACTTTCAAAAAGTATTGTAATTTATGTTTTGAAAATTTACACTGTTTAAATATTTATCTTCAAGTTGTCACCGCTATTTTATTTCAGACATGGTCGAAAATAAACTTCATAAACATTATATAGATTCATCAAGTCACAACATTAGGTACACATTGATTGATTTATAGAGTGCATAAAAAAACAGCTGCTTTTAGCATCATTGCATCCAGAAAGTTTTCACAGCGCTTCACTTTTTCCACATTTTATGTTACAGCCTTTTTCCAAAATGCAATAAATTGTTTTTTGCCCTCAAAATGTGAAAAAGTTTTGGAAAAAATGTTCATAAAAAATACAAAATCACATGTACAAAAGTATTTGCAGCATTTGTACTTTGTTGATGCACCTTTGGCAACAATTACAGCCTCTATTCTTGTTAAATATGATACCACAAACTTGGCACATTTATCTTTTGGCAATTTTGCCCATTCCTCTTTCCAGCACCTCTCAAGCTCGTTCAGGTTGGATGAGAAGCATTGTTTTTTATCTAGGTTGTCTTTGAACATTGCTGCATTCATCTTTCCCTCTATCCTGACTAGTCTCCCCTTTCCTGTCACTGAAAAACATCCCCACAGCATGATGCTGCCACCACCATGCTTCACTGTCGGGATGGTATTGGCCTGGTGATGAGCGTTGCCTGGTTTCCTCCAAAAATGACGCCTGGCATTTACGCCAAAGAGTTCAATCTTTGTCTCATCAGATCAGAGAATGTTGTTTCTCGTGGTCTTTCAGGCGCATTTTGGCACACTTTTTTTTTTTACTAAAAACTGGCTTTCCGTCAGGCCGCTATATCATACAGGCCTGATTGGTGGATTGCTGCAGAGATGGTTGTCCTTCTGGAAGGTTCTCCTCTCTCCACAGAGGAATGCTGTAGCCCCGACAGAGTGACCATCGGGTTCTTGGTCATCTCCCTGATTAGACTGAGATGAATGCAGCAATCTACAGAGACATCCTGGATGAAAACCAACGCTTCCCATCCAAGCTGATGGCGCTTGAGAGGTGCTATAAAGAGGAATGGGCAAAACTGCCCAAAGATAGGTGTGCCAAGCTTGTGGCATTGTATCCAAAAAGACTTGAGGCTGTAATTGCTACCAAAGGTGCATCAGCAAAGTATTGAGCAAAGGCCATGAATACTTTTGTACATGTGATTTTTTTTTATTTTTAATACATTTGCAAACTTAAAAAAATGTGGGTATAGTGTGTAGAATTTTAAGGACAAAAATTTATTGATTTAATTTTGGAAAAGGTTGTAACATAACAAAATATGAAAAAGTAAAGCACTGTGAACACTTTCTGGATGCATTCTGTCACTGCATGTTGCTCATCGGTGTAATGTTCATGTCAAGATAAGTTGTAAACATTTTATCCTACTTTTTTTTGTTTCCTCATAGCCTAAATGAAAGGGGGAGGAGCTTCTCCCCCTTGGGCTGAGAGCTTGACTTAAAGTCCAAATAAGCTGGTCCACCTCGCTGCGATGTCACAACGTAGCCAGACTCCAAAACGGCATGCAAGCTCAAAATGCATGAACTTTACGACTATCCAACATTGTTACGTTTATAAGTCCAGAAAAGACCAAATTCATCATGGGTTCCCTTTATTATACTGCTACACACTAACTGCAACTCTCTGCTTCATGCAAAGGTAAAAAGTGAAGAAGTTGACTTTGGCTGGGGGATCGTCGTCAATTTTTGCAGGAAGGCCAACGTGAAGGTGAGTCCTCGACCTAGTTGTGATCGCTTTCACGTGAAGTTGCTTTCTTTGCATGTCCGATCATCATCTCTTCGTGCAGGTCAGCACCGACGCGGAGCCGCTCTTTGTGGTGGAGGCGTTGCTGCACTGCAGCAAGGACAGCGTCAAGGAGGCAGCCACGGAGGCAGCCAAACCCGCTGCTCCAGGCGAGGTTGGAGAGATGCAGGTACTGTCGATAGAAAAGCACTTAATTGATTAATCTCTCCAACTTCACTACATAGCAACAGAATTCTGCAAAAAAACTGATGAATGATGTCTTGTATGCCAGGTTGTCCCTGTCATGCTGCATCTGCTGACATCCATCAGTTCAGTCCGTGTTTACATCCCCAAAGACCTGAGGCCTTTTGACAACCGGCAGTTGATGCTCAAGTCCATTCAGGTACAAAGCCCGTTGGAACTTAATTCAAAACGTTTGCTCAGGTTTTTTCCCCTACTTTCTCTACCAGGGATGTCAAACTCCCCTTTCTTCATAGGCCATATCACAGTTAGGCTGCCCTCACAGGGCCACTTATAGAAATGAAACCATATACATATACTGTATAATCGCCTCATGGTATTATTACACAATTGACCCTTTATCTGATTATCATTATTTCCAATAAACTGATGGAAAACTTGCTGTGGAATCAGATATTGAAGTTCAACTTGAAATAACCTCAAATGCTTCAAACATAGTTAATAAGAACTTCAGTTGCATGCGGTCAATTTTTTTCCGCCAAAATTTGAATACCTGTAGCAAGAAAGAAGAAGTGCCTTATTGACGCACAATATTTCCAGGCTTTTGGGGACCACATTGAGTGACACGGCGGTCCCAGGACATTGACTTTGACACGTGTTCTATGTTGTCTGTTTTACACATGCCAAAGGAGGTGCAGAAGCGTTTCCCAGACGGGATTCCTCTCCTCGACCCTATCGACGACATGGGCATCAAAGATCCGGGTTTGAAGAAGGTCATTCAGAAAGTGGAGGCCTTTGAGCACCGCATGTACTCGCACACGCTGCACAGCGACCCCAACCTGGAGGCGGTCTACTCGCTCTGTGAGAAGAAAGCTTTGGTAAGATAACTTTTTTTATTTTTATTTTTTTTTAAGACAAAGGGTCACATGAGTGAGAGTAGATCTAAAAATTGTCCTATGCTGATATTTCATACCTCCCCTAGTCACGTTGGTTCCCTCGATGTTGATAATGGCCGACCTATAATTGTCTTTTCCGGACCAGACTGCTTGTCACCTTTTTACACAAAGACAGGAAACCTCACGGGGCTGCTACAGAAGGACAGAGAGCTGCGACTTTAAAAATAAAATATCCTCTAAACTTAAAATGGAAATTAAAAATATGTTAATTATTACTGTTATTATATTTTTGTGACACCATCATTTTGTATTTTCTTTAATTTTAGTGTTAGGATTCAAAATATGTATTTTATATATTTATATTTGTATTTATATGGAGGTTTTCATTCAAATTTAATGGGCACTGTTCTGCCCAGGACAAATGATCCTTGTTAATGAATCAAAAGTTACAGCAAGTTAGACA
Organism: Nerophis lumbriciformis; assembly: GCF_033978685.3. Taxonomy (NCBI): domain Eukaryota; kingdom Metazoa; phylum Chordata; class Actinopteri; order Syngnathiformes; family Syngnathidae; genus Nerophis; species Nerophis lumbriciformis. Next base: position 30,149,370 of record NC_084579.2, read on the forward strand.
TTCACTAATGGGAAAATATATTCAATGAAATATATTTTAGTGTTAAATTGCTGGCACTTCAATCCGAATCCAATTTGGATTGGTCGACCCTCGCCACATCATGTTTCAAATATTGTGACTTGACCTTTTCGCCAATTTTGGGGGGATATTTTAAATATTTTTCAAAGTATCTTCTAAAAACAATTCATGCAAAAAAGGGGAAATAAACTAAAAATATCAACACTACAGTGGTATTGGCCACTAGAGACAACACCAATCAGAGCGTGCTGTTCAGTATGGTGGTCACTGTTTGGCTCAGCCTCAGTCAGCATTACTTTATTGGAATAAAAGACCGTAAAGGTGACCAAAGGGTGTTATTTCATGTCTAGAGGGCCCTCATAATAATTTTTGAAATGTTTTGCTAAGATTTAATTGCATTCATATTTTATCAAAGTTGTATATTTTATGTGTAATTTTTTTTAATTAATTGACGTAAATTCTATCTAAAATAACCGCATTTTTTCCTGATATAACTGTGCATTGTCATCCAGATGTAATGAGCACGTCAGTGGGTGGGAAGTATCCCTGTTAATACATGAAAATATGGAGGACACATAAGATTATTACTAATTGTTTTAACATACCCGACAAAATAACAGTGTAAAATTAACCTGCTTTGTGCCTCAGATCGCCGCAGAGGTGCGCACGGCCAAGCGCGAGCTAAAGAAAGCTCGGACCGTCCTGCAGATGGACAAGCTCAAGTGCAGGAAGCGAGTGCTGCGGCGCCTCGGCTTCGCCAGCCCATCCGACGTCATCGAGGTGAAGGGACGAGTCGCGTGTGAAATCAGCAGGTAGGACGCGTATGCACTATTTATTATTTGGGTTGTGTTCATGTTTTTTTTTTGTTTATACCTTCGTTTTGAGTTGATACAACAAGATTAGCCACAAAATAGTTTACACTTGTGTATTGGAATGTATAAGAAACATTATACAGTTATTATATACAGTGTTTGATACAGTTTTCCAAATACAGAATCCAGAAGGGTCTGAATACTCTCGAGATATAGCAACAAAGTCCCTTGTGTTTCATCTTTTTATTCTCTGGCAGACAGAGTGCGTATGAAGTGTGTTAAGAAGCAGAGTTACAATCTATTGTACATTCACGCACAGTCCCATTATGATGTGTTTAAATGTGGCGGTTCATATGGTAAACACTGCACTTTTTTAACGTACAGTACAGGCTAAAAAATTGGACACACCTTCTCATTCAAAGCCTTTTCTTTATTTTCATGACTATTTACATTGTAGATTGTCACTGAAGGCATCAAAACTATGAATGAACACATGTGGAGTTATGTACTTAACTAAAAAAGGTGAAATAACGGAATTTTTTTTAAATTCTAGGTTCTTCAAAATAGCCACCCTTTGCTCTGATTACTGCTTTGCACACTCTTGGCATTCTCTCGATGAGCTTCAAGAGGTAGTCACCTGAAATGGTTTTCACTTCACAGGTGTGCTTGAAGCTTATCGAGAGAATGCCAAGAGTGTGCAAAGCAGTAATCAGAGCAAAGGGTGTCTATTTTGAAGAAACTAGAATATAAAACTAGGGATGTCCGATAAAATCGGACTGCCGATATTATCGGCCGATAAATGCTTTAAAATGTAATATAGGAAATTATCGGTATCGGTTTCAAAATTATCGGTATCTGTTTCAAAAAGTACAATTTATGAGTTTTTAAAATGCCGCTGTGTACACGGACGTAGGGAGAAGTACAGAGCGCCAATAAACCTTAAAAGCACTGCCTTTGCGTGCCGGCCCAATCACATATCATCTACGGCTATTTAAACACACAAGTGAATGCAATGCATACTTGGTCAACAGCCATACAGGTCACACTGAGGGTGGCCGTATAAACAACTTTAACACTGTTACAAATATGCGCCACACTGAACCCACACCAAACAAGAATGACAAACACATTTCGGGAGAACATCCGCACCATAACACAACATAAACACAACAGAACAAATACCCAGAACCCCTTGCAGCACTAACTCTTCCGGGACGCTACAATATCTACTCCCCACCCAGCCCCCCCACCCCAACACCGCCCACCTCAACCTCCTCATGCTCTCTCAGGGAGAGCATGTCCCAAAATCCAAGCTGCTGTTTTGAGGCATGTTCAAAAAAATAATGCACTTTGTGACTTCAATAATAAATATGGCAGTGCCATGTTGGCATTTTTTTCCATAACTTGAGTTGATTTATTTTGGAAAACCTTGTTACATTGTTTAATGCATCCAGCGGGGCATCACAACAAAATTAGGCATAATAATGTGTTCATTCCACGACTGTATATATCGGTATTGGTTGATATCGGAATCGGTAATTAAGAGTTGGACAATATTGGATGTCGGCAAAAAAGCCATTATCGGACATCTCTATATAAAACATGTACTTAACAAAAAAAAAGGTGAAATAACTGAAAACATAACTCCACATAGTTTTGGTGCCTTCAGTGACAATCTACAATGTAAATAGTCATGAAAATAAAGAAAACCCATTGAATGAGGAGGAAGGTGTGTCCAAACTTTTGGCCTGTTCTGTATGTCCTATTTTTGTTTTAGTAAAGAAATGGAAACCTAGCACGGCTTCAAGTAACGACGTAATACATAACAAATATGGATGCATTTTGTTTTGGTCCACAGCGCTGACGAGCTCCTGCTGACCGAGATGGTGTTCAACGGCCTCTTCAACGACCTGACGGCGGAACAAGCCACTGCCCTGCTGTCCTGCTTCGTCTTCCAGGAGAACGTAGGAACATTCATCCTTCTCACACTTTAACTATTAACTGATTATATAATGCATTGTATATGATATCCATCTTATGTGTTGCTGATATATGACAGATAACACCATGTTTTTATGGCTTAAAAAGCATATTAAAGTCATAAACAACCAACAACTGCAATGCTTGTCCCTGCTGATCAATCACATTATTAGACTTAGACTTCCTTTTTATTGTCATTCAAATTTGAACTTTACAGTACAGATAAGAACGAAATTTCATTGCATTAGCTCATCGTAGTGCAGGATAAAAAAGATTATGAATAGAATACATTTATCGTTATTTATTGTTCATTGCAACAATGTGCCAGCAACATAAACTACTCCTACCAGTTACTATTCATAAGCACCACCTGGCATATTAGAAATAGATAGAAAATTGTTCACAGTATTTGAACAGGCGCATGCACGCACACATGGCAAGTAATACTTCCACTATTTATTAATGATAACCTCCACCTGGCAGTGAAAGTTCAACGCAAAATAATCTACATAGTGAAAGTCCACTGTAGGTGGTTACTCATTCCACCAGCTGTCAGTGATAATCACTACTTTGCATAATCTAAAAGTAATAAAAGGTCCATGGTACACTTGCTGCAGGCACACATTATAGACATGTCATCTCATTAATTACATCTCTCCCTCGCCAGTTATTGATAACCGCTACTGTAAAAGTAGAAATAGACTCCAAATTATCCACAAAGTCCACAATATGCTCGCTCACGCCTGAGCATGTGAGCACGCACAACGTCAAAGTTGTATTATAACTGTAATCTCTCCTGCCAGTCATTTGTGTCATAGAAATAATTGACTCAAAACAATCCACAGTCAAAACCACAGTAGGCTTGGCTCGTGCATTAGCGCCTCGCATGCAAAAAGTAATTTGGCACGCCATCGCACCACCCGCCAGTTATTAATGATAACTGTCACTTTGCAAAATGATGTACAGTACACCAGTGGTTCTCAAACTTTTTTTACCACTTACTTACCGCAATACTTAACTCTCCAAATACCACCATAATGACCAACAATAAATTACAGTAGCGCAGTAGGGCTAAGTATTCATTAAAACAAGGCAGAGGTTTTATTTAATAATTATGTTGAATATTTTGGACACTGCACATATAGGAAAATACTACAGTTAGAATTACAGCAGTACACAACACGCCTGCTCACTCAGACACACAAATATACTTGGACATGTTGTTTATTTACTGCTAAGCAATCACTCCTCCCGCCAGTTATTTATAACTGCTGCTTTTTTTTTTTTGTGACTTTTAGGTGATTTTTGAATGTGTAAATGCTAAAATGTTTTTCTTACAGGCTAGTGAGTTGCCAAAACTGACGGAACAACTTGCTGCCCCCCTCCGGCAAATGCAGGTACGTGATCGGATGTTAAAAAACGAAAAGGGGCCAGGAAAATGGCCATGATTCTATTTACCGTATTTTTCGGAGTATAAGTCGCCCCGGAGTAAAAGTCGCACCGGCCGAAAATGCATAATAAAGAAGGAAAAAAAACATATATAAGTCGCACTGGAGTATAAGTCGCATTTTTGGGGGAAATTTATTTGATAAAACCCAACACCAAGAATAGACATTTGAAAGGCAGTTTAAAATAAAGAATAGTGAACAACAGGCTGAATAAGTGTACGTTATATGAGGCATAAATAACCAACTGGTATGTTAACGTAACATATTATGGTAAGAGTCATTCAAATAACTATAACATAGAACATGCTATACGTTTACCAAACAATCTGTCACTCTTAATCGCTAAATCCCATGAAATCGTATACGTCTAGTCTCTTACGTGAATGAGCTAAATAATATTATTTGATATTTTACGGTAATGTGTTTAATAATTTCACACATAAGTCGCTTCTGAGTATAAGTCGCACCCCCGCAAAAATTTCCCCAAAAAACTATGAAAAAAACTGTGACTTATAGTCTGAAAAGTGCGGTATAGTAAGATTGTTTAAAGGGGAACATTATCACAATTTCAGAAGGGTTAAAACCATTAAAAATCAGTTTTTTTCACAATTTTACCCATCACGCAATATCCCTAAAAAAAAGCTTCAAAGTGCCTGATTTTAACCATCGTTATATACACCTGTCCATTTTCCTGTGACGTCACATAGTGATGCCAACACAAACAAACATGGCGCATAGAACAGCAAGCTATAGCGACATTAGCTCGGATTCAGACTCGGATTTCAGCGGCTTAAGCGATTCAACAGATTACGCATGTATTGAAACGGATGGTTGTAGTGTGGAGGCAGGTAGCGAAAACGAAATTGAAGAAGAAACTGAAGCTATTGAGCCATATCGGTTTGAACCGTATGCAAGTGAAACCGACACGACAGCCAGCGACACGGGAGAAAGTGAGGACGATTTCGGCGATCGCCTTCTAACCAACGATTGGTATGTGTTTGTTTGGCATTAAAGGAAACTAACAACTATGAACTAGGTTTACAGCATATGAAATACATTTGGCAACAAAATGCACTTTGAGAGTGCAGACAGCCCATTTCAGGCGCGCTAAGAACATATATTTTTCCACGATTAACAATACCTAAATAGACACAAAATACTGCATACACAAGACTACCCGAATGTACTCGAATGATTGAAAAAAATAAATGTTTTTAAGCTAAATTATTGGTAAACACAGTTTATGTATAATAATTTACGTAAAACCACGAGTAATGAATAAAGTTTTCATCAATTAATATATTCTGTAGACATACCCTCATCCGCTCTCTTTTCCTGAAAGCTGATCTGTCCAGTTTTGGAGTTGATGTCAGCATCTGCTTTGAGTGTCGCAGGATATCCACACATTCTTGCCATCTCTGTCGTAGCATAGCTTTCGTCGGTAAAGTGTGCGGAACAAACGACTGACCATTTCGTCGGCTTTCCCCACAGCCTCGTATTTTGAACAAATTTCGTCCAATTTCTTGCCACTTTGGCATCTTTGGGCCACTGGTGCAACTTGAATCCGTCCCTGTTCGTGTTGTTACACCCTCCGACAACACGCCGACGAAAGTGAGAAAATGGCGGATTGCTTCCCGATGTGACGTCATCGCTCCGAGAGCGAATATTAGAAAGGCGTTTAATTCGCCAAAATTCACCCATTTAGAGTTCGGAAATCGGTTAAAAAAATATATGGTCTTTTTTTCTGCAACATCAAGGTATATATTGACGCTTACATAGGTCTGCTGATAATGTTCCCCTTTAAAGTTGATTTGTATGTGCAATGCAGAGCCAATACTGACATGCATGTAGTACCCATTACTAGCAGCAGAGGGCGAAATAGCTGACACGTGTTGTATGCTGCTGTTCAGGAGTGTGCCAAGCGCATCGCCAAAGTGTCTGCGGACGCCAAGCTGGAAGTGGACGAGGACACGTACCTGGGCCAGTTCAAGCCGCACCTCATGGACGTGATCTACGCCTGGGCCAACGGCGCCACTTTCGCGCAGATTTGTAAGATGACCGACGTCTTTGAAGGTGACTTAACAATTGGAGAAATGTCCAACTAATACAACAAACCTCGCCATAACTTTGCCTTTAAGACAATTGTGACAATGGCATGTTTGTCGCCCCCTGCAGGAAGTATTATTCGCTGCATGCGCCGCCTGGAGGAGGTGCTGCGACAAATGTGCTCCGCCGCCAAAGCGATCGGCAACACGGAGCTGGAGAACAAGTTTGCTGAAGGTAAGGAAAAGTGACAACACGTTAACGTTTTGTTAATCATGCATTCGCTCTTACTGCCAGTTACTAATGATAACCACCACCTTCTATAATGGGAAAGAAAATTGACTGGAAATAAGCCACAAAGATGCTGTAAAAATAGTTGTATTACCGTATTTTTCGGACTATAAGTCGCAGTTTTTGCGACTTATGTGTGAAATTATTAACACATTACCGTAAAATATCAAATAATATTTAGCTCATTCACATAAGAGACTAGACGTATAAGATTTCATGGGATTTAGCGATTAGCAGTGACAGATTGTATAGCATGTTCTATATGTTATAGTTATTTGAATGACTCTTACCATAATATGTTACGTTAACATACCAGTTGGTTATTTATGCCTCATATAACGTACACTTATTCAGCCTGTTGTTCACTATTCTTTATTTATTTTACATTGCCTTTCAAATGTCTATTCTTGGTGTTGGGTTTTATCAAATAATTTCCCCCAAAAAATTTGACTTACCGTATTTTCCGCACTATAAGGCGCACCGGATTATTAGCCGCACCTTCAATGAATTACATATTTCATAACTTTGTCCACCAATAAGCCGCCCCGGATTATAAGCCGCGCCTACGCTGCGCTAAAGGGAATGTCAAAAAAACAGTCAGATAGTTCAGTCAAACTTTAATAATATATTGAAAACCAGCGTTCTAACAACTCTGTCCCAAAATGTACGCAAATGTGCAATCACAAACATAGTAAAATTCAAAATGGTGTAGAGCAATAGCAACATAATGTTGCTCGAACGTTAATGTCACAACACACAAAATAAACATAGCGCTCACCTTCTGAAGTTATTCTTCATTCGTAAATCCTTCGAATTCTTCGTCTTCGGTGTCCGAATTGAAAAGTTGCGCAAGCGTGGGATCCAAAATGGCCGGTTCCGTCTCGTCGAAGTCATCGGAGTCAGTGTCGCTGTTGTTCTGTGAATCCTGCCTTCCGGAAAGCTCGGACCACAGTTGTGACCGAAATATCTGCCCAGGCATTTACGATCCACTGGCAGATGTTGGCGTATGTCGTCCGGCGCTGTCTGCCCGTCTTAGTGAAGGTGTGTTCGCCTTCGGAGCTGTGTGAAAAAAGCCACCCGGCCTCTTCGCGTAAACTTCCCTTAACCACTCGCTCATCTTTTCTTCATCCATCCATCCCTTCGAGTTAGCTTTTATGATGACGCCGGCTGGAAAGGTCTCTTTTGGCAAGGTCTTCCTTTTGAATATCACCATGGGTGGAAGTTAGCATGGCAAGCTAGAACCACAGTGAAGGATGACTTCTCATTCCCTGTGGTGCGAATATTCACCGTACGTGCTCCCGTTCCACAGTGCGGTTCACAGGAATATCAGTTGCTGTGAAATACGGTAGTAATCCGTGTGCGGATGGAGAGATTGCGTCTTTTTATGAACCGGATCCTTTTCGCTTAGTAGGAGCCATTTTGTGGTCTTTACAGATGTAAACAGGAAATGAAACGTACGGTGATATCCGCGCGTTTTTTCTTCTTCTTCCGGGGGCGGGCGGTAGCTTACAGTAGAAGAAGAAGCGCTTCCTGTTCTATGGGGGCGGGTGCTTACCTTGGCGGTTGCTTGCGTAGAAGAAGAAGTGCTTCCTGTTCTACCGGGAAAAAAGATGGCGGCTGTTTACCGAAGTTGCGAGATCGAAACTTTATGAAAATGAATCGTAATAAAGCGCACCGGGTTATAAGGCGCACTGTTAGCTTTTGAGAAAATTTGTGGTTTTTAGGTGCGCCTTATAGTGCGGAAAATATGGTATATGTTTTTTTCCTTCTTTATTATGCATTTTCAGCCGGTGCGACTTATACTCCGAAAAATACGGTATGAAGTTAGACATCTTAAAATGAAGCCCATGGAAGATGTACTAGCAGGTTTAGTCCTTTTTGTTTTTGTTGAGCGAATAAGCTAACCTAGCATGTTGTTACTGTTTGAATATACGTGACATGTTAGCACTGTAGCTAACATACTGTAGCTATACCAGTGTTGTGTAACGTTTGTGTCCTCCTGTTACTCTCCTCAATGTTATATTTGTGTTATAGTCTGTTGGTTAAAAGTGGATTAAGTGCATCACAAGGATAATATGAGATTTGTAATACTGTGCTTCCACTGTAACTACTTGTATCAATACAGTCCATTGAAGCCATGGTCTTGTTACATAAGCTCATTTTATCAGCAGTTATGCAAGCAGTGATCTGGTAGTGTGATTATAAAATGTCAAAGTTTAGTAAGCACACGAGTGCAGCTTGTGGTGAATATTAATGATGTGCTTTTATCTCCTTGCAGGAATAACAAAGATCAAAAGGGACATCGTCTTTGCTGCGAGTCTCTATTTGTAATTCTTGTAAGACCTTCTGACTGAACATTATCATCAGCAAACATCATAGCTTGAATTCTCCCAATTATCCTGAATACATCTTCATCACTTTAACTTTTGATGCACTCAGTCAGTCCCATCTGATATTTTTTTTAACTCTTCTTTGAAATCATTTAATTTGGCCGTTTGTTAGTTTTTATTTGAAACCATGCCTAAAAACAAATGACATAACATGTTTTGTTATTAAGTGAAATGGCTTTATTTTTCCTGGTTTTTTTTCTTCTTCTTTTAGACATTTGTACATATTTAACTTTTTCAATAAATGTCTGTATGCTAGACAGTTGCCATACAGACCACACAAACATACATAGTGGTGTTTATATTAACATTCTTGGAGATACACGGCAGCACATGAAGAAGGCATCTCAGGACGCTAACTAACCCCTCCATTCTTTGTCTTCATTACTCGTTCTGGTCAAGATGGCAGAAAGAGCATCTGGATGTGTGAGATGGCGACATTCTTTAAATTAGCCCTTTAATGGACGTGCAGTAGTTGACCTCAAAGTGAACCTCAGTGAAGGCGCTTTAAGCAGATCGACTGCCAGTAAAAAAAAAATGAAATGCTCAAAGCAGGCTTACATTCACAGGTTTCATACCCCCTGCCCTCCTTGTAGTGGTCTAGTCCTGCCTTCCAGTGGGTGCATGCAGTACAATCTTCCCACCCACTCAGTAGATTCATGCTAAATTCTTAGCCATCCTCACAGTCCTTAGCCATTAAAATCAAAATATAAAACACGCTCCGCATGCAGGCGATGACAAAGCTGGAGAACTACCATCTGAGGTGAGCATTTCGGCTTTAGTTGGGACTCTCAAAGTGGTTTCCGTTTGTTGGGGTCTCCTGGAGGCTGGTGTGGGGGATGTCCACCTCCTTGCAGGAATCCAAAGGCTGCTTGAAAAAGTCGGACACACAAAAGACCTGCAGGGGAAACAAATGGAAGATTTGAAGGATCCAATTTTATTTGGACTGTTAAAAACATGTCTAAATGATCTGAATGTTCAATTTATTGTTGCTACACCTACTGGGTAAAATGCAGTGATTGACCACAAAACTGGACAATGGCTGAAGTAGTCACTAAAAGATTATGAACAATCACTAAAAGACTGGATGACGAGTCTATGAGCAGTCACTGGCCAATAACTAAACAGTCATTTAAAAAACTGGTCAACGGCTATCAGCAATGACAGACTGGCAGATGACTGTATGAGCGTCACAAAAAAAAGTCCAATGACTGAACAGTCACAAGAAAAACCTGGCTAACGACTAAGAGCAGTGACTAAAAGACTGGCAAATGACTATAAACAATCACTAAAAAAACTGGACGACGAGTGTATGAACAGTAACAAGAAAAAACTGGCCAATGACTGTATGAGCTGTTACAGAAAGACTGGCAAATGACTGGACAATAAAAAAAAAAAGATAAGTTACAAAAATGGATGGGCAGTTACCGGTACAAAAAAAAACTGGCCAATGACTGAGCAGCAGTTTTGGGACTAACGCGTTACCGTAATGCCGTTACTTTCGGCGGTAAATAGTAATCAAACACGTTACGTTATTTTTTATGTAGTATTGGCTAGAAACTGAGAAGATCTGAGTGTGTTTTATTGGAGCGCTGCAGAAGAGGCGACAAGGAAGAGGCGTGCCGTGCGCTGTACGTGTGTGTGTGTGTGTGTGGGAGGGGTCGTGTCTGTGTTTACTAACAAGACATCATGGCGAAGCCCTAAGCCGAGTTTCTTAACATGGAGATATTCTCACTACTTTTCTTTTGTCGACCACAAAGAAAAGAACATTTTAGTTAACTGTAAGTTGTGTCTTTGATCAAAGGGCCTATCCTAGCAATTCAAATCTGCTGAAACAGCTACAAAAGCAACATGCTTCGACGAAGCTAGTAAAGAGAGACACACTTCACCTCCTAAGCTGCAGCTTGGATTTTAACGAGGCACTGAAGGTACACACTCTTGTCAATTCTCTTACATACTGTTGCTCTTTCGTTCTAGACTTCTAGAGTGTTTGATTATCACATCACTCTAAATGTACAGACTATAAAGTTCACAAACATAAAGAGGGATGCTAGTGGGCCAGGCCAAACTTTCCTTATCTCTAAACTAAAACTGGGGAAATGCTTAGTGTTCTGGGCTTCAGACATGATTTAATTTCAGAATTTTAAGAGAAAAAAACGCCTGGTTAGGCTTTGTGTATGTACCGGTAGTGTGTGCCTTCCTTGGTTTACAGCTATGTTGTTATTATGCTGTTTGTTACTTATGTATGTTATGTTGCAGCTATTTAAAATAGTTTAGTCAATTTGTTCTGGCCTGAAACAAATTGTCCCTTTGATACATATCTTTGTCTTTGTGTGTTGTATGTAGAGCACATTGCTTAGCAGAGTTCAGTGATGAAAATGCATGTCAAGTTGATCCACAGATTGTATTATTCTCCTGTGCAATAACAGTACTGAAATGAAGGCTAAAAGGGCATTAAAGGGGGCCTTAAAAAAAAACAAAAAAACATATAAGTAACTAAATAGTTACTTTTCACAGTAACGTATTACTTTTCGGTGTAAGTTAACTTTTGAAATAAAGTAACTAGTTACTGGTTTTCAGTAACTAACCCAACACCGATGAGCAGTGACCAAAACACTGGCCTAAGACTGAACAGTCTCCAAAAAAACTGGCCTAAGACAGTATAAAAAGTCTCTAAGTCTGCCCAATGAACAGTGATTAAAATACTATCAAATGGTTGTAAGAAAATGACAAACATTTTCAAAAAAGGTGCTTTTTTGAAAAGGTGCTTTTAGGTGCTGACATATTTCACATTTTTACGGAGTTTGGAACTTCCAAAATGATACGCTCTTAATTTCGTAAATATGGAAAGTGGATGAATCGTCAACAACACAACCTTGGTTGTCATCACACCATGACTCGCGATGGCATTCAGAAAAATCCAACCACGCTTTTGGAGTTGTTTTTAAGATTCAGAACCCAAGTGATGGTTGAACTCCAAATGGAATACTTTTGGAAGGTTTTACGATCTAAAAATGAGAAACCCACCACCAGAATGGCCATGAGCGCCCCCTGCAGGAGGCCCGCCAGCACGTCGCTCCAGTGGTGCTTGTAGTCGGACACCCTGGACAAGCACGTGTACACGGAGGCGGCGATGAGGAAAAACTGGAGGGTTGGCCTCAGCAGGCGGGCCCACTCCACCTGCAGACGAGCCTGCAGGTACAGCTGCCAGATAAACATCACAGATATTAGAATGCAGACAGGAAAGTGCGGTTAGACGCATTGGTTCACATTTCCACTTTTACCAAAAACCAGATGATCAAGTTCTTCCTGTTTCAGCAAACGTCCTCTTTTTCTAACCATCAACACACGCAGTGGAGGTCCACACTTGAACAAGAGTTGCAACCTTTATTGGCCTGGTTTGTATTACACTAATGTACCCCAGCTGACACAGAAAAATAATGTCCAGTAAAACTGTTTTTACACTAGAACGCAGTCTGAATACGACAATACATGCAACCCCCTCAGAGCTTTTCTTACTGTCACACACAACTTTATAAAGCTTTTAATAGAAACTGTACAGGCAAGTTTTTAGACACCCTGAGTAACATAAAAAATAAAAATTACCGGACATGTCTAATAGGGCTGTGAATCTTTGGGTGTCCCACGATTCGATTCTTGGGGTCACGATTCGATTCAAAATCTTTTTTTTTTTTCCAATTCAACACGATTCCTGATTCAAAACGATTGTCTATTCATTCAATACATAGGATTTCAGCTGGATCTACCCCAGTCTGCTGACATGCAAGCAGAGTAAAAAGCTTTTATAATTGTAAAGGACAATGTTTTATCAACTGATTGCAATAATGTCAATTTGTTTTAACTATTAAATGAACCAAAAATATGACTTATTTTATCTTTGTGAAAATATTGGACACAGTGTGTTGTCAAGTTTATGAGATGCGATGCAAGTGTAAGCCACTGTGACACTATTGTTCTTTTTTTTTATAGATGTCAAATGATAATGTCAATGAGGGATTTTTAATCACTGCTATGTTGAAATTGATGCTGTTGTTGTTGATAATATTCATTTTTGTTTCACTACTTTTGGTGTGTTTGTGTCTCCTCTCAATTGCTCTGTTTATTGCAGTGTTGCTGGGTCGGGTTTGGTTTTGGAATTGGATTGCATTGTTATGGTATTGCTGTGTATTGCTTTGTTGGATTGATTAATAAAACTTTTTTTTTTAAATGAATAAAAAATAAAAAATCGATTTTTTAAAAATGAGAATCGCGATTAGAATTCGAATTGATTTTTTCCCACACCCCTAATGTCTAATATAAGTTATGCATGTCCAATGGTGATATTTGTCACTTTGCTCCTCATATACAAGTTCCTAATCCAATAAGTCACATGTCACTTGAAGGCTCAATAGAAATTAGATCCCGCCTCCAAATTTCAACTTTTTCTATCCTGAAGTTGCACATGAGGTACCTATACCTGCTCTATGGAAGAAACATGGCAAAGTAACATTATTCCCGGAGGTAATCCAAACAATGGACTAACATTAAAAAAAGGTAATTCATTCAAATGAAACAAAGTTATGAACAAAAAGCTATAAACTTAAAAACATATTTCTCTTCATAGCCAGCGAGTTGTAGCGATGGAACATTGATACTTGCACCATTCAGAGTTGGCAACAGTTAGTACCATTTTTTCCTGTAAAGTGCTGGTGTTTTTCCAATATCGAGCATCTTTACTTTTTATTGATGAAAAAAATAAATGATGCAGCAGCAAAGAAGAATTATGTCAGAAAATGCCTGAGTCAGCAGGATGTCATGTTCCGTTGGGACAACACTTCACTCCCTGCTTGGCACTCAGCATCAAGGGTTGGAATTGGGGGTTAAATCACCAAAAATGATTCCCGGGCGCGGCCACCGCTGCTGCTCACTGCTCCCCTCACCTCCCAGGCGGTGATCAAGGGTGATGGGTCAAATGCAGTGAATAATTTCGCTACACCTAGTGTGTGTGTGTGTGTGTGACAATCATGGTTACTTTAACTTTAACTTTAAATATTGTTTGGAGCAACAACAACAAGGCCTGTAAGAGTTCAACTCGGATACAAAGGAGTGTTCAAAAAAGGTCATGTGTGTAGTAATAAAAAAGGTGTTTATTCATACTTGAGTACTTAAAAGACAAAGTACACGGAGTACGTACCGCCAGGAACAACATGCAGTACATGGAGAATGATGAGTGGCCCGAGTAGAAGGACAACCTGCAAGGAGAGAACAATCAATATGATTTGTAGCATCTAATTATTAGATTGTTTCTAATGTCGTGTTGAACTTTAGGAAAGAAAACAAATGTTCCTCATCAAAACATTGCTGCTCATTCTCTCTGGAAACTTTTCCGTAGGAAGTTTAGCCAAGAAATGTTGGATATTTTCTGTAGGAATTTATGACAAATAATATGATTTCAATAGAGATGTCCGATGATATCGGACTGCTGATATTATCGGCCGACAAATGCAATATCGGAAACTATCGGTATCGGTTTCAAAAAGTAAAATGTATGACTTTTTAAAACGCCGCTGTACGGACTGGTACACGGACGTAGGGAGAAGTACAGAGCAGTTGCGTCTCCCAGTCATACTTGCCAACCCTCCCCATTTTCCCGGGAGACTCCCGAATTTCAGTGCCCCTCCCGAAAATCTCCCGGGGTAACCATTCTCACGAATTCCACCCAGAAAACAATAATGGGGGCGTGCCTTAAAGGCACTGCCTTTGCGTGCCGGCCCAATCACATAATATCTACGGCTTTTCACACACACACAAGTGAATGCCACGCATACTTGGTCAATAGCCATACAGGTCACACTGAGGGTGGCCGTATAAACAACTTTAACACTTTTACAAATATGCGCCACACTGTGAACCCACACCAAACAAGAATGACAAACACATTTCGGGAGAACATCCGCACCGTAACACAACATAAACACAACACAACAAATACCCAGAACCCCTTGCAGCACTAACTCTTCTGGGACGCTACAATATACACCCCCCCGCTACCCCTGCCCACCTCAACCTCCTCATGCTCTCTCAGGGAGAGCATGTCCCAAATTCCAAGCTGCTGTTTTGAGGCATGTTAATAAAAATAATGCACTTTGTGACTTCAATAATAAATATGGCAGTGCCATGTTGGCATTTTTTTTCCATAACTTGAGTTGATTTATTTTGGAAAACCTTGTTACATTGTTTAATGCATCCAGCGGGGCATCACAACAAAATTAGGCATAATAATGTGTTAATTCCACGACTGTATATATCGGTATCGGTTGATATCGGAATTGGTAATTAAGAGTTGGACAATATCGGATATCTGCAAAAAAGCCATTATCGGACATCTCTAGATTTAAGTGAAATGAGGAAAGTTGGGGACAAACTGTATCATATGCAAATAAAACATCCATCACTTTGTCATGAACTTAAAAAATTGCTGGTTATCCAAAATCTCCCCCCATACCTCTAAAAGATGGCATTTTAAAACAAAATAGGTGACTTCCTGTCAGTTTTACGCAACACATTTCTTGAAATGTAATTGAATTTCCTCCTTTTAAAGGATTAACAAAGTTTATATAGCACACATACTGTTACTTTTGTATTTGCCACCATGTGGAGAGCTTCTTTTCCCTAAAAAAAAATGAATCGATTTTTGTAACTTTATAGAAAAGGCCCACAAAAACTGAATTTTCCTTGGCTTTTTCCAGAGGGTTTACTGCAGACCAAAACTTATAAGTTGAAAGGAAATAAAATCTTCACTTTCTTCATCTGACTATTAACAATTTTATTAGAAAAAAGCTAACTTCTTATTACACTTGTATGACAGTTTAGTGTGTTAAATTCGGGGTACTTAACGATTCGATCCATGTCCGATTCCTGGGGTGATGATTCGATTCTCAATTTAAACTGAATCTTGCAATGTAGCATTTGGTATATAATGTGAACTTTTTCAAAACAGGTTTTTAAAGCTCATTCAGGTTACATGGAGATTACCTCAAAAATTGTTTTTAAAAATTGATTCTTAAAAAACGTTTTTTTCAAACCGATTGTTTAAATGATGAATTTATGAGTTTTTTTGTGCACCCTTAGTTACAATTAGGGCTGCAACTAACGATTAATTTGATAATCGATTAATCTGTCGATTAGTACTTCGATTAATAATCGGATAAAAGAGACAAACTACATTTCTATCATTTCCAGTATTTTATTGAGAAAAAAAACATCATACTGGCACCATACTTATTTTGATTATTGTACATGTTGCAGTTTATAAATAAAGGTTTATTGAAAAAATATAAATAAAAACTTAAATTAAAAAAAAAAAAAAAATTGCTTCTGCGCATGCGCATAGCATAGATCCAACGAATCGATGACTAAATTAATCGCCAACTATTTTTATAATCGATTTAATCAATTAGTTGTTGCAGCCCTAGTTACAATGTTACTAAGAACATGTGTGTACAGTTAATTAGGGGTTTATGATGGTAAAAGTTAGACCGTCTATACAAAGGAAGCATACTTTTACTCTGGAAAAAATATTTTCTGATTCGCTTTTATTTTCCATTAAACTGCTTGTTTTTATTTCGCCTTTTTACTATTTTTTCCCCCTAATATTCTTTGTAAGCTGTAGCCCTTTGAGATCTCCTGACAAAAAGGACAATTCAAATCAAATGTATTCATATTATTTCTATTTCCTGGATTTCCTGTGTGAAAATTTGCATTGAAATCTGCACAAAGTCGGAAGCTGGCCGACATTCCGGAAAAGCTCGATCCCGTACAAGAAGAATGTCGGCCTCCTCCCTGCTGGGCAGTGACGAGGAGGCGCAGGAGGAGCGGCCTTGCAGTAAGATGATCTTCCACCGCCTGCATAAACACACGTGACCTTCAATCGTCCACATTTTGGGTAAGTGGCGCTAATCAGCTGATGTTTTGACTGATGGACATGTTTGAGTGTGTATTGACTCCAGATAACCCGCCCTGGAAATGTTGATAAGCCTGAGTGGCCATTTGTGCTACAAGTTCTCTCCCCTGCTTCATTCTACACTTAACTTTTGAATAGATATTGAAGAGAAAGGAGCAACAAGGAGCAGTACAAGCTTCACATCCTCTTGCCAGGGACAACTTCCTTCTGTTCCGTGCTGATAACACATTTCCTCCACACTTCCCCAAGGTCCACTTTAAACGCTCTGTATATCTATTTAACAAATGACTTTTGAAATACATTCAAAGGAATGGAGCTGTGCCATAAACAAATGTAAGTTGAAAGGAAAAGACATATTTTTATGCATGTGCTCGGCTTTTGTTTGTCAGCTGATCAGGGTTCATTCAAACTCTTCCCCTGGAATGATTTTCCAGAACATTTTTTAAACTTACTGACAGTTTAATCAACCTGTCAGGCCTTTCCAATTACATTTGTTGTGTTGGCTGTTATGCTAATTTGGCCATTTTAAATCCCACTGATTTATGCCAACAGGAAATTAGAAATGAACATGTCACAGTTGAGGTTTTCTCATTCCCTTTTGTTGGGAAGTTCATGAGCTTAAGTTGTTTCAAAAAAAGTCTAATTTCTTCTTCTGTGCTTTCTGTATGTGTATTTTTACACTCAAGTTGTTGTCATTCACTTCTTTTTTTTCTATTGTCAGACGATAAATGAGCTGTGTGGTGTTCGGGTCTGTGGGACCCGTTTTCATTTATTATTAAAAGAAAAATTATACAATTGATTAATTTTTCAAACTGAGACTCACTGACTTTGGCTCATTTTCTGTGAAGAACATACATATTTAATGACCACACCCCCTCTACACATTTCTAATACATATAAGATGTCAAATAAAAGTGTGGAAATTGATGTTCTGTGTACCACACGCGCACACACACAGCAGGCCTAGACAGGAGGAGGACAGAGTGTAGGTACACAGAACATCAGAGGGTCAAATGTGCGAGAAAATGAGAGCAGACAGTGTTGACAAACAATGTTGCAACCTTGTGTGGGAACCGCAGGTGCAGAAACACAAAAGAAGAATCCCTGTGGGATGCAGAAAATGGCAGAGAAATTTTCCGTGCAACGTTCATATTGTTGTTACTCAGCCAGCGTTTGTGGGTCTGATGGACCCGTTGCATTTTGTGGCTTTTAATGCCTCACAATCAAACACTTTTATGTTAAAATACTGAACAGATGTTTACCTTATCCCAATAAACTGATGTTCAGTATTTTAACATAAAAGTGTTTGATTGTGAGGCAGTAAAAGCTACAAAATGCAACGGGTCTATCAGACCCACAAACACTGGCTGAGTAACAACAATATGAACATTACACAAGGGTTCATTACCTGGAAGGCTCTGCTCTGTGAAATCAGATATGTTGCATCTCTACGCCACCAAGGACTAAGTAAAAGTCTCCTCCGTCTGTCACTCAGCGGAGGAACACCTCACTTATTAACCAATCAATCACCTTACAGTCGTTGGTTTTGTCTGAAAAGTTGCTAAATATAGCAACAAGCATTGGTTGGCAGAACTGCTCCAAACGGAAATACACATTTTATTAGCTAATGGCGTCACATGGGGCTCTGCCCCGGCTTGCAGCAGAGAAGTGCTGTGGCTTAATGTTGCCAAGAAGATAAGGTGACAACACAACTTTTAACCAGTTTGTAGACGCTCACAAGGCAGGAGAAATATCAATCATTTTCCGGGATGACTTAACCTTTTCCAGGATATTTGACCTTTTTTCTGTAAAATTGGGTCACGGTCCAACATACACACAGTGGAAGCCTTGACTATTGAGCTATTTACCATGGATGGTCTATTTTTCATTCATAATTGTCATAGTCTGATGAGAGTTACTACCAATGAGGCAAAGAAAAAGAGGAATTGAAAAATATCAGCTGGGGTTCAAGATATTTGACCATAATGGATCTCCAATATGCTTTGGAAGGTATTTCCTACATAGAAACCATTGCTATGTTTTCTTGCATTTTTACAGAATTCCTATGTATTAGATACTATATAAACTGGAAGCCACACCTCTTTTTTCATGACACTACCACAGCATCAATAGTTAGTTTTTGTTGATCACATATCTTCACCATATCAATATTAAAACATCCATATTTGATTTCATTAGTTCAGTGTTTTGTCTGCTTTGAGAAAATCTCTTGACTATAAGGCATTTCATGAATACATGAGATATGATGGCTTTATTTGATAACACATATTGTCATTGCAAAAACTACAATATTTTGTTGAACTAGTAAGTCACTTAGTAAGGTCACTCTTGCATTCATGCTATCTGCTACATGTTTGTTCAATTATAATATGAATATTTGTGTTAAATATAATCTTAATAAATTAATGATCATGCTTTATAGTGCTTTTTAGGCAACTTTATCCATGCAGAACTAGATATAGTACAAGTTACTGGGTTTAGTATTTGATATCATGATTAAAATCATGATCAGTCGTTGTGTCCTTGGGCAAGACACTTTACCCACTTGCTTCCAGTGCCACCCACACTGGTACAGATGTGGATAATGAGTTTCACTATGTAAAGCGCTTTACTTCACATATATTGGTCATCAGAAACAGGACGTGTGTTACAGCACTCGTGTTTTCACAACGGTATCGCCTGCTTTTCCCCATCTACTGACTTCTTTCATCCTCTTTACCGCCTCACTAGTTGACCCTAGGGTCGGCAACCCTCGGCTCTAAATTAAAACATTTGTGAAAATGGAAAAAGGTGAGGGAAAAAAATATATTTTTTGTTTTAATATGGTCTCTGTAGGACGACAAACATGACACAAACCTTCCTAATTGTTAGAAAACACACTGTTTAATATGTTGGTGTTATCATTTCAGCAGTCTTTGAATTCACCGTAGTTCTGTTGACTGTGATGCAACAGTTTGGTAACATGGACAACTTTCTCCGACGCTGCCACAGTAGGACGTGTTTTATGCCACTTTTTCTTTTTCTCATTTTGTCCACCAAACATTTTATGCTGTGTTTGAATGCACAAAGGTGAGCTTTGTTGACGTTACTGATTTGTGTAGAGTGCTAAACCGGCATATTTGGTCAGTGCATGACGAAAAGGTAATCAATGCTAACATGCTATTTAGGCTAGCTGTGTATACATATTGCATCATTATGCCTCGTTTGTAGGTATAGCTGAGCTCATTTCATTTACCGTATTTTCCGCACTATTAGCCGCACCTAAAAACCAGAAATTTTCTCAAAAGCTGACAGTGCGCCTTTTAACCCGGTGCGCTTTATATATGGATAAATATTAAGATTCATTTTCATAAAGTTTCGATCTCGCAACTTCGGTAAATAGCCGCCATCTTTTTTCCCGGTAGAACAGGAAGCGCTTCTTCTTCTACGCAAGCAACCGCCAAGGTAAGCACCCGCCCCCATAGAACAGGAAGCGCTTCTTCTTCTACTGTAAGCAACCACCCGCCCGCGTAGAAGAAGAAAAAGCGCGCGGATATTACCGTACGTTTCATTTCCTTTGTGTGTTTACATCTGTAAAGACCACAAAATGGCTCCTACTAAGCGTCAGGGATCCGGTTCATGAAAAGACGCAATCTCTCCATCCGCACACGGATTACTATTTCACAGCAACTGATATTCCTGTGAACCGCACTGTGGAACGGGAGCACGTACGGTGAATATTCGCACCACAGGGAATGAGAAGTCATCCTTCACTGTGGTTCTAGCTTGCCATGCTAATGGCCAGAAACTTCCACCCATGGTGATATTCAAAAGGAAGACCTTGCCAAAAGAGACCTTTCCAGCCGGCGTCATCATAAAAGCTAACTCGAAGGGATGGATGAAGAAAAGATGAGCGAGT
Source organism: Nerophis lumbriciformis (assembly GCF_033978685.3). NCBI lineage: Eukaryota > Metazoa > Chordata > Actinopteri > Syngnathiformes > Syngnathidae > Nerophis > Nerophis lumbriciformis. The sequence goes on from NC_084579.2 coordinate 30,170,231, forward strand.
GGTTAAGGTAAGTTTAAGTTTACGCGAAGAGGCCGGGTGGCTTTTTTCACGCAGCTCCGTCCATGTTGATATACGTATGTTTGTGATTGCACATTTGCGTACATTTTGGGAGTGAACAGAGTTGTTAGAACGCTGGTTTTTAATATATTATTAAAGTTTGACTGACCTATCTGACTGTTTTTTTGACATTCCTTTAGCGCAGTTAGATGCGGCTTACAACACGGGGCGGCTTATAGGTGGACAAAGTTTTGAAATATGCCGTTCATTGAAGGCGCGGCTTTTAACCCAGGGCGCCTTATGGTGCGGAAAATACGGTACTTATGTCTTCTGTGTATTTAATTTATATTTGCATGTCTCATGGCTAGAGATGTCTGATAATATCGGACTGACGATATTATCGGCCGATAAATGCTTTAAAATGTAATATAGGAAATTATCGGTATCGGTTTCAAAAAGTAAAATGTATGACTTTTTAAAACGCCGCTGTACAGAGTGGTACACGGACGTAGGGAGAAGTACAGAGCGCCAATAAACCTTAAAGGCACTTCCTTTGCGTGCCGACCCAATCACATAATATCTACGGCTTTTCACACACACAAGTGAATGCAAAGCATACTTGATCAACAGCCATACAGGTCACACTGAGGGTGGCCATACAAACAACTTTAACACTGTTACAAATATGCGCCACACTGTGAACCCACACCAAACAAGAATGACAAACACATTTCAGGAGAACATCCGCACCGTAACACAACATAAACACAACAGAACAAATACCCAGAACCCCTTGCAGCACTAACTCTTCCGGGACGCTACAATATACACCTTCCCGCTACCATCTACCCCCCCCCCCCCCACCAACCACCCCTACCTCAACCTCCTCATTGTTTCTCATGGAGAGTATGTCCCAAATTCCAAGCTGCTGTTTTGAGGCATGTTCAAAAAAATAATGCACTTTGTGACTTCAATAATAAATAGGGCAGTGCCATATTGGCATTTTTTTCCATAACTTGAGTTGATTTATTTTGGAAAACGTTATTACATTGTTTAATGCATCCAGCGGGGCATCACAACAAAATGAGGCATAATAATGTGTTAATTCCACGACTGTATATATCGGTATCGGTTGGTATCGGAATCGGTAAATAAGAGTTGGACAATATCGGAATATCGGATATCGGCAAAAAAGCCATTATCGGACATCTCTACTCGTAACACATTATCTGTATGTAATATTGATAGTTGTTAGTGTGCCATGTTGTTCCAGACCACAGCAAAAGTTACCCAGCTTGCAAAGATTGTAATAAATCCATTAAAAAAAAGACAGCCTGCGGTTTCCTTTAACTTGGACACACACATCTATACCTCTGGCCATTCTAAGCCAGTAATTGCCAGGAATGATCTCAACCTCTGAGAAGCCTGTTTTACTAATGTTTTCCAATGTTGTAAAAATGTGTAGAATAAATATATTACATTTCAACATTTTTGTCAACGAAGATTTGTGCCTGCGACACATAGTTATTTTGATAGTGAGCTAATATAGACACATCATGTGTTGCCTTCATTATAAGACTTATATAAAGTTTTTCAATTATTTGTGACTCCAGACAGATTAGTACTTTGTATTTTTGGTCCAATGTGGCTCTATCTACATTTTGGGTTGGCGACCCCTGAGTTAACCTGTACTATAATGCGGTCCAAACTCAACATTTTTTTTAATCACTCAAAGCAATCAATCTTAGATTTTTCATCGCTTCCCACGCAGGCTAACTTTTCCTAGCTTTGCTAGATCCGAAAACATCACCACTCCGAAGCCGGCATAAATGACAATGTGACAATTGCACACTTCTCTCAGAGAGGTTGTCCCTCTGTTACAATAGAATAATAGGATACATTTAGACAGCGTGGACATGCCAGTTCGTATCAAGGAAGAAATGCGTGGTTAGCTCTCAGCAGCCAGCTAACCATGGTGCGGCAGAGAGCGGTTTTTATACAGAAATTTAAAAAAATACCACCTCAGCTAGAAAAATAGCGGAATTCCGCTAAATAGCGGACGTCTGGGATCCCTGTATTATTAGCACCTTGTATTTTTTTAATTTCCTGTCCAACGCTTGTATTTTTGTTCCTACTTCCCATTTGCCTTAATTTTCCACTACCTACCGTATTTTTCGGAGTATAAGTCACACCTGCCGAAAATGCATAATAAAGAAGGAAAAAAACATTATGCAACTTTCATAAACTATGAAAAAAACTGCGACTTATAGTCCGAAAAATACGGTAATAAGTCTGAGCGCTGGCTCTCTTACCTGTTCCATTGGTTGCCAATCAGGGTGCTGGATCATTTTTGCTTTGTATCTCAACGTGCACTAGCTTGCCCTATACTAATAAAAGGATTTTTACCTGCACATTGTCTGCTGTCTCTGCATTGTGGGGTCCAGACCAACAACACCAACACAGACTGTAACAATAATCCTACTACATCTTTATTTCTACTAATTTCCTTGGTGTTTGTCAATCAATTTCCTGTTCCTGTCCTTACTTAGTTGGTCATTCAGTCTAGTGGGTGTAGCAAGCAGCATTGGCCATTGTTTTGACTGCCCCTATGGGCCAGTTATGATAGAGTCTATGGGAACGCCGCCTATCAACAAGTGTTTTGGTAAATGCAAAAGCTAAGAATTGTATTGAAATAGGTTGTTAGCTAAAATCTCAAGTGTTATTCAAACAGATGTTTATGCATACCAAATTTGTAACCTGTACAACATGTAATCACAATACATCCTGAAACTACCTGCCATAAACGTTACGCTTAACAGGTATGTCTACTTTCGTCTCCGGGTAACTTCTCTACAAAGGTAAACAAGCCCCGCAGTCTGTAATTTGAGCCACGTCAGAAAACATCAACAGTAAGGGGCTCAGGTTGTCGACCTCAACGTGGTGAGCCCTAGAAACTAGTGCAAACTTGGCTGACGACAACACACTCCACTAATCGGAGGTACCATGGTGTCATCTACCATGGTGTGGCAAACTTTCAGGCTTCAGTTTGATTGCTAAACTTCTGTGCCCCATGCAGGCTACAGCTCTCCATCCTTTTGAGGCGCTGTGTACGAAATGAGGAAAACGTAGCTTTTGCGCCCGTGCAACCGCCATTTTATTGGGTGTGGTAGATGGATCTGTACCTACGCACACCTTGGTAGCTAAGATTTAAGCTACTCGTGCATTGAACAAGTTAAAGCTTATTTGTATGCGTGAGCCTGGATTTAACAACAACAACATCAGCAATAACATTTGTCGCTGTGAGAAAACTCTTATGTATTTTTTTATTGACTCCACCCGACAGCAGGAGCTGCGTTTTAAGTATCATAAGTGGTCAGCATCCAGCAGCTGGTAAAATAAAAATGCTAGTAAATCATTCATTGGAAGGATCCTGAGTGTTTAACATTTGCACTTTGGACTTTTACCCCCCTCTCTATGTGAGTACAACAATAAAAACAAGCCCACCTGCCCTCGTTGACCATGGTGGGGTCTCCGCTGCAGGTGAAGTTTTCTACGTAATCTCCCACCGAACAGTTGATGTTCTCCCAGTCAGGCTTACACACGTCCAGGAAGTGCGGCCGGAGGCGGCCGATGGAGTACTTGGCGATGTCCGTCAGCGACTGGCTCATGGCGGCGCCGAAGAGGAAGGTGCCGACCGCCTTGTACACGCGGGCTACGTAACTGCCGAACGACGACTTGGACTTGAGGCGCTTGAGATGAACGCAGAGGCACTCGCCAACGATCATCTGTTGCGTAGAGAAGAGACGGCAGAATGAGAGCTCTGCCACGTTTCATCACACATGGACTATTTGACATCGCTAAGCCAGTTGACTGAGAGGATGTCCACTTAAACAAAAAGCATCTAGAGAATTGACAACACTGAAACAGCATTTAGCTCAGCTTATCTCATAGCGTTTAACTGACTTTAGCTGAAAAACGCGACTAAAAAATAAAAGGCCTTCAACAACAGGTTACTTTACAGCAGGGGTGTCCAAACTTTTTCCACAGAGTGCCGCATACTGAAAAATAAAAAGAATGCGGGGGGCCACTTTTATACCTTTTGTACATAATAAATGCTAAAACCAATTTGATGTACATGAGTACACGCTAAACTAATTGGAAAAAAATTCCCATTGTTTTCTTAGCTTTTGTGTTACAGGTGTGACAAAGCATATAACTGTTAGTGTTATATGTCCATCCATCCATCCATCCATCCCTTTTCTACTGCTTGCCCCTCTCAGGGTCGCAGGGGGTGCTGGAGCCTATCCCAGCTGCATTCGAGCGGAAGGCAGGGTACACCCTGGACAAGTCGCCACCTCATTGCAGGGCCAACACAGATAGACAACATCCACACTCACATTAACACACTAGGGCCAATTTAGTGTTGCCAATCAACCTATCCCCAGGTGCATGTCTTTGCAGGTGGGAGGAAGCCGGAGTACCCGGAGGGAACCCACGCAGTCACAGGGAGAACATGCAAACTCCACACAGAAAGACCCCGAGCCCGGGTAACAAACCCAGGACATTTTATTTGTGAGGCACATGCACTAACCCCTGTGTCACCATGCCGCCCTAGTGTTATATTGATATACATAATTAATAATGGATTAATTAAACTTTTAGAACATGGGCCAATAAAAAAATGAGCTGTGGGCCGCACTTTGGACACCCTGCTCTTGATATGGTCAAAATGGCTTCATTTGAATCGCAACATTGTTTATAATACTCGAGATGGGCATTTACAGATAATCCCTGGATCGATGATTGGGATAATTAAAAACTAACTATTGGATACGAGTCGATTTGATTAATTTAAGAAGGCAGACATGATTTAAGTGTTTTTTTCTGCTATTAAATCTGAGTCCTGAGGCTGGGGAGCAAACCGTCATGTCTCCTAAACTAATGTTTATGACCTAAATTAAGTCCTTAAATTAAGTTATTTGTCTTATTTTCTATTCATTATGTTACGGTGATCTCCTTTTCCAGGTTAAGAGTTACACTGCTAACAACAATAGGCAGCTAATCTTGATGCTACTCTATCTTTACTGCCCAAATTTCAAGTAAACGCTTGGCAGAACAACCTTTTAATGGACTTCATCTTCAACTCCTGCCTTATCAGTAACAAATCTTCATATTGGTGAACAACAGCTGGAAGTAGCATCGGCCATCCGGCGCAGCACTTGAGACTGCTATGAACTGTCAGCCAGTTTAACTCTTTTGATGCACTTTATCTTCACAGCTTTGATGTGATTGATGTGGAACGACACCAGCAAAGCTAACACGGAATGCTAACATCACAGTTAATAGTAGCTACGACTGTCAATTTGACCAACTTTGTACAGAAAAGCGTACGACTGTGGTTTCAGCACATGAAAGCCCTGTTCTGTGACAAAGTATTTCCACGTCTTGGCCGCATTGTAGTGGCCGGGTGATGCTATTTACCGGTAGCACTTACCGGTAAGTACTGGTATACAAGATTTACTATATTGGGTGAAATACGTGTAAAGATGACTAATGACTGGGTGTAAATTTTGGGCACTTAACGATTCGATTCCTGGGGTGACAATTCTATTCAGAATCGATTTTCTTATCAACACAATTTTTGATTCAAACCCATTCTCGCAATCTATTATTTGGTATGATATTTATAATTTAACTTTTTCAAAATAGGTTACAGTTTAGAAAAGCTCATTTCGGTTGCATGGAGATGGCCTAAAAAAATTGTTTTTTTAAAAATTGATTCTTATAAAAAAAAAAAAAATTCAAATAAAAAAGCTTTTAAACAATTTTTGCAAATTCTAAATCACTTTAGAATCGGGGTGGATTAGAATCCCGATTTGCATGTCAATCGATTTTCTGTGCACCCCTACTATATGGGTGTTACTTCATGTTTAGAGGGCTTTATTACTTTTCAAGCTAACTTATTTAGAATGTCATTAAAAGTTTTTTTTTATCCTTTAACTATGAAAAATATTTGATTTATAAAAATGTATTCGACTTCGCGGAAATCAATTAACCGCGATAAAAGTGGTACTACTGCACAATGACTTACTCCGTGTAGGCAGCCAACACCTGAACTGACTTTGTCCTCCGTTAATGAATCCACTTGATAACATTTCACACAGCATTTGTTAGCATTAGATGGATAAATCATGCCCGTCCCAAGTTACGACCAACTCTGTGTTCGCTGTATCGTAACACGATGACTACAATTGTCCCTGAATTCATGTTTCATGGTTTTAACGTGCCGTTAGCAAATGTACAGTTAAAAAGGCAGTGATGCTTAAGGACATTAAAGGAACAGCCAAAGATGGGGAAAAAAGGAGCGTACAAAAAGGCTCACAGGCAAAACAATTCATTAAAAAAGAAACAGGTGATAACAGCAAGAAACTAAAAAGAGGGATGCACTTACAGTGAGCACTGTGAGTGGAATCATGACACCTCCTAACAACTGATAGGAAATGGTGTCCTCTTTAAGCGGGTACTTGATTGAATCATCATTACAGAAAAAGCCTCGGCGGAAAGGTTTGTGTTGCGCAGTGAGTATTACGAATGGGAGTCCAGCTAGCAGAAGCAATGAGAAAAGGGGAGAGAAAAAAAAACAGTTACTGGTTATCAAGTCAGGTCAGCAGTGCCTCTGATGCCCCCCTACCCATGATGCAACACTGTGTTGGTTGCATCCTCCAGGAGGCGGTGGTGGGTCGCCACCTTCCTGAAGCCTCAGGAAGTAGTTGATGTTAGTGATTAGGGTGTCGTTAGGAGAATGTTAATAGACAGATGTGGCACATTAGGGCAGGCAGGTTTTAGTTCAGTAGTGTCTCGGAAGTGAGGCGGAATCCTCCCATTTCCTAAAACCCGCCATCAGCCCCGCCGCCTCCCTCTGTGAGGTTGGTTAAATGTTAAGAGAACATTTCAAATACACAAAGACAAAGGTTTGAACAGGTCGGGGATCATCTTGGCACCGCATGAGACATTAGATAAACGTAAAAATAAAAGCGATATATCTGACAGCGGGGCAGATGCAAAAACAGACGCCCTTCCAAAAGAACATTCTTGGCTATTTCGAGGAGCGGAGCAACGCCACTCGCCGCCCACCGACTGTTCATCTGTTTAGAAGATCAACAGCAGTGACTCAAACAGCAGATTAACACAAAAGTAATTTGAAAGAACTGTGACAAAGCAACAATCCAGTTACATTGTTATTAAGTGGACATCCTCGCCATGGATCGCCATGGAGATAAGAATTAGAACTGATACTGAATTTGTTAATTTACTCCTGCTGCTTGTGATGTGGATCTGGTGGTGTTATGCTAATTTCCATCATGCAGTTAACATTTATTTTCTATTTGTCTCCTTATGTTTTCATTATTTCACTACGTTACGCTATGCTACGCTACGCTACATGTATCCTGCAAAAACTTCCATTTCTAATTCTATGGTTAGAGCCACAGTTTTTACTCTGGGTCATCACTGGCACACTTTTGTAATAACATCACTAAAAAAGAGCGTTTAGTAAGATTTTAAATTCTTATTGCAAATGTGTGCAATTTTCTGTATATTTGACGTATTCTACATGAATGTAAATACAGCCTTCTTAAAGGCAAATGTTTGCGCACATCACACGCCCAGATCCAGAACACACATTCTAAGCAAAGTGGTAACACACATGCACTAGTCCGTGATCAACACGACACAGGTTCAGGGGACCGTCGCACCTGCCTTGGGGTACTCCTACTACTTACGCAGCTAATGGGCAGCGCGAAGCCCACAGTGTAGAGCACAGTGGAGGAGATTGTGCCATGGTGGAAAGGGTACTTGATGCTGTCGTCTTTACAGAAAAAGCCCCTCTGGTAGGGACGGATCTTACCCAGGTTGAAGGCCGCCAGAGGCAAGCCCCCTGTGGATGAGATCGAGGAGGCAAGACGGTCAAAAGGAAAGAAAATGACAAACAATGATTTGTCAGCACATTGTAGATGAAATGTCCATTGATTACAATAAAAACATTCATATGTTACTCTAAATAACCTCGTAAATCCATGTTTTAGCTACTTGTTACCCGAATGAGATTGTCCATGTTTATCTGCATATACCGTTAAAAGTGTGCAGATAAACATAAACGATCCATGAAACAACATATTATATTGGCAAGTAGATCTCACATACCAATCCTCCCTTTGTGAGTCGAGACAGGAGCATTTTGACAATAGAGTGAGTAATTTGTAGAACGCATTGAGCTGTGTGAGAAATTTCAATTCAATCTGACTTTGGGGACCCAACTTTGGGGTTAAAAAAGGCCATCATGTGCTGTGTTGTATAGCACAGGCAACACATGTTAGAAGCATGTTTTGAGAATTGCTTGTGTGCAACGGTTCAGAGGAGATTAGAAAAGTTAGCTTAAAGGGTGTTTACACATTCAAATGCGGTTCGACAATTCGCCAAAGGCGTATTGACACCGTACACAAACCCTGGTCATCCGTCACTAATCCACCGTGAACTTGGAGAACTGATAAACATTTTTTACATGTTAAATATTTTGTGGCAGCCTTTGTAAGAAATAACAGCCTCCGTGTTTGCACCACAAGTACCGTGATAGTATCATATTAACACTGACATTATACACCAGTCACATTTTCCTCCCAGACCTTCACGATGTGAACACGGTAATTACACGGAGTTAAACATGGAGGCATCACGATCTTCAATGGTAGCACTACGGTTTATGCGGAGTTGAGGATGGAGTACTCTGCCACCTTACTGCCGTGCGTTGAGGCTGAGTTCAAAATGCGTTGAGAAAGGCGTTCCGCCATCGTTGGAACAAGCTTAAGTGAGAACTGCCATGATGTCTAAACACCCCTTTACACAAATACACAAGGTGTCCGATTTTTTTCACCAGTGTTCTATTATCCGACTCCAAATGGGATGGTTATATCTTGAACTATGAATCTTGTGGATTTTAGTGTAAAACATAATTGTGATGCTTTAATTAGCTTTTTGGAAAGACATCATTTTACATTGTTAGCTATTTTTACAAATTCGGTAAGAACATGAATAACTTCTGAATATCTGCGGATTACAAGCCAAGCCATGATTACATTTAATACATTCAAAATTGAGAAAATATCAAATGAGGTGTACCTGTAGTGTATCACCTGGAAGCATACTTTTGTAGTTAATTTCCTCAAATGGAAACAAAGATTTTTGACAAATGTGCTTAGAAACATCAAAGTGTGGCCGTCATTTTTTTAAACGCAATATTTATGCTTAGGTGAACCAGTGTCTGCTAGTCACATTAAAGATTGGGATTTTTTTCTACATCTGGTTATTTGGTCAAAATCTTGCATTGATCTTGGTTTACAGACAATCTTCAAACTACTTTTTGACCGTTTGTGGGCGGTCTTATTTACGTGCCTCCACTTTGACTGTGTCTTCTCCCCATCAGCCATGTTTTAGCGCTTCCGTATCAAGTCTACTGACAGATATAAGTTAGAATTATACGCTAAAGCGGAGGATTTTTGCATGCATGTACGAGCCAGTCTGCACCACAACAAGGGGATAGAGAAAAAGAAAGAATTTATGGACTACAACTGAATAATATGGAGCTATTTGCTGACGTACTAATGGCAATGTCACAATTGTCTCAAATTCCAAACGGCTCGTTTGGAAAGAAGCAAAAGTGTTTTTTAAATATCCCCGCCATGCCTCCATGATTTGATTTCAGATATTCAGAGCTTATGCAAATCCCAAATACACAAAACAAGTTAAAAAAAAAAAGTACCAATGATAGTCACACACACACTGGGTGTGGTGAGATTATCCTCTGCATTTCACCCATCACCCTCAAGCAGCGGTGGCCGCGCCCGGTAATCATTTTTGGTGATTTAACCCCCAATTCCAATCCTTGATGCTGAGTGCCAAGCAGGGAGGTAACGGGTCCCATTTTTATAGTCTTTGGTATGACTCAGCCGGGGTTTGAACTCACAACCTAGCAATCTCAGGGCAGACAGTGTAATCACTATGCCACTGAGCAGTACCAACAGGTAACAAGAGTTGGTTTTGCACAATAGGACCCCTTTAAAAGTTAGTATTTGTGTAAACTCAGCACTCCCCATAGCTAAACTACCACGAGGAAAGCCCTTTATGCAAAGAGGTGTGGACCGTCCATAGTCCGAGTGTAACGTGACTGTGATTCCTCGGCTTGTTTGGCCAATTTGAGGTGTCCTGCGGTGGTGAAACCCGTAAAAAAAACATAAAACAGAAGCGTGTGACACATTGTCAGAGAGCACTCAGGCGGTCGTCTCAGCTGTTGGTGCTTGACTGGCTGCAGCAGCTGAAATACCGAAATGTTAAAGAGAGAAACAGAGGCAGCCAAGAAAAGAACCACACCACTTTTCAAATGTAGCATCACTACACTTCACCTTATGCAGGAGCAACTGGTCACATAATGCTTTGGTTCTTCATTTGTTTACATGCTGTTTAACAATGTGTGTGTGTGTGGAGAGACAAGACTGCAGCAGATGTTTGGTGGTAATTCAATTGTGGAGAGCAGGAGAGAGTTTGTGTCATGAGTCACCCAAACAAAAAAGACATAAACCTTCTCTGTTGCAATGTACGATGACGCCTTAAGTAATCAATGCGCAGTGTTGTGGTAAATATAGCAACATACCAAGGCTGCATGAGTCACCGTCCAGCCAATCAATCACAATCCAGCAAACAGACACCATAATCTGATTTGAAAACTAATCAGTGATTTTGCTCGACCTTGCTGCTGTTTTGAGACCTTCATCAGAGTAATAGGTGTATCATGACACAGCAAATGTGAATAATCAATACACGACCAGACATTCATTAATGAAAGTTGTATAAAAGAGTTATCAGGAAGATACACCCCAGCAAGTACTGCCACAATAAAAATAACCACATTGTTAAATGAATGAATGAAGACAACAACCTAAAGCCAAAGAAAGGCATAACATTTGGCAATGTTAAACAAAGTGTTATCCGCATATTGTTGTGATTTTTGCACAAAAGTAATCTTTCTTTCGACACCAAACTGAGACTGAAGTACAAACCAGTTAAGATGTTAATCCCGGATTGAAAAGAAAGAATCTGAGGAGAGAAAAGTAGTCATTTTGTGAGAAGAAATATATGTGTATTTGTTATTGCAAAAAGATACAAAATCACAATAACTGTAGTAGTCTTCATATAATAACACATTTATTATTTTTCTACTAGTCATTCTCACCCTGATGTACAAAACACAAAACCAGTGAAGTTGGCACGTTGTTTAAATCGTAAATAAAAACAGAATACAATGATTTGCAAATCCTTTTCAACCTATATTCAATTGAATAGACTGCAAAGACAAAATACTTAACAGTCAAACTGGTAAACTTTGTTATTTTTTGCAAATATTCGCTCATTTGGAATTTGATGCCTGCAACATGTTTCGAAAAAGCTGGCACAAGTGGCAAAAAAGACTGAGAACGTTGAGAAATGATCATCAAACACTTATTTGTGACAACCCACAGGTGAACAGGCTAATTTGGAACAGGTGGGTGCCATGATTGGATATAAAAGCATCCATCCATTAAATGCTCAGTCATTCACAAACAAGGATGGGGCGAGGGTCACCACTTTGTGAACAAATGTATGAGCAAATTGTTAAACAGTTTAAGAACAATATTTCTCAACGAGCTATTGCAAGGAATTTAGGGATTTCACCATCTACAGTCCATAATATCATATGTTGCCATCCGAGCAAAATATGTTGCCATCCAAGTAACGGCTTTCTCATTATTTCAGCAAGACAATGCCAAGCTACATTCTGCACATGTTACAACAGCGTTACAAGAGTACGAGTACTAGACTGGCCTGCCTGTAGTCCAGACCTGTCTCCCATTGAAAATGTGTGGCGAATTATGAAGCGTAAAATACGACAACGGAGACCCCGCACTGTTGAACAACTTAAAGCTGTACATCAAGCAAGAATGGGAAATAATTCCACCTGAAAAGCTTCAAAAATTGGTCTCTTCAGTTCCCAAACGTTTACTGAAGGTTGTTAAAAGGAAATGTGGTGTAACACAGTGGTAAAAATGCCCCTGTGCCAACTTTTTGCAATGTGTTGCTGCCATTAAATTCTAAGTTATGGATTATTTGCAAAAAAAATGTAGTTTCTCAGTTTGAACATTAAGTATCTTGTCTTTGCAGTCTATTCAATTGAATATAAGTTGAAAAGGATTTGCAAATCATTGTATTCTGTTTTTATTTATGAATTACACAACGTGCCAACTTCACTGGTTTGGGGTTTTGTATGACTGTTTTCTTGTAAGAGTTCACTTTAAAAATGACAAACTTCTGCTTACAAAATGACAACTTTATTCTCATACCACAGTGACTTTTTTTTGTGTAACTTATGATTTTGTCTTTTAAATGTACCGGTACTTGTTTTTCTTTTAATATTGCAACCTTGTTGTCATAAACTTACAAATTAAAACGTTTCAAGTACAATTTAGTTTAGATTGTAACATTGTTTTTTTTCTCTTCACCTTTTATGTTAGTCATAACAACAACATTTTTCTGTTAATATTGTGACTTTACCTTTTTTTCTAATGTTCATACTTGACTTAAAATCACAACCTTTTTGAAAATACAACTTTGTTGACATAATTTAACTGTATTATCTGTCATTTTACGACTGTATTCTCCTTCAAATATTTTTTTTCGCAAAATTAATAATTTTATACTTTTTTGTAAAAGTGCTACTTTTTTCTCAAATAAATACGACTTTGTTGAAATAAATAAACACCGTATTCTCGTAATATTGCGGCTTTATTCTTATCCTAATCGTATGCTTTTCCCCCTTATAAGCCATAGTAGGGTTGCAGCTATCGATTATTTTAGTAATCGAATAATCTATTGATTAGTTGCGAGTGACTGGATAAAAAACATACTTTATTTTTCTGCTTACTATAATCTTCCCCCTTTTTTTTCCTCAAACGCACATCTCAACATTGAAAATGTGCACTTTTAACATGTGTTCACTAATAATAAAAAAACAAAACAATAAATAAATAAAATAATAAAATAAAAAAGATATAATAATTTTAAATATTCCGCTACACTTCTTATGTGCGCTCCTATGTTGGCATATTTAAAGTTCTGGGCACTGCGTTCCAGATTTGATCATTTTGTATTAGGATTAATTGAAGCAACAGAATATAAATCAAATCTTTTTTTTCTAATCAATTTAATCAAGTATATGTTGCAGCCCTAAGTATTAACAATACTAATAATTTAATATAACTTTTTTCACGCAGAATTTAAATTCAAAAACGAAAAAAAACTTTGAGGTAATGCTCCACTGTATTCTCGTAATAATTCGGTTAATTCTCCTCATTGTGTGTCTTTTTTCCTTATAATAATCACACTCCTTAACGCAAAATTACAACTTTGTTCTTAAAAAACATCAACTTTTTTGTCCTCATTGTTGACATAATATTTTACCAATATTATAGCATATATAATATCACGCCGATCATCTTCGTAATGTTGGGACTTCCCCTTCTCATATCATCACTTCGTTTTTTTGTAATATTACAATTTTACTCTATTATTACAACTTTTTCTTTATAATTGCAATGGAGATGCAATGAATAATCCATTTAATTTATTAGAAAAAATATTTTATTTATATTCTGTTGCTTTGATTAGTCTTTCAATGGAGTGCAACTAATTCAAATGGATCAAATCCGGAACTTGAAAAAAACGCAAACATAGTTTAGTTTCCATAGGGTGATCTGTGTGGTGGCAAACAGCACAGGGTTTTTCTTTTTTAATTAAAGTTAAAAGTTCAATTTCTATGTTAATGATTTGCATTTATAGAAAAAAAAAGAATGACAGTAATGACAAACAGGAACATTGTTGTTTATTTAAACTACTTTCCCTAAAATATGCATTGAGGCTATAAAGTGTGTTTTATCCGATTACTTGATTAATCAAACAAAATCGAACTGGATTACTAAAATAATAGATAGTTGCAGCCCTTACAACCTTATCTCCTAAAACGATTGTTAATAATAATTTTATAATTAATTCATTTATAATTATTGTTACATCTTTATGCTCATAGTTATTTGACTTTATTATGATATTATGACAAAGCTCTATTCTATTCAACGTGTCCTTATTACTGATTGAAAAAAATGAGCGATTATAACAGCACAACAACAAAAAAGATCAGTTAGAATAATACATAATGTTGGATACAGAGAACATACAAACCCTTTATTTATTGAATCAAAAATACTGAAATTCTACGACATAGTGAATTAGCAAACAGCTAAAATGATACACAAAGCAAACTATAATCTGCTACCCAAGAATTTACAACAATTCTTCCAAACAAAAGAGGAGAAATATAATCTTAGAGACAAATGTAATTTAAAACATTTGTAAGCACGTACAACACTTAAGACCTTCAGTATATCAGTATGTGGAATTAAATGATGGAATGGATTAAGCAAAAAAATCAAACAATGTACTAATATAATCCACTTCAAGAAACTTTTCAAACTTGAAGTTTTTACAAAGTACAAAGAAGAAGAACCATGATAAACATTCTGAAATATATCTCATCCATCCATTCATTTTCAAGATAATCTTACTCATCTCACCATACAAAATATAACTTACCGGTACTTCACCAATTATTATTTATTTTTATTGTTATTACTTATGGAGTATATTGTGAATAAATTGAGAACAGGAAGTGAACAAAAGTTTTAGCAACTGCTATGTATAGGAAAAGGGGTAGGATTAAATAAGCTCTGCTTCTTCCTACTCCTTTTCAAACATGTTGAATAGAGCAGTGTTTTTCAACCACTGTGCCGCGACACATCAGTGTACCGTGAGATATTGTTTGGTGTGCCGTGGGACATTATGTCATTTCACCTAATTAGGTTAAAAATATTTTATGCAAACCAGTAATTATAATCCGCAAATAATGTGCCATTGTTGAGAGTCTGTACAGTCTAGAGTTCGGCATATCAGTAAGTGGCAGCTGGTAGCTAATTGCTTTGTAGATGTCGGGAACACGGTTTGTCGTGATCACAATATGCTGGAGGCAGCGTGTAGGTAAAAAGGTATCTATCTAATGCTTAAACCAAAAAGAAACAAAAGGCGAGCGCCACTAAGAAAAGGCATTGAAGCTTAAGGATGGCTATGCAAAACGAAACTAAAACTGTCTGCAAAGTAAACAAAAACAGAATGCTGGACGACAGCAAAGACTTACAGCGTGTGGAGCAAACGACATCCACAAAGTACATCCGTACATGACAATCAACACCAAACTAGGAGCGCCAGTCAAGAGCTAAAACACTACACATAGGAAAACACCAAAAAAACTCAAAATAAGTCACGGCGTGACGTGACAGGTCGTGACAGTACACCTACTTTGAGACAAGAGTTATAGTGATGCATGGGTGGTTTAACCTGACTCTCGCCAGATCCTTGAAGTTTGCTGAGCTCCACACAAGGATCTGGGCTCGAGGGCATTGCAAACTCCTTCAAGATAGCAAACAATAATGAACCAATCATGATCGCCGGGCGGGATTTCATAGATGTGACGTAGCGCCGAAGCGACTGTTTGATTCAAACAACAATGGTACTGACATTGATTCTGCATATTTTCTTTGCACAAACGACATCGATCGTCTACTGACATTGCTGTGTTTTTTCAGTAAAAGTTCTCTTAACTTTTCGCTCTGTCGTTAACCAATATGTCAGCTGTTCTATTTTGGATTTCCCAGCATTGCTCTCATCAGCGTCACGGGTTGATTTCGATGTGAGTGGTTGAAATAGCACGTCATTCAAGATAACAGACAAGTGGTTTATCCAATAACATAAAATGCATTTTTTACAAGGCCCCGCCTTCTGAAATACATCTCCTATTGAAAAGCCCCAGATCCTTGTGTGGAGCTTAGCGAACAACAAGGATCTGGCGAGAGTCAGGTTATGGGTGGTTATGGTTTGAATTAATATCAAACAATTGCGAGAACGACTTTTTATGGTCAATATCGGCTGCTGAGTTTAATTTTTTTATGTTTTCTGCTCGCGGTGTTCAATGAAAAAAATGTGCCTTGGCTCAGAAAAGGTTGAAAAACACTGGAATAGAGAAACTGGAAATTGTGATGTATCATGTTGTAGGCATGCATGTGTGTACAGCTCTGGTAATGGGTACATTCGCACCCACCTGCACAAATGTACATCAAAATGTAACAATCAAAATAAATATGACTTTTTTGTTTTGTTTACTAGGGCATGCATATATAATATGCATTAGTTTGACCATTTAAAATCAACAATAATAAAAAGGAGATGCTTGGAAATAGTATAGAAATGCCCCAAAAACTTGGAAAAACGCGATTCATAGCGTTACTTTTTGGTGTAACCATCATGAGCGTTCTGTTCAGGTATATTTATTTTGATAAATCATCATATTTATGTATTAATAAATGTAAATAGGTATTGATCAATCTTTAAGCTGTGTGTATTTGATTTCAGTTTGCTTTTGACATCTTATTTGGAATTGTAATTGAAACTTTTACAACCTTGTGTTGCGCTCATGATGGCGTAACCAAACTAGATTTCATTTAATGATCTTATTTTGAATATTTATTCCCTTTTTTACATTTAGTGTATTTAAATATTCATTTATAAACATTGAATACATTTCAAATATCAATAAAATGCAATTGCCTTCATCTTATAGGGTAATGTTTAGTTACACCAAGTCATGAGCGTAACACTAAGCTTCATCACTTTGACTTGTAATATCTCTAATTCTGCTGGTGTTTTATGCTTTTTTCTTTTTGGAACATGTACTATACCAGTGACGTGCAGTCAGGGGAGGCAGGTGAGGCGAGGCCTCACGTGCCATCATGGAAAGAAAAAAAATGTAAAAAGAAAAAATAATAATTAAATTGTTATATGTATCCAGTGATTATACTATAAAGTTATTTTCCATTTAACTTCACCAGTTTTAGATTATTTTTAATCAAAATCGCTGAATTTTCACATTTGCCGTTCAAATACTGAGAAGAGACTTGCGGTGAGTCAGCAGCCAGTTGAGCCTCGCCATGGATTGCGCAATGACTCGGCTAACTGCTGGCCTGCTGTGCAGTGAGACCGTATTGCTATATGAATTATATTATACAGGTAGCTGAGGTATATAATGTACAGTGTATTTTGTCAACAACTGTATGTGTGTAACGTATTTCTTGTGCTGAGCAATCATAAAACGGCTGCGAAAGACGCACTGGCTGAGGCTCGCAGTAATCCCGCCTCCTGGTGGTAGAGGGCGCTAGTGATCCCAGAGATCATTCATGCGACTACTCGGCTGCAGAATAAGTGACAACAAGCAGCAACAGTTAGAAGTGATCGTTTATTTTTTTTATCTCGCCTGGACGTTTAACATGGGGGTTACATATCTGAAATAAAACAGTTTTCTAAACTGGACTTTCAATGGAAGCAGGAGGTAATAATTAAAGGAATATCTCCATTGAGACAGAGAGACTTTTAAAACTGAAGAAAGATAAGGAACACTTCTATAAACAAGTTATCGATGCTCTTGCTCAGAAGGAGCGGCGCATGGACTTCATTTATAAGTAAAGGTAAGACCATAATAACGTTTTTTTTACTAAATGTGCTTTTTTGTGTGCTACAGTTTGTATGTGTAAAGTTAAAGTTAAGTTAAAGTAGGGCTGGGCGATATATCGATATACGCGATATATCGCGGGGTTATCTCTGTGCGATATAAAAAATGACTATATCGTGATATCGCAGTATACGTTCTCACGCAGTTGCTTTTAGCTGCTGTCATTACACGACAGGCTCTGCCCACTTTTTCTTGTGTCTCCTTCTCAGACAGCAAGCGCACCTTCTTACACACGTCACATACTGTCACGACATACGTCACATACGTATACGCCCTCGCGGCGCAGAGACGTAGCAGCATGGCTAAAGTTAGCTGTGATGCTAGCGGTAATACGAGAGAAAGAAGGTGCGAATCTGGTAACAAATGAAGGAAGAATTAATTCCCAAGAAAAACAGCAGGGGGTCCATCGTCTGGCGGTAGTTTGGCTTCAAGTGGGAAGATGTCCAACAGACAACCGTAATTTGTCAAGTGTGGGGCGAAAGCGTTTCTACAAAAAGTAGCATTACTGCTAATATGTAGCATCATTTGAAAAGTCACCCGCATCAAGAGTGCTTACTCCTCATGTCAACATCTTTGTTCGGTTGCACACCATCAAAATGCCGAGGCAACCATTTAACAACACCGTATGAAAAAAAAAAAGAGTCCACGACAAAAGGAGATAATGTCCGCAGGAACCTACCACATAGCGAAGGACGTACACTATTTGATTTCCTATTATGCAGCTCATTTTTATTTGACACTTATTGAAATATCTTGTGTGACATCATGTTTTTAAACTATTGTAGTGGCGTTCTGTACAAAAAGTGCACTTTAATTTAGTGTTGTTTTGATAAGTTATCTTAGTGACGTCATGCACAAAAAAGTGCACTAATAGCTTGTTTTAAAATGTCTCTGACAATCTTGCACTTTCTGTTTTGGAAATGACATGAATGTTTGTGCCACTGCTTAATAACAGTTTAGTAAATACAGTTTTGGTCAATTGACTTAGTTGTGATTTCCTTCTCTGCATGAAAGTTTAAAATGAGCATATATTAATGCAGTATGAAGAAGAATGTTTTAATGTAAACACATAGAATCATCACACTGCTGTGATTATATGCATCAAGTAAATATCGAGATATATATCGTGTATCGCGATATGGCCTAAAAATATTGAGATATTAAAAAAAGGCAATATCGCCCAGCCCTAAGTTAAAGTACCAATGATTGTCACACACACACTAGGTGTGGTGAATTTTGTTCTCTGCATTTGACCCATCCCCTTGCTCACCCCCTGGGAGGTGAGGGGAGCAGTGGGCAGCAGCGGCGCCGCGCCCGGGAATCATTTTTGGTGATTTAACCCCCAATTCCAACCCTTGATGCCGAGTGCCAAGCAGGGAAGAATGCTGGTATGAGCTTTTAAACATAACCTGTTAACTGCTGCCAATCAAATGGTGAATAAGATACTCTTTAGGGTTCATATGTTTGTAAATCTGACTGTCAGTGCCTCACCAGCCATCAACCTCACCGCACGTCAGTGTATTATACATATAATACAATAAAGTCCGATATAAAATGATGTTTCTAGCAATACTTTAATTTTGCCTTTGAAAGTAACACCCCAATGTCCATTAGTGGAGCTGTACATGAATGTAACACCCCAATGTCCATTAGTGGAGCTGTACACATGTTCGAAATCAACTCAAACTCAACTCAACAATGATGCGAAGAGGGGATAATCGGGGTTAGGTGAGCACTAGCTAGCATTATTAGTGACTCGACACATTTGCATACAATGCAAACCAGAACAAAGGTTATGACGGACTTGAAACAGCACAACACCACCGCTTTCATATGTCGTGGTCCAACTTGGAGAGATTACAGTCCAATCATAAATCTCCCATTGACCATTATATTTCCCATTATATGGCGACACAAATCCGCTTAAATTCTGCAAACAACCGATGCCGGTTGAGGAGCGTGCGCGTGCGCGTACACGTACCAAGCACCAGGCATACGACGTCGAGCACCACGAAGGGGATTCCTCTCGTCTCGAACATGTTGTCTCCTGTCCCACTCTTGTCTCGTCTCGACTTGGCTTCGTCCACGGCGTGTAATAAACACCAGTGGGATGCTCCTCCTCGTCGCGGCGCTTCCGACTCAAGTGTCAGATGGGGGCAACAAACGGACGGCTTGTGTAATTGAAGAAAAACGACACATTAAAGACGTCCTCACTTAGAAGGCGAACAGCGGTCGGTTTAAGCTAGGAGACAACTCGCACAACGAAAGTAGTCGTCGGTGCTCTTTACACTACTCATTCTCACGATGACCCCCCTCCCCTAAAAACAGGCTTTTAAATACATTAAAATCTAAACTCTCCACCAACACGTCAGACATTAACGAGAAGGACACCTGCCCCTGGTTGCCCGACTGAGGTAGCGTGGATAACGAGCTCTTGTTTACGAACACAGCCGAAAGCGACCCGAAGGCGGGCCTCAAGTCGCGTTCAAGAACCGACAGAAAGGTGGGAAATTGGTGAATTTCACATACGTAACCGTTTACTGAAATAGAACAGTGTTTTTCCAACCTTTTTTGAGCCAAGGCGCATTTTTTTCATTAAAAAAAATACGGAGGCACACCACCAGCAGAAAAGGTTAAAAAATTATTTTGAATTTGTTGTTTCCTGTGTGTAGTGCATTAGTTCAGTGGTCCCCAACCACTGGGCCGCAGCCCGGTACCGGTCCGCGGACCGATTGGTACCGGGCCGCATAAGAAAAAAAAAATACATATATATATATATATATATATATATATATATATATATATATATATATATATATAATTTTTTATTTTTTTATTTTAATTTTTTATTTTATTAAATCAACATAAAAACACAATATATACACTATATATCAATGTATATCAATACAGTCTGCAGGATACAGTCCGTAAGCAAACATGATTGTATTTCTTTCTAAAAAAAAAAACCCTTCGGTCCGCAGGACAAATTTTCAAGCGTTGACCGGTCCGCAGCTACAAAAAGGTTGGGGACCACTGCTTTAGTTTCTGTCTTGCGCTGTTATTTTGGTGACTTTTCCTGTTTTGTTGGTGTTCTCCTGTAGCAGCTTCACGCCTTCCTTTGAGTGCTATTGCCTGCATTGATTGACTGATTGATTGATACTTTTATTAGTAGATTGCACAGTACATGGAAAAAGTTAATGTTTTTTTGATTGATTGAAACTTTTATTAGTAGATTGCACAGTACAGTACATATTCCGTACAATTGACCACTAAATGGTAACACCTGAATAAGTTTTTCAACTTGTTTAAGTCGGGGTCCCCTTAAATTGATTCATGATACATATATATACTATCAGTCATCACACAAGATAATCATCCGAGTATATATATTTAATTATTTACATTATTTACAATCCGGGGTGTGGGATGTGGAGGGGGGGGGTTAGGTTTGGTTGGTATCAACACTTCAGTCATCAACAATTGCATCATCAGAGAAATGGACATTGAAACAGTGTAGGACTGACTTGGTAGGATATGTACAGCAAGTAGTGGACATAGAGAGAGAGAGAGAGATCAGAAAACATAAGAATAAGTATCTACATTTGATTATTTACAATCCGGGGAGGTGGGATGTGGAAGGGGGAGGGCGTTAGTTTAAGGTTGAAGTTGCCTAGAGGTGTTCTTTTAGTGCGCACCTACTTTGTTTTCGCAATCAAGACTATTTAAGTTGTGCGTATGCTATCCTTCTTTGTGGGGACACTGTTGATTGTCATGTCATGTACGGAATGTACTTTGTGGACGCCGTCTCCGCTCCACACGCTGTAAGTTTTTGCTGTCGTCCAGCATTCTGTTTTTGTTTACTTTGTAGCCAGTTCAGTTTTACTTTTGTTTTGCATAGCCATCCCTATGCTTCAGTGCCTTTTTGGTTTTTAAGCGTTGCATACCTTTTACATACCAAAAAAGGTTGAAAAACACTGCACTAGACAACGGCACATTATTATAATTATTGATTTGCAAAAAATATTTTTTGGACCAATTAGGTGAAGTTGCATAATCTCACGCTAATGTGCCGTGGCACAGTGGTTGAAAAACACTAAAATAGACCACATTTGTAGTTGTTTGTAAGTTTTTTTGTGACGGTTTCGTACATAACGAAATTACAATATATTTTAGGTAGAAACTTCTCACTGAGAAGAAACAATTGCAGTTAATGATCTAAGCCAAAGGTATCCAAATTGCGGCCCGCGGGGGGCATTTGCAACCCACAGCATTTTTTTTTATGGCCAGCGACATATTTTAGGAATATTACAAAAACATTAAAACGCGGAATAAACAGGTGACATGTAACAAAAATATTGCAATATTGATACCAATAACACAAAGCTGCCATGTAGGCAGTATTTTGCTTTAAAACTGTCATTGCTTAAAAAAATAATAACGTATAATTGATGGATGGATCTGAAGTTAATCTCAAGATTTAAGCGTTGAAAGAAAAGTAATGTTTACACACACACATACATATTATATATATATATATATATATATATATATATTAGTACAGGCCAACATTTTGGACACACCTTCTCATTTCAATGTGTTTTCTTTATTTTCATAGTTACATTGTAGATTGTCACTGAAGGCATCAAAACTATGACACCTGTGAAGTGAAAACCCTTTCAGGTAACTACCTCTTGAAGGTCATTGAGAGAATGCCAAGAGTGTGCAAAACAGTAATCAAAGCAAAGGGTGGCTATTTTGAAGAAACTAGAATAAAAAACAAGTTTTCAGTTATTTCACATTTTTTTCAATAAGTACATAACTCCAGATGTGTTCATTCATAGTTTAGATGCCTTCAGTGACAATCTACAATGTAAATAGTCATGAAAATAAAGAAAAGCCATTGATTGAGAAGGTGTGTATATATATATATATATATATATATATATATATATATATATATATATATATATATATATATACATATATATATATATATATATATATATATGTATATATATATATATATATATATATATATATATATATATATATATATATATATATATATATATATATATAATGCTTTTTTCGCATCATCTCAGGATTTTAAGACCATTACTGTCATATTGAGTAAAAAACTACTTTTTGTGTTTAAAAGCCTTAAAAAAAGCATATGTTTCGAGTAAAACTCACAAGAATGCATTATTTCAGGCAATATTAGCTCTTTTTTAAGTGTAGTTTAGGAGTTATGTTTAATTTATTGTCTAAAAATTGGGGTTTTTGTCATGGTGAAAAAAACCCAATTTTTGTATTTGCAAAAATTTCAAACACAACCGATTCTAGTAAAACTCACATGGATTCAATATTACAGGCATTTTTACACATTTTGCATGTTTGATTTAGGAAATATGATTGAATATATTGCTTTTTTCGCATTATCTCAGGATTTTAAGAACATTACTGTCATATTGAGTAAAAATATACTTTTTGTGTTTGCAAGTCTTAAGTAAAAGCACATGTTTCGAGGAAAACTCCCAAGGATCAATTATTTCAAACATTATTAGCCATTTTGCATTAGTAGTTTAGGAGTTATGATTAAAAACTGTCATATTGATTGAGACAGTTTACTTTCATAAAGAGTAAAACCTAATTTTTGTTTTTGCAAACCTTACTAAAACAACTGATTCTATTACAACTCACATGGATATAGTATTACAGGCATTTTTAGACATATTGCATTGTTGGTTTAGGAAATATGTTGGAATACATTTTTATTGCTTTTTTCGCATTATCTCAGAATTTTAAGAACATTACTGTCATATTGAGTAAAAAACTACTTTTTGTGTTTGCAAGCCTTAAAAAAGCATATGTTTCGAGTAAAACTCACAAGAATGCATTATTTCAGGCAATATTAGCTCATTTTTATGAGTAGTTTAGGAGTTATGTTTAATTTACTGTCATATTGAGTGTACATTGTCATGGTGAAAAAAAACTAATTTTTGTAATTGCAAACCTTTCAAACACAACTGATTCTAGTAAAACATACATTGATTCAATATTACAGGCATTTTTACACATTTTGCATGTTTGGTTTAGAAATTATAATGGAATACATTTGTTTTTGCTTTTTTCGTATTATCTCAGGATTTTTAGAACATTACTGTCATATTGAGTAAAAGACTCCTTTTATGTTTGCAAGATTTAAAAAAGCATATGTTTTGAGTAAAACTCCCAAGATTGCATTATTTCAGGCATCAATCAATCGTAGGCTCTCCCAAGACAAATAGGTCCTAGGTGAGGGGTCAGACAAAGAGCAGCTCAAAGACCTTTATGAAAAGTACAAATCGAGGTCCTAGATTTTTCTTCGCCCGGACGCGGGTCACCGTGGCTCCCCTGTGGAGCCAGGCCCAGAGGTGGGGCATGATGGCGAGCGCCTGTTGGCTGGCTCAGCTCAATGAAGCAACGTGGTTCCCTCCACCAATGGGCTCACCACTCATGGGCTGGGTTATAGAGGTCGGGTGCAGTGTGAGCTGAGCGGCAGCCGAAGGCAGGGCACAATTGGCGGTCCGATCATCGGCTACATAAGCTAGCTCTTCTGACGTGAAATGTCACCTCGCTGGGAGGGAAGGAGCCTGAGCTGGTGTGCGAGGTGGAGAAGTTCCGGCTAGATATAGTTGGACTCACTTCGACGCACAGGAACCTGTTCTCTCGAGAGGGTCTGGACTCTCTTCCACTATGGCGTTGCAAGCAATGAGAGGCTGGGGTGGCAATTCTTGTTGTCCCCCCGGCTCAAAGACAAGAGTATGGGGTATCGGACTGTCTGATTGTGGCGGGTCGCTCCCTGTATGATCAGTGTAGGGCATCCTTTTGTCACCGATTCTGTTGTTAACTTTTATGGACAGAATTGCAGTCATGGCGTTGAGGGGATCTGGTTTGGTGGTTGCAGGATTAGGTCTCTGCTTTTTGCAGTTGATGTGGTCCTGATGGCTTCAACTGGCCAGGATCTCCAGCTCTCATTGGATGGCCGAGTATGAAGCGACTGGGATGAGAATCAGCACCTCCACGTCCGAGTCCATGGTTCTCACCCGGTAAAGGGTGGGGTGCCATTTCCAGGTTGAGGAGGCGATGGCACATACTAGATGGCCCCAAGTGGAGGAGTTCAAGTACCTAGGAGTCTTGTTCACGAGTGAAGGAAGAGTGGATCATGAGATCCACAGGCGGATCGGTGCGGCGTCTTCAGTAATGAGGACACTATATCGATCCATTGTGGTGAAGAAGGAGCTGAGCCAGAATTAAAAGCTCTAAATTTACCGGTCGATCTACATTCTCATCCTGCACCTATGGTCATGGTTATGACCGAAAAGACAAGATCCCGGGTACAAGCGGCCAAATTGAGTTTCCTCCGCCGGGTGGCGGGTCTCTCCCTTAGAGATAGGATAAGAAGCTCTGTCATCCGGGAGGAACTCAGAGTAAAGCGCTGCTCCTCCACATTGAGAAGAGCCAGATGAGGTGGTTCGGGCATCTGCTCAGGATGCCACCCGAACGCCTCCCGAGGGAGGTGTTTAGGGCAAGTCCGACCGGCAGGAGGCCACGGGGAAGACCCAGGACACATTGGGAAGATTATGTCTCCCGGCTGGCCTGGGAACGCCTCAGGATCCCCCGAGAAGAGCTGGAAGAAGTGGCTGGGGAGAGGGAAGTCTGGGCTTCTCTGTTTAGGCTGCTGCCCCCGCAACCCGACCTCGGTTAAGCGGAAGAAAATGGATGGATTTAGTAACGACAACAAAAAATGCCCATCCATCATTTTTTCTACCGCTTATTCCCTTTTGGGGTGGCAGGGGGCGCTGGAGCCTATCTCAGCTACAATCGGGCGGAAGGCGGGGTACACCTCAGTCGCCACCTCATCGCAAAAAATGATTCTAGTAAAACTCACATTGATACAATTTTACAGGTATTTTTAGACATAATGCATGTTTGGTTTTGGAATTATGTTTATATAACTTTCATATGTATTATGACAGTTATACTGTCATCTTGAGTAAAACTAACTTGTGTCTTTACAAACATTACAAACTATGTTTTTCCAGTAAAACTAACAAAAATAATGTTTTCCAGGCATTATTAGACATTTTTCATGTGTGGTTTAGGAAATATGTTTAAATAACTGTCATATTGAATGTGGCAGTTATACTGTTATTATGTGTAAAACCAAATTTTTGTATTTGCAAACCTTACAAAAACAACTGATTCTAGTAAAACTCACATAGATTCAATATTACAGGCATTTTTAGACATTTCACATGTTTGAATACATTTTTATTGCTTTTTTTCGTTAGGGCAAGTCCAATCGGCAGGAGGCCACGGGGAAGACCCAGGACACATTGGGAAGACTATGTCTCAGGCTGGCCTGGGAACGCCTCGGGATCCCCCGAGAAGAGCTGGACAAAGTGGCTGGGGCTTCTCTGCTTCGGCTGCTGCCCCCGCAACCCGACCTCGGATAAGCGGAAGAAAATGGATGGATTTAGTATGACAGTTATACTGTCATATTGAGTAAAAAAACTATTTTTCATAGATTCAATATTACAGGCATCTTTAGATGGATTGCATGTTTGGTTTTGGAGATATGTTTATACAACTTTCATATTTAGTATGACAGTTATACTGTCATATTGAGTAAAAAAAAAACAACTTGTGTCTGCAAACTTTACAAAAGATTATTATTCTAGTAAAACTAACAAAGATACATTTTTCCAAGCATTATTAGCATTTGTTGTTTTGTAGTTATAATGCTTGCGTTGAGAGGCGACGGGCTCGGGTGGCAATTCTTGTTGCCCCCCGGCTCAAAGCCTGCACGTTGGAGTTCAACCCAGTAGACCAGTGGGTAGCTTTCCTCCGCCTTCGGGTGGGGGGACGGGTCCTGACTGTTGTTTGGCCTTACGCGCCAAACGGCAGCTCAGAGTACCGTATTTTCCGCACCATTAGCCGCACCTAAAAACCACAAATTTACTCAAAAGCTGACAGTGCGGCTTTTAACCCGGTGCGCTTTATATATGGATTAATATTAAGATTCATTTTCATAAAGTTTCGGTCTCGTAACTACGGTAAACAGCCGCCATCTTTTTTCCCGGTAGAACAGGAAGCGCTTCTTCTTCTACGCAAGCAACCGCCAAGGTAAGCACCCGCCCCCATAGAACAGGAAGCGCTTCTTCTTCTACTGTAAGCAACTACCCGCCCGCGTAGAAGAAGAAAAAGCGCGCGGATATTACCGTACGTTTCATTTCCTGTTTACATCTGTAAAGACCACAAAATGGCTCCTACTAAGCGACAAGGATCCGGTTCATGAAAAGACGCAATCTCTCCATCCGCACACGGATTACTATTTCACAGCAACTGATATTCCTGTGAACCGCACTGTGGATACTGTGGATACAACGGGAGCACGTACGGTGAATATTCGCACCACAGGGAATGAGAAGTCGTCCTTCACTGTGGTTCTAGCTTGCCATGCTAATGGCCTGAAATTCCACCCATGGTGATATTCAAAAGGAAGACCTTGCCAAAAGAGACCTTTCCAGCCGGCGTCATCATAAAAGCTAACTCGAAGGGATGGATGAAGAAAAGATGAGCGAGTGGTTAAGGGAAGTTTACGCGAAGAGGCCGGGTGGCTTTTTTCACACAGCTCCGTCCATGTTGATATACGACTCTATGCGCGCCCACATCACAGATGGTGTCAAAAAACAAGTGAAGCACACAAATACAACACTCCCCGTCATTCCGGGTGGATTAACCAAATAACTCCAACCGCTGGATATTGGTGTCAACAGGGCATTCAAATCACGACTGCGAACGGCGTGGGAACAATGGATGACCGAAGGCGAACACACCTTCACTAAGACAGGCAGACAGCCTCGGACGACATACGCCAACATTTGCCAGTGGATCGTAAATGCCTGGGCAGATATTTCGGTCACAACTGTGGTCCGAGCTTTCCGGAAGGCAGGATTCACAGAACTGCTGAACAGTGACACTGACTCCGATGACTTCGACGAGACGGAACCGGCCATTTTGGATCCCACATTTGCCCAACTTTTCAATTCGGACACCGAAGACGAAGAATTCGAAGGATTTACGAATGAAGAATAACTTCAGAAGGTGAGCGCTATGTTTATTTTGTGTGTTGTGACATTAACGTTCGAGTAACATTATGTTGCTATTGCTCTGCACTATTTTGAATTACCGTATTTTCCGCACTATAAGGCGCACCGGATTATTAGCCGCACCTTCTATGAATTACATATTTCATAATTTTGTCCACCAATAAGCCGCCCCGGACTAAAAGCCGCGCCTACGCTGCGCTAAAGTGAATGTCAAAAAAACGCTGCGCTAAAGTGAATGTCAAAAAAACAGTCAGATAGTTCAGTCAAACTTTAATAATATATTGAAAACCAGCGTTCTAACAACTCTGTCCCAAAATGTACGCAAATGTGCAATCACAAACATAGTAAAATTCAAAATGGTGTAGAGCAATAAATAGCAACATAATGTTGCTCGAACGTTAATGTCACAACACACAAAATAAACATAGCGCTCACCTTCTGAAGTTATTCTTCATTCGTAAATCCTTCGAATTCTTCGTCTTCGGTGTCCGAATTGAAAAGTTGCGGAAGCGTGGGATCCAAAAATGGCCGGCTCCGCCTCGTAGAAGTCATCGGATTCAGTGTCGCTGTTGTTGTGCAGCAGTTCTGTGAATCCTGCCTTCCGGAAAGCTCGGACCACAGTTGTGACCGAAATATCTGCCCAGGCATTTACGATCCACTGGCAGATGTTGGCGTATGTCGACCGGCGCTATCTGCCCGTCTTAGTGAAGGTGTGTTCGCCTTCGGAGCTGTGTGAAAAAAGCCACCCGGCCTCTTCGCGTAAACTTCCCTTAACCACTCGCTCATCTTTTCTTCATCCATCCATCCCTTCGAGTTAGCTTTTATGATGACGCCGGCTGGAAAGGTCTCTTTTGGATGGGTGGAAGTTAGCATGGCAAGCTAGAACCACAGTGAAGGATGACTCCTCATTCTCTGTGGTGCGAATATTCACCGTACGTGCTCCCGTTCCACAGTGCAGTTCACAGGAATATCAGTTGCTGTGAAATACGGTAGTAATCCGTGTGCGGATGGAGAGATTGCGTCTTTTTATGAACCGGATCCTTGTCCTTTGTAGGAGCCATTTTGTGGTCTTTACAGATGTAAACAGGAAATGAAACGTACGGTGATATCCGCGCGTTTTTTCTTCTTCTTCCGGGGGCGGGTGGTTGCTTAAAGCGCTTCCTGTTCTATGGGGGCGGGTGCTTTCCTTGGCGGTTGCTTGCGTAGAAGAAGAAGCGCTTCCTGTTCTACCGGGAAAAAAGATGGCGGCTGTTTACCGAAGTTGCGAGACCGAAACTTTATGAAAATGAATCGTAATAAAGCGCACCGGGTTATTAGGCGCACTGTCAGCTTTTGAGAAAAATTGTGGTTTTTAGGTGCGCCTTATAGTGCGGAAAATACGGTAAACTATGTTTGTGATTGCACATTTGCGTACATTTTGGGACAGAGTTGTTAGAACGCTGGTTTTTAATATATTATTAAAGTTTGACTGACCTATCTGACTGTTTTTTTGACATTTAGCGCAGCATAGGCGCGGCTTATAGTCCGGGGCGGCTTATAGGTGGACAAAGTTTTGAAATATGCCATTCATTGAAGGTGCGGCTAATAATCCGGTGCGCCTTATAGTGCGGAAAATACGGTACCCACCCTTTTTGGATTCACTCGAGGGAGTACTGGAAAGTGCTCCACCGGGTGATTCCCTCGTTCTACTGGGGGCCTTCAACGCTCATCTTGGCAACAACAGTGAAACCTGGAGAGGCGTGGTTGGGAAGAATGGCCGCCCGGATCTGAACCCGAGTGGTGTTTTGTTATTGGACTTTTGTGCTCGTCACAGATTGTCAATAACAAACACCAAGTTCAAACATAAGGGTGTCCATATGTGCACTTGGCACCAGGACACCCCAGGCCGCAGTTCCATGATCAATTTTGTAGTTGTGTCATCGGATTTGCGGTCTCATGTTTTGGACACTCGGGTGAAGAGAGGGGTGGAGCTTTCTACCGATCACCACCTGGTGGTGAGTTGGCTGCGATGGTGGGGGAGGATGCCTGACAGACCTGGCAGGCCCAAACGCATTGTGAGGGTTTGCTGGGAACGCCTCCGGAAGAACTTTGAACATGTCACGAGGGAGGCGCTGGACATTGAGTCTGAGTGGACCATGTTCCGTGCCTCTCTTGTCGAGCCGGCTGATTGGAGCTGTGGCCGCAAGGAGTTTGGTGCCTGTCGTGGCGGTAATCCTAGAACCCGCTGGTGGACACCAGCAGTGAGGGATGCCGTCAAGCTGAAGAAAGAGCCTATCGGGTCCTTTTGGCTCATGGGACTCCAGAGGCAGCCGACAGGCCAAGCGAAGTGCGACTTCAGCGGTCGCAGAGGCAAAAACTCGGACATGGGAGGAGTTTGGAGAAGCCATGGAAAACGACTTCCAGACGGCTTCGAAGCGATTCTGGACCACCATCCGCCGGCTCAAAGGGGGGGGGGGCAGTGCACTGTAACACCGGTATGGTGAGGATGGTGCACTGCTGACCTCTACTGCAGCTGTTATTGATCGGTGGAGGGAATACTTCGAAGACCTCCTTAATCCCACCAACATGTCTTCCTATGAGGAAGCAGTGCCTGGGGAATCTGTGGTGGGCTCTCCTATTTCTGGGGCTGAGGATGCCAAGGTAGTTAAAAAGCTCCTCAATGGCAACGCCCTGGGGGTGGATGAGATCCGTCCGGAGTTCCTTAAGGCTCTGGATGCTGTGGGGCTGTCTTGGTTGACAAGACTCTGCAACATCGCGTGGACATCGGGGGCGGTACTTCTGGATTGGGAGACCGGGGTGGTGGTTCCTCTCTTTAAGAAGGGGAACCAGAGGGTGTGTTTCAACTATCGTGAGATCACACTCCTCAGTCTTCCCGGTAAGGTCTATTCATGTGTACTGGAGAAGAGGCAAGATAGATAGTCGAACCTCGGATTCAGGAGGAACAGTGTGGTTTACGTCCTGGTCGTGGAACTGCAGACCAGCTTTATACTCTCGGCAGGGTCCTTGAGGGTGCATGGGAGTTTGTGCTTTATGGACTTGGAGAAGGCATTCGACCATTTACCCCTGGAAGTCCTGTGGGGAGTGCTTAGAGAGTATGGGGTAACGGACTGTCTTATTGTGGCGGTTCGCTCCCTTTGCAAGAGTCAGAGCTTGGTCCGCATTGCCGGCAGTAAGTCGGACCCGTTTCCAGTGAGGGTTGGACTCCGCCAAGGCTGCCCTTTGTCACCGATTCTGTTCATAACCTTTATGGACAGAATTTCTAGGCGCAGTCAGGGCGTTGAGGGGATCCGGTTTGGTGTCTGCAGGATTAGGTCTCTGCTATTTGCAGATGATGTGGTCCTGATGGCTTCATCTGGCCAAGATCTTCAGCCCTCACTGGATCGGTTCGCAGACGAGTGTGAAGTGACTGGGATGTGAATCAGCACCTCCAAGTCCGAGTCCATGGTTCTCGCCCGGAAAAGGGTGGAGTGCCATCTCCGGGTTGGGGAGGAGATCTTGCCCCAAGTGGAGGAGTTCAAGGACCTCAGAGTCTTGTTCACGAGTGAGGGAAGAGTGGATCGTGAGATTGACAGGCGGAACGGTGCGGCGTCTTCAGTAATGCGGACGCTGTATTGATCCGTTGTGGTGAAGAAGGAGCTGAGCCGGAAGGCAAAGCTCTCGATTTACCGGTCGATCTACGTTCCCATCCTCACCTAAGGACAAAATCACGGGTACAAGCGGCCGAAATGAGTTTCCTCCGCCGGATGGCGGGGCTCTCCCTTAGAGATAGGGTGAGAAGCTCTGTCATCCGGGAGGAGCTCAAAGTAAAGCCATTGCTCCTCCATTTCGAGAGGAGCCAGATGAGGTGGTTCGGGCATCTGGTCAGGATGCCACCCGAACGCCTCCCTAGGGAGGTGTTTCGGGCACGTCCGACCGGTAGGAGGCCCAGGAAGACCCAGGAAACGGGGAAGCTTATCTCTCCCGGCTGGCCTGGGAACGCCCCAGGATCCCCCGGGAGGAGCTGGACGAAGTAGCTGGGGAGAGGAAAGTCTGGGCTTCCCTGCTTAGGCTGCAGCCCCCGCGACCCGACCTCGGATAAGCGGAAGAAAATGGATGGCTGGATGGATGGAGTTATGTTTAAATAACTGTCATAAAGAGTAAAACCTCATTTTTGTATTTGTAAACCTTACCAAAACAACTGATTTTAGTAAAACTCACACAGATTCAATATTACAGGCATTTTTAGATATTTTGCTTATTTGGTGTAGGAATTATGATGGAATACATTGTTTTTGCTTATTTCGCATTATCTCAGGATTTTAAGAACTTTACTGTCATATTGAGGAAAACAAATACTTTTTGTGTTTGCAAGCCTTAAAAAAGCATATGTTTCGAGTAAAACTCACAAGAATGCCTTATTTCAGGCATTATTAGCCATTTTTTATGTGTAGTTTAGGCATACTTGCCAAGCCTCCTGGATTTTCCAGGAGACTCCCGAAATTCAGCGCCTCTCCCGAAAACCTCCCGGGACAAATTTTCTCCCGAAAATCTCCCGAAATTCAGGCTGATCTGAGTGAGGACAGCCTGTATTCAGGTCTGCTTTCCCACGATATAAACAGCATGCCTGACCAATCACGTTATAACTGTAGAATGATCGAGGGCGAGTTCTTGGTTTCTTATGTGGGTTTATTGTTAGGTAGTTTTATTAACGTCCTCCCAGCGCGGTAACAACACAAAACAACAGCAGTCACGTTTTCGTCTACCGTAAAGCAGTTTGTCTGCCGTAAACAGCAATGTTGTGACACTCTTTAAACAGGGCAATACTGCCATCAACTGTACATGCATATGTGACAATAACATCCAGGGCTTTTAGAGAGTGCAGTGCACAACTGCGCACACAACAAGGAGACGAAGCAGAAGAACGCGGAAGATACAGCCATGGCGACGCCGTCGACGAGTAAGATGAGGAAACACGCTTATAAGTTCCAAGCCGCAGCTGCGATTGGACCTGGATAGCATCCGGGAAGAAGTAGTGGAATACCAAGTGCTTGGCAGTGAAGATCTTCCTCAGGAAGCAAAGATTGACCGGTTTTTGGCCATGCTCGGGAGGGATGGAAAATTCCAGACTCTCGTGCATTTGATGAAAGCACTTTTGTGTGTGCCACACAGCAATGCATCATAGGAGAGGGTGTTCAGCATGGTTATAAAAATAGTGACAGAGAATAGAACAAGGATGGACAATTCAACCCTTAACTCAACAATGAGTAGATGAGTGTTATGTGTGTGTATATGTGTAAATAAATGAAAACTGAAATTCAAGTATTTATTTTATATATATATATATATATATATATATATATATATATATATATATATATATATATACATATATATATATATATATATATATATATATATATATATATATATATATATATATATATATATATATATATATGTCTTATATCTCCTGATGATTGAGGGAACCCCTCATGAAACAGGCCTGTAGAGATGAAGTAGTCTTGTGATTTTTTTCCCCCACACATACATATATATATATATATATATATATATATATATATATATAGCTAGAATTCACTGAAAGTCAAGATTTTTTTATATATGTGTGTATATATATATATATATACATATACATATATATATATATATATATATATATATATATATATATATATATTTATTATATATATATATACACACATATATAAAAAAATCTTGACTTTATATATATATATATATTATATATATATATATATATATATATATATATATATATATATATATATATATATATATATATATATATGTATGAAATACTTGACTTAGTGAATTCTAGCTCTAAATATACTCCTCCCCTCTTAACCACGCCCCCACCCCACCCCCGACCATGCCTTCCCCACCCCCACCTCCTGAAATCGGAGGTCTCAATGTTGGCAAGTATGAGTTTAGGAGTTATGTTTAAATAACTGTCATAGTGAGTGTGGCAGTTATACTGTCATATTGAGTAAAAAAAACTAACTTGTGACTTTGCAAACCTCACAAAAGAAAACGTTTCTAATAAAAATCACAAAGATACATTTCTTCATGCATTATTAGACATTTTTCATGTGTGGTTTAGGAGTTATGTTTAAATAACTGTCATATTGAGTGTGGCAGTTATACTGTCATTATGTGTAAAACCTAATTTTGTATTTGCAAACCTTATGAAAAAAACTGATTCTAGTAAAACATAGATTCAATTTTACAGGCATTTTTAAACATTTCACATGTTTGGTTTAGGAGTTGTGTTTGAATACATTTTTTATTGCTATTTTCGTTAGGGCAAGGCCGACCAGCAGGAGGCCACGGGGAAGACCCAGGACACATTGGGAAGACTATCATTCAAGTACCTTGGGGTGTGGGTGGACAATAAGCTGGACTAGACTGTTAACACAGACCACTTGTACAGGAAAGGACAGAGCTGTACTTCCTGAGGCGGCTGTCCTTTGTCCCACACGCCATTAGACTGTACAACTCTTCTCTGGGGGGAGGGGGGCTACTAGGATGACAGGGGATGCAAATCAATAAGAGTGCAATATTTTTTCAAAACATGGTCACTACTGCCTAGTTTCTCTTGTTATATTCTTATTTTACTGTTGTATTTTTATTCTCATTGTTGCTTTTTATTTTTATTCTATTGTAATATGTTTCTATTTTGTTTCAATTTATACCCCCATTATTTACTTTTCACTTTTTACAATTTTGTACACTACTGCTGGAATTTAAATTTTCCTGAGGGAACTCTCCTGAAGGAATCAATAAAGTACTATCTATGTATCTATCTATTTATGTCTCCTGGCTGGCCTGTAAATGCCTCGGGATCCCCCGAGAAGAGCTGGACAAAGTGGCTGGGGAGAGGAAAGTCTGGGCTTCTCTGCTTAGGCTGCTGCCCCCGCAACCTGACCTCGGATAAGCAGGAAGAAAATGGATGGATTTAGTATGACAGTTATACTGTCATATTAAGTAAAAAACTAACTTGTGTCTTTGCAAACATTACAAAATATATTTTTTCTAGTAAAACTCACAAAGATACATAACTCAAGGCATTATTAGCCATTTTGCATGTGTGGTTTAGGACTTATGTTTAAATAATCGTCAGATTGAGTGTGACAGTATACTGTCATAGTGAGTAAAACCCATATTTTGTAATTGCAAACCTTATGAAAACAAATGATTCTACTAAAACTCACATGGATACAATATTACAGGCATTTTTAGACATAATGCATGTTTGGTTTTGGAGTAATGTTTATATAACTTTCATATTTTGTATGACAGTAATACTGTCATATTGAATAAAAAAACTAACTTGTATCTGTACAAACCTTAAAAAATGTTTTTTTTTCCAGTAAAACTCACAAAGAGACATTTCTCCAGGCATTATTAACCATTGTGCACATGTGGTTTAGGAGTTATGTTTAAATAAATGTCAAA
Source organism: Nerophis lumbriciformis (assembly GCF_033978685.3). Lineage (NCBI taxonomy): Eukaryota > Metazoa > Chordata > Actinopteri > Syngnathiformes > Syngnathidae > Nerophis > Nerophis lumbriciformis. The sequence goes on from NC_084579.2 coordinate 30,205,607, forward strand.
TTGAATGTGGCAGTTATACTGTTATTATGAGTAAAACCTAATTTTTGTAAATGTTAACCTTACCACAATACCTGATTCTGGTAAAACTCACATAGATTCAATATTACAGGCATTTGTAGACATTTTACATGTTTGGTTTAGAGTTGTGTTTGAATACATTTGTATTGCTTTTTTCATTATTGCAAGTCCGACGGGCAGGAGGCCGCGGGGAAGACCCAGGACACATTGTGAGTGAAACCTAATTTTTGTAATTGTAAACCTTACCAAAATACCCGATTCTGGTAAAACTCACATAGATTCAATATTACATGCATTTTTAGACGGATTGCATGTTTGGTTTTGGAGTTATGATTATACACCTTTCATATTTAGTATGACAGTTATACTGTATATTACCATTGAGTAAAAAAAACCTAACTTGTGTCTTTGCAAACCTTACAAAAGATCGTTATTCTAGTAAAGACTTAGACTTAGACTTAGACTTTCTTTTTATTGTCATTCAAATTTGAACTTTACAGCACAGATAAGAACGAAATGTCGTAGTGCAGGATAAAAAAGCAATAAGGTGCATATTTCGATAAATAAATATATAAATACTATATATATATATATATATATATATATATATATATATATATATATATATATATATATATATATATATATATATATATATATATATAAAATGAATAAATATATATAAATATATATAAATAGATAAATAGATTACTGTGCAGATAAATATATTGCACTTTTTACACATGCGCCCACGTTTATGGGTGTATGTTATATTGTTTTTTTCATTCCAGCGAGTTAATTAATTTTGAGGGGAGTTGAGGAGATAATTTAATTATGATGCGTTCAAGAGTCTTACGGCCTGAGGGAAGAAGCTGTTACAGAAGCTGGAGGTTCTGCTTCGGAGGCTGCGGAACCTCTTTCTAGAGTCCAGAAGTGAAAACAGTCCTTGGTGGGGGTGGGAGGAGTCTCTGCAAATTTTCTGAGCCCTGGTCAGGCAGCACTTTTTGCGATCTCCTGGATAGGAGGAAGAGGAGTCCTGCAGATCTTTTCCGCCGTCCTCACCACTCTCTGGAGAGACTTCCAGTCTGAGGCACTGCAGGCTCCAGTCCAGACAGAGATGCTGTTGGTCAGCAGGCTCTCTATAACAAAGATACATCTCTCCAAGCATTATTAGCTATTTGCATTTGTTGTTTAGGATTTATGTTCAAATAACTGTCATAGTGAGTAAAACCTAAATTTTGTATTTGCAAACCTTACAAAAACAATTGATTGTAGTAAAACTCACAGATACAATATCACAGTCATTTTTAGACATAATTGCATGTTTGGTTTTGGAGTTGTGTTTATATAACTTTCATATTTAGTATTACAGTAATACTGTCATATTGAGTAAAAAACAACAACTAACTTGTGTCTTTACAAACCTTACAAAATATTTTTCCCAGTAAAACTCAAAGATACATTTCTACAGACATTATTAGCCATTTTGCATGTGCGGTTTAGGATTTATGTTTAAATAACTGTCATATTGAGTGTGACAGTAAAGTCATAGTGAGTAAAACAAACTAACTTGTGTCTTTGCAATGCTTACAAAAGAAAATGTTACTAGTAAAACTCACAAAAGATACATTTCTTCATGCATTATTAGAAAATGTTCATGTGTAGTTTAGGAGTTATGTTTTATTAACTGTCAAATTGAGTGTGGCAGTTATACTGTCATTAAGTGTTAAACCTAATTTTTGTATTTGCAAACCTTACAAAACAACTGATTGTAGTAAAACTCACATAGATTCAATATTGCAGGCATTTTAGACATTTCACATGTTTGGTTTAGGAGTTGTGTTTGAATACATTTTAATTGCTTTTTTCGTTAGGGCAAGTCCGACCGGCAGGAGGCCACGGGGAAGCCCCAGGACACATTGGGAAGACTATGTCAGCCGGCTGGACTGGGAACGCTTCGGGATCTCCCGAGAAGAGCTGGACGAAGTGGCTGGGGAGAGGGAAGTCTGGGCTTCTCTGCTTAGGCTGCTGCCCCCGCAACCCGACCTCGGATAAGCGGAAGAAAATGGATACATTTAGTATGACAGTTATACTATTATATTGAGTAAAAAAAACTAACTTGTGTCTTTAAAAACCTTACAAATTATATGTTTTCTAGTAAAACTCACAAAGATACATCTCCAGGCATTATAAGCCATTTTGCATGTGGTTTAGGGGTTATGTTTAAATAACTGCCATATTGAATGTGGCAGTTATACTGTCATTATGAGTAAAACCTAATTTTTGTAATGTAAACCTTACCAAAATACCTGATTCTGGTAAAACTCACATAGATTCAATATTACAGGCATTTTTAGACGGATTGCATGTGTATTTTTGAACTTATGTTTATACAACTTTCTTATTTAGTATGACAGTGATACTATCATATTGAGTTAAAAAAACTAACTTGTGTCTTTGCAAACCTTACAAAAGAACATTTTAGTAAAACTCACAAAGATACATTTCTTCATGCATTATTACAAAATGTTCATGTGTAGTTTTGAAGTTATGTTTATATAACTTTCATATATAGTATGACAGTTATACTGTTATATTGAGTAAAAAAAACTAACTTGTGTCTTTACAAACCTTACAAAATATTGTTTCCCAGTAAAACTCACAAAGATACATTTCTACAGACATTATTAGCCATTTTGTATGTGTGGTTTAGGAGTTATGTTTAAATAACTGAAATTGAGTGTGACAGTATACTGTCAAAGTGAGTAAAAAAAAAACTAACTCGTGTCTTTGCAAACCTTACAAAAGAAAATGTTACTAGTAAAACTCACACAGATACATTTCTTTATGCATTATTAGAAAATGGTCATGTGTAGTTTAGGAGTTATGTTTAAATAACTGTCATTTTGAGTGTGGTAGTATAACTGCCACACATATTGAGTTATAAAGTTAAGTGTAAAACCTAATTTTTGTATTTGCAAACCTTACAAATACAACTGATTCTTGTAAAACTCACATAGATTCAATATTAAAGGCATTTTAGACATTTTACATGTTTTGTTTAGGAGTTGTGTTTGAATACATTAGTATTGCTTTTTTCGTTAAGGCAAGTCCAAACGGCAGGAGGCCACGGGGAAGACACAGGACACATTGGGAAGATTATATCAGCTGGCTGGCCTGGGAACGCCTCGGGATCCCCCGAGAAGAGCTGGACGAAGTAGCTGGGCTTCTCTGCTTAGGCTGCAGCCCCCGCAACACGACCTCGGATAAGTGGAAGGAAATGGATGGATTTAGTATGACAGTTATACTATCATATTGAGTAAAAACAAACTAACTTTTGTTTTTGTAAACATTCAAAATATATTTTTTCTAGTAAAACTCACAAAGATACATAGAGTTTAAATAACTGTCATAGTAAGTAAAACCTTACAAAAACAACTGATTCTAGTAAAACTCACATGGATTCAATATTACAGGCATTTTTACACATTTTGCATGTTTGGTTTAGAAATAATGATGGAACACATTTTTATTGCTTTTTTCGCATTATCTCAGGATTTTAAGAATATTACTGTCACATTGAGTAAAAACTACTTTCTGTGTTTGCAAGGATTAAAAAACGCATATTTTTCGAGTAAAACTCCTAAGGATGCATTATTTCAGGCATCATTAGCCATTTAGCATTTGTAGTTTAGGAGTTATGTTTAAATAACTGTCATATTAAATGTAACAGTATACTCTCATATAGAGTAAAACCTAATTTTTGTATTTGCAAACCTTACAAAAACAACTGATTCTAGTAAAACTCACATGAATTCAATATTACAGTTATTTTTAGACATTTTGCCTGTTTGGTTTAGAAATTATGATGGAATACATTTTTATTGCTTTTTTCGTTAAGGCAAGTCCAAACGGCAGGAAGCCACGGGGAAGACACAGGACACATTGGGAAGATTATATCGGCTGGCTGGTCTGGGAACGCCTCGGAATCCCCCGAGAAGAGCTGGACGAAGTAGCTGGGCTTCTCTGCTTAGGCTGCAGCCCCCGCAACACGACCTCGGATAAGTGGAAGGAAATGGATGGATTTAGTATGACAGTTATACTATCATATTGAGTAAAAACAAACTAACTTTTGTTTTTGTAAACATTCAAAATATATTTTTTCTAGTAAAACTCACAAAGATACATAGAGTTTAAATAACTGTCATAGTAAGTAAAACCTTACAAAAACAACTGATTCTAGTAAAACTCACATGGATTCAATATTACAGGCATTTTTACACATTTTGCATGTTTGATTCAGGAAATATGATTGAATATATTTTCATTGCTTTTTTTGCATTATCTCAGGATTTTAGGAATATTACTGTCATATTGAGTAAAAAACTACTTTTTGTGTTTGCAAGATTTGAAAAGCATATGTTTCGAGTAAAATTCTGTAGAATGCATTATTTGAGGCATCATTAGCCATTTTGCATGTGTAGTCAGGAGTTATTTTTAAATAACTGTCATATTGAGTGTGACAGTTTACTGTCATAGTGAGTAAAACTTAATTTTTGTATTTGCAAACCTTATAAAAACAACTGATTCTAGTAAAACTCACATGGATTTAATATTACAGGCATTTTTAGACATTTTGCATTGTTGGTTTAGGAATTATGTTGGAATACATTTTTATTGCTTTTTTCGCAATTTCTCAGGATTTTAAGAACATTACTGTCATATTGAGTAAAAAAACTACTTTTTGTGTTTGCAAGCCTTAAAAAAGCATATGTTTCGAGTAAAACTCACAATAATGCATTAGTCCAGGCAATATTAGCTCATTTTTATGTGTAGTTTAGGAGTTATGTTTATTTACTGTCATATTGAGTGTACTTGTCATGGTGAAAAAAACGTAATTTTTTTATTTGCAAAAATTTCAAACACAACCGAAAACTCACATGGATTCAATATTACAGGCATTTTTTTTTTTTTTTTTTTTACAAATTTTGCATGTTTAGTTTAGAAATTATGATTGAATACATTTTTATTGCTTTTTTCGCATTATCTCAGAATTTTAAGAACATTACTGTCATATTGAATACAAACTACTTTTTGTGTTTGCAAGCCTTAAAAAAGCATATGTTTCGAGTAAAACTCACAAGAATGCATTATTTCAGGCAATATTAGCTCATTTTTAAGTGTAGTTTAGGAGTTATGTTTAATTTACTGTCATATTGAGTCATGGTGAAAAAAACCTAATTTTTGTATTTGCAAAAATTTCAAACAACCTAATCTAATAAAACTCACATGGATTCAATATTACCGGCATTTTTACACATTTTGCCTGTTTGATTTAGGAAATATGATTGAATATATTTTCATTGCTTTTTTCGCAAATCTCAGTATTTTAGGAATATTACTGTCATATTGAGTAAAAAACTACTTTTTGTGTTTGCAAGATTTGAAAAAGCATATGTTTCGAGTAAAACTCCGTAGAATGCATTATTTGAGGCATCATTAGACATTTTGCATGTGTAGTTTAGGAGTTATGATTAAATAAATGTCATATTGAGTGTGACAGTTTACTTTCATAAAGAGTAAAACCTAATTTTTGTTTTTGCAAACCTTACTAAAACAACTGATTCTAGTTAAACTCACATGGATTCAATAATACAGGCATTTTTACACATTTTGCATGTTTAGTTTAGAAATTATGATTGAATACATTTGTATTGCTTTTTTTCGCATTATCTCAGGATTTTAAGAACATTACTGTCATATTGAGTAAAAAACTACTTTTTGTGTTTGCAAGCCTTAAAAAAGCATATGTTTCAAGTAAAACTCACAAGAATGCATTATTTCAGGCAATATTAGCTCATTTTTAAGTGTAGTTTAGGAGTTATGTTTAATTTACTGTCATATTGAGTGTACATTGTCATGGTGAAAAAGACCTAATTTTTGTATTTGCAAAAATTTCAAACACAACCGATTCTAGTAAAACTCACATGGATTCAATATTACAGGCATTTTTACACATTTTGCATGTTTGATTTAGGAAATATGATTGAATATATTTTCATTGCTTTTTTCGCAATATCTCAGTATTTTAGGAATATTACTGTCATATTGAGTAAAAAACTACTTTTTGTGTTTGCAAGATTTGAAAAAGCATATGTTTCGAGTAAAACTCCGTAGAATGCATTATTTGAGGCATCATTAGACATTTTGCATGTGTAGTTTAGGAGTTATGATTAAATAAATGTCATATTGAGTGTGACAGTTTACTTTCATAAAGAGTAAAACCTAATTTTTGTTTTTGCAAACCTTACTAAAACAACTGATTCTAGTAAAACTCACATGGATTCAATAATACAGGCATTTTTACACATTTTGCATGTTTAGTTTAGAAATTATGATTGAATACATTTTTAATGCTTTTTTCGCATTATCTCAGGATTTTAAGAACATTACTGTCATATTGAGTAAAAAAATACTTTTTGTGTTTGCAAGCCTTAAGAAAGCATATGTTTCAAGGAAAACTCCCAAGGATACATTATTTCAAACATTATTAGCCATTTTGCATGAGTTGTTTAGGTGTTATGATTAAAAAACTGCCATATTGAGTGTGACAGTTTACTTTCATAAAGAGTAAAACCTAATTTTTGTTTTTGCAAACTTTACTAAAACAACTGATTCTAGTAAAACTCACATGGATTCAATAATACAGGCATTTTTACACATTTTGCATGTTTAGTTTAGAAATTATGATTGAATACATTTGTATTGCTTTTTTTCGCATTATCTCAGGATTTTAAGAACATTACTGTCATATTGAGTAAAAAACTACATTTTGTGTTTGCAAGCCTTAAAAAAGCATATGTTTCAAGTAAAACTCACAAGAATGCATTATTTCAGGCAATATTAGCTCTTTTTTAAGTGTAGTTTAGGAGTTATGTTTAATTTACTGTCATATTGAGTGTACATTGTCATGGTGAAAAAGACCTAATTTTTGTATTTGCAAAAATTTCAAACACAACCGATTCTAGTAAAACTCACATGGATTCAATATTACAGGCATTTTTACACATTTTGCATGTTTGATTTAGGAAATATTATATATATTATATATTTTCATTGCTTTTTTTGCATTATCTCAGGATTTTAAGAACATTACTGTCATATTGAGTAAAAATATACTTTTTGTGTTTGCAAGCCTTAAAAAAAAGCACATGTTTCGAGGAAAACTCCCAAGGATCAATTATTTCAAACATTATTAGCCATTTTGCATTAGTAGTTTAGGAGTTATGATTAAAAACTGTCATATTGATTGAGACAGTTTACTTTCATAAAGAGTAAAACCTAATTTTTGTTTTTGCAAACCTTACTAAAACAACTGATTCTATTACAACTCACATGGATATAGTATTACAGGCATTTTTAGACATTTTGCATTGTTGGTTTAGGAAATATGTTGGAATACATTTTTATTGCTTTTTTCGCATTATCTCAGAATTTTAAGAACATTACTGTCATATTGAGTAAAAAACTACTTTTTGTGTTTGCAAGCCTTAAAAAAGCATATCTTTCGAGTAAAACTCACTGAATGCATTATTTCAGGCAATATTAGCTCATTTTTATGAGTAGTTTAGGAGTTATGTTTAATTTACTGTCATATTGAGTGTACATTGTCATGGTGAAAAAAAACTAATTTTTGTAATTGCAAACCTTTCAAACACAACTGATTCTAGTAAAACATACATTGATTCAATATTACAGGCATTTTTACACATTTTGCATGTTTGGTTTAGAAATTATAATGGAATACATTTGTTTTTGCTTTTTTCGTATTATCTCAGGATTTTAAGAACATTACTGTCATATTGAGTAAAAGACTCCTTTTATGTTTGCAAGATTTAAAAAAGCATATGTTTTGAGTAAAACTCCCAAGATTGCATTATTTCAGGCATCAATCAATCGTAGGCTCTCCCAAGACAAATAGGTCCTAGGTGAGGGATCAGACAAAGAGCAGCTCAAAGACCTTTATGAATGGTACAAATCGAGGTCCTAGATTTTTCCTTGCCCGGACGCGGGTCACCGTGGCTCCCCTGTGGAGCCAGGCCCAGAGGTGGGGCATGATGGCGATCGCCTGTTGGCTGGCTCAGCTCAATGAAGCAACGTGGTTCCCTCCACCAATGGGCTCACCACTCATGGGCTGGGTTATAGAGGTCGGGTGCAGTGTGAGCTGAGTGGCAGCCGAAGGCAGGGCACTTGGCGGTCCGATCATCGGCTACATAAGCTAGCTCTTCTGACGTGAAATGTCACCTCGCTGGGAGGGAAGGAGCCTGAGCTGGTGTGCGAGGTGGAGAAGTTCCGGCTAGATATAGTTGGACTCACTTCGACGCACAGGAACCTGTTCTCTCGAGAGGGGCTGGACTCTCTTCCACTATGGCGTTGCAAGCAATGAGAGGCTGGGGTGGCAATTCTTGTTGTCCCCCCGGCTCAAAGACAAGAGTATGGGGTATCGGACTGTCTGATTGTGGCGGGTCGCTCCCTGTATGATCAGTGTAGGGCATCCTTTTGTCACCGATTCTGTTGTTAACTTTTATGGACAGAATTGCAGTCATGGCGTTGAGGGGATCCGGTTTGGTGGTTGCAGGATTAGGTCTCTGCTTTTTGCAGTTGATGTGGTCCTGATGGCTTCAACTGGCCAGGATCTCCAGCTCTCATCGGATGGCCGAGTATGAAGCGACTGGGATGAGAATCAGCACCTCCAAGTCCGAGTCCATGGTTCTCGCCCGGTAAAGGGTGGGGTGCCATTTCCAGGTTGAGGAGGCGATGGCACATACTAGATGGCCCCAAGTGGAGGAGTTCAAGTACCTAGGAGTCTTGTTCACGAGTGAGGGAAGAGTGGATCATGAGATCCACAGGCCGATCGGTGCGGCGTCTTCAGTAATGAGGACGCTATATCGATCCATTGTGGTGAAGAAGGAGCTGAGCCAGAATTAAAAGCTCTAACTTTACCGGTCGATCTACATTCTCATCCTGCACCTATGGTCATGGTTATGACCGAAAAGACAAGATCCCGGGTACAAGCGGCCAAATTGAGTTTCCTCCGCCGGGTGGCGTGTCTCTCCCTTAGAGATAGGATAAGAAGCTCTGTCATCCGGGAGGAACTCAGAGTAAAGCGCTGCTCCTCCACATTGAGAAGAGCCAGATGAGGTGGTTCGGGCATCTGCTCAGGATGCCACCCGAACGCCTCCCGAGGGAGGTGTTTAGGGCAAGTCCGACCGGCAGGAGGCCACGGGGAAGACCCAGGACACATTGGGAAGATTATGTCTCCCGGCTGGCCTGGGAACGCCTCAGGATCCCCCGAGAAGAGCTGGAAGAAGTGGCTGGGGAGAGGGAAGTCTGGGCTTCTCTGTTTAGGCTGCTGCCCCCGCAACCCGACCTCGGTTAAGCGGAAGAAAATGGATGGATTTAGTAACGACAACAAAAAATGCCCATCCATCCTTTTTTCTACCGCTTATTCCCTTTTGGGGTGGCAGGGGGCGCTGGAGCCTATCTCAGCTACAATCGGGCGGAAGGCGGGGTACACCTCAGTCGCCACCTCATCGCAAAAAATGATTCTAGTAAAACTCACATTGATACAATTTTACAGGTATTTTTAGACATAATGCATGTTTGGTTTTGGAATTATGTTTATATAACTTTCATATGTATTATGACAGTTATACTGTCATCTTGAGTAAAACTAACTTGTGTCTTTACAAACATTACAAACTATGTTTTTCCAGTAAAACTCACAAAAATAATGTTTTCCAGGCATTATTAGACATTTTTCATGTGTGGTTTGGGAAATATGTTTAAATAACTGTCATATTGAATGTGGCAGTTATACTGTTATTATGTGTAAAACCAAATTTTTGTATTTGCAAACCTTACAAAAACAACTGATTCTAGTAAAACTCACATAGATTCAATATTACAGGCATTTTTAGACATTTCACATGTTTGAATACATTTTTATTGCTTTTTTTCGTTAGGGCAAGTCCGATCGGCAGGAGGCCACGGGGAAGACCCAGGACACATTGGGAAGACTATGTCTCAGGCTGGCCTGGGAACGCCTCGGGATCCCCCGAGAAGAGCTGGACAAAGTGGCTGGGGCTTCTCTGCTTAGGCTGCTGCCCCCGCAACCCGACCTCGGATAAGCGGAAGAAAATGGATGGATTTAGTATGACAGTTATACTGTCATATTGAGTAAAAAAACTATTTTTCATAGATTCAATATTACAGGCATCTTTAGAGGGATTGCATGTTTGGTTTTGGAGATATGTTTATACAACTTTCATATTTAGTATGACAGTTATACTGTCATATTGAGTAAAAAACAAACAAACTTGTGTCTGCAAACCTTACAAAAGATTATTATTCTAGTAAAACTAACAAAGATACATTTTTCCAAGCATTATTAGCATTTGTTGTTTTGTAGTTATAATGCTTGCGTTGAGAGGCGACGGGCTCGGGTGGCAATTCTTGTTGCCCCCCGGCTCAAAGCCTACACGTTGGAGTTCAACCCAGTGGACCAGTGGGTAGCTTTCCTCCGCCTTCGGGTGGGGGGACGGGTCTTGACTGTTGTTTGGCCTTACGCGCCAAACGGCAGCTCAGAGTACCCACCCTTTTTGGATTCACTCGAGGGAGTACTGGAAAGTGCTCCACTGGGTGATTCCCTCGTTCTACTGGGGGCCTTCAACGCTCTTCTTGGCAACAACAGTGAAACCTGGAGAGGCGTGATTGGGAAGAATGGCCGCCCGGATCTGAACCCGAGTGGTGTTTTGTTATTGGACTTTTGTGCTCGTCACAGATTGTCAATAACAAACACCAAGTTCAAACATAAGGGTGTCCATATGTGCACTTGGCACCAGGACACCCCAGGCCGCAGTTCCATGATCGATTTTGTAGTTGTGTCATCGGATTTGCGGTCTCATGTTTTGGACACTCGGGTGAAGAGAGGGGCGGAGCTTTCTACCGATCACCACCTGGTGGTGAGTTGGCTGCGATGTTGGGGGAGGATGCCTGACAGACCTGGCATTGTGAGGGTTTGCTGGGAACGCCTCCGGAAGAACTTTGAACATGTCACGAGGGAGGCGCTGGACATTGAGTCTGTGTGGACCATGTTCCGTGCCTCTCTTGTCGAGCCGGCTGATTGGAGCTGTGGCCGCAAGGAGTTTGGTGCCTGTCCTGGCGGTAAACCTAGAACCCGCTGGTGGACACCAGCAGTGAGGGATGCCGTCAAGCTGAAGAAAGAGCCTATCGGGTCCTTTTGGCTCATGGGACTCCAGAGGCAGCCGACAGGCCAAGCGAAGTGCGGCTTCAGCGGTCGCAGAGGCAAAAACTCGGACATGGGAGGAGTTTGGAGAAGCCATGGAAAACGACTTCCAGACGGCTTCGAAGCGATTCTGGACCACCATCCGCCGGCTCAAGGGGGGGGGAGCAGTGCACTGTAACACCGGTATGGTGAGGATGGTGCGCTGCTGACCTCTACTGCAGCTGTTATTGATCGGTGGAGGGAATACTTCGAAGACCTCCTTAATCCCACCAACATGTCTTCCTATGAGGAAGCAGTGCCTGGGGAATCTGTGGTGGGCTCTCCTATTTCTGGGGCTGAGGATGCCAAGGTAGTTAAAAAGCTCCTCAATGGCAACGCCCTGGGGGTGGATGAGATCCGTTCGGAGTTCCTTAAGGCTCTGGATGCTGTGGGGCTGTCTTGGTTGACAAGACTCTGCAACATCGCGTGGACATCGGGGGCGGTACTTCTGGATTGGGAGACCGGGGTGGTGGTTCCTCTCTTTAAGAAGGGGAACCAGAGGGTGTGTTTCAACTATCGTGAGATCACACTCCTCAGTCTTCCCGGTAAGGTCTATTCATGTGTACTGGAGAAGAGGCTACGCCGGATAGTCGAACCTCGGATTCAGGAGGAACAGTGTGGTTTACGTCCTGGTCGTGGAACTGCGGACCAGCTTTATACTCTCGGCAGGGTCCTTGAGGGTGCATGGGAGTTTGCCCAACCAGTCTACATGTGCTTTATGGACTTGGAGAAGGCATTCGACCATTTACCCCTGGAAGTCCTGTGGGGAGTGCTTAGAGAGTATGGGGTAACGGACTGTCTTATTGTGGCGGTTCGCTCCCTTTGCAAGAGTCAGAGCTTGGTCCGACAATGCGGACCAGTTTCCAGTGAGGGTTGGACTCCGCCAAGGCTGCCCTTTGTCACCGATTCTGTTCATAACCTTTATGGACATAATTTCTAGGCGCAGTCAGGGCGTTGAGGGGATCCGGTTTGGTGTCTGCAGGATTAGGTCTCTGCTATTTGCAGATGATGTGGTCCTGATGGCTTCATCTGGCCAAGATCTTCAGCCCTCACTGGATCGGTTCGCAGACGAGTGTGAAGTGACTGGGATGTGAATCAGCACCTCCAAGTCCGAGTCCATGGTTCTCGCCCGGAAAAGGGTGGAGTGCCATCTCCGGGTTGGGGAGGAGATCTTGCCCCAAGTGGAGGAGTTCAAGGACCTCAGAGTCTTGTTCACGAGTGAGGGAAGAGTGGATCGTGAGATCGACAGGCGCAACGGTGCGGCGTCTTCAGTAATGCGTACGCTGTATTGATCCGTTGTGGTGAAGAAGGAGCTGAGCCGGAAGGCAAAGCTCTCGATTTACCGGTCGATCTACGTTCCCATCCTCACCTATGATCATGAGTTTTGTGTCATGGCCGAAAGGACAAAATCACGGGTACAAGCGGCGGAAATGATTTTCCTCCGCCGGGTGGCGGGGCTCTCCCTTAGAGATAGGGTGAGAAGCTCTGTCATCCGGGAGGAGCTGGACGAAGTAGCTGGGGAGAGGAAAGTCTGGGCTTCCCTGCTTAGGCTGCAGCCCCCGCGACCCGACCTCGGATAAGCGGAAGAAAATGGATGGCTGGATGGATGGAGTTATGTTTAAATAACTGTCATAAAGAGTAAAACCTCATTTTTGTATTTGTAAACCTTACCAAAACAACTGATTTTAGTAAAACTCACACAGATTCAATATTACAGGCATTTTTAGATATTTTGCTTATTTGGTGTAGGAATTATGATGGAATACATTGTTTTTGCTTATTTCGCATTATCTCAGGATTTTAAGAACTTTACTGTCATATTGAGGAAAACAAATACTTTTTGTGTTTGCAAGCCTTAAAAAAGCATATGTTTCGAGTAAAACTCACAAGAATGCCTTATTTCAGGCATTATTAGCCATTTTTTATGTGTAGTTTAGGCATACTTGCCAAGCCTCCTGGATTTTCCAGGAGACTCCCGAAATTCAGCGCCTCTCCTGAAAACCTCCCGGGACAAATGTTCTCCCGAAAATCTCCCGAAATTCAGGCTGATCTGAGTGAGGACAGCCTGTATTCAGGTCTGCTTTCGCACGATATAAACAGCATGCCTGACCAATCACGTTATAACTGTAGAATGATCGAGGGCGAGTTCTTGGTTTCTTATGTGGGTTTATTGTTAGGTAGTTTCATTCACGTCCTCCCAGCGCGGTAACAACACAAAACAACAGCAGTCACGTTTTCGTCTACCGTAAAGCAGTTTGTCTGCCGTAAACAGCAATGTTGTGACACTCTTTAAACAGGGCAATACTGCCATCAACTGTACATGCATATGTGACAATAACATCCAGGGCTTTTAGAGAGTGCAGTGCACAACTGCGCACACAACAAGGAGACGAAGCAGAAGAACGCGGAAGATACAGCCATGGCGACGCCGTCGACGAGTAAGATGAAGAAACACGCTTATAAGTTCCAAGCCGCAGCTGCGATTGGACCTGGATAGCCTCCGGGAATAAGTAGTGGAATACCAAGTGCTTGGCAGTGAAGATCTTCCTCAGGAAGCAAAGATTGACCGGTTTTTGGCCATGCTCGGGAGGGATGGAAAATTCCAGACTCTCGTGCATTTGATGAAAGCACTTTTGTGCGTGCCACACAGCAATGCATCATCAGAGAGGGTGTTCAGCATGGTTATAAAAATTGTGACAGAGAATAGAACAAGGATGGACAATTCAACCCTTAACTCAACAATGAGTAGATGAGTGTTATGTGTGTGTATATGTGTAAATAAATGAAAACTGAAATTCAAGTATTTATTTTTATATATATATATATATATATATATATATATATATACATATATATATATATATATATATATATATATATATATATATATATATATATATATATATATATATATATACTCCTCTCTGAGCTGCCACCTTAACGTAATATAATATAACTTAATATATACATATATATATATATATATATATATATATATATATATATATATATATATATATATATATATATATATATATATATATATATATATATATATATATATATATATATATATATATATATACTCCTCTCTGAGCTGCCACCTTAACGTGGTAGAGGAGTTTGCGTGTCCCAATGATCCTAGGAGCTATGTTGTCCGGGGGCTTCCATGCCCCCTGGTAGGGTCTCCCAAGACAAACAGGTCCTAGGTGAGGGATCAGACAAAGAGCAGCTCGAAGACTTCTATGGAAATGCAAGAACCGAGACTCAGATTTCCCTCGCCCGGACGCGGGTCACCGGGGCCCCCCTCCGGAGCCAGGCCCGGAGTTGGGGCACGATGGCGAGCGCCTGGTGGCCGGGCCTGTCCCCATGGGGCCCGGCCGGGCACAGCCCGAAGAGGCAACGTGGGTCCCCCCTCCAATGGGCTCACCACCCATAGCAGGGGCCATAGAGGTCGGGTGCAATGTGAGCTGGGCGGCAGCCGAAGGCAGGGCACTTGGCCGTCCGATCCTCGGCTACAGAAGCTAGCTCTTGGGACGTGGAACGTCACCTCGCTGGGGGGGAAGGAGCCTGAGCTAGTGCGCGAGGTAGAGAAGTTCCGGTTGGATATAGTCGGACTCACCTCGACGCACAGCAAGGGCTCTGGAACCAGTTCTCTCGAGAGGGGCTGGACTCTCTTCCACTCTGGCGTTGCCAGCAGTGAGAGGCGACGGGCTGGGGTGGCAATTCTTGTTGCCCCCCGGCTCAGAGCCTGCATGTTGGAGTTCAACCCGGTGGACGAGAGGGTAGCTTCCCTCCGCCTTCGGGTGGGGGGACGGGTCCTGACTGTTGTTTGCGCTTACGCGCCAAACAGCAGCTCAGAGTACCCACCCTTTTTGGATTCACTCGAGGGAGTACTTGAGAGTGCTCCCCCGGGTGATTCCCTCGTTCTACTGGGGGACTTCAACGCTCATATTGGCAACGACAGTGAAACCTGGAGAGGCGTGATTGGGAAGAATGTCCGCCCGGATCTGAACCCAAGTGGTGTTTTGTTATTGGACTTTTGTGCCCGTCACGGATTGTCCATAACGAACACCATGTTCAAGCATAAGGGTGTCCATATGTGCACTTGGCACCAGGACACCCTAGGCCGCAGTTCTATGATCGACTTTGTAGTTGTGTCATCGGATTTGCGGCCTCATGTTTTGGACACTCGGGTGAAGAGAGGGGCGGAGCTTTCTACCGATCACCACCTGGTGGTGAGTTGGCTGCGATGGTGGGGGAGGATGCCGGACAGACCTGGCAGGCCCAAACGCATTGTGAGGGTTTGCTGGGAACGTCTGGCAGAGTCTCCTGTCAGAGAGAGTTTCAATTCCCACCTCCGGAAGAACTTTGAACATGTCACGAGGGAGGTGCTGGACATTGAGTCCGAGTGGACCATGTTCCGCACCTCTATTGTCGAGGCGGCTGATTGGAGCTGTGGCCGCAAGGTAGTTGGTGCCTGTCGTGGCGGTAATCCTAGAACCCGTTGGTGGACACCGGCGGTGGGGGATGCCGTCAAGCTGAAGAAGGAGTCCTATCGGGTTCTTTTGGCTCATGGGACTCCTGAGGCAGCGGACAGGTACCGACAGGCCAAGCGGTGTGCGGCTTCAGCGGTCGCGGAGGCAAAAACTCGGACATGGGAGGAGTTCGGGGAAGCCATGGAAAACGACTTCCGGACGGCTTCGAAGCGATTCTGGACCACCATCCACCGCCTCAGGAAGGGGAAGCAGTGCACTACCAACACCGTGTATGGTGCGGATGGTGTTCTGCTGACCTCGACTGCGGAAGTTGTGGATCGGTGGAGGGAATACTTCGAAGACCTCCTCAATCCCACCAACACGTCTTCCTATGAGGAAGCAGTGCCTGAGGAATCTGTGGTGGGCTCTCCTATTTCTGGGGCTGAGGTTGCTGAGGTAGTTAAAAAGCTCCTCGGTGGCAAGGCCCCGGGGGTGGATGAGACCCGCCCGGAGTTCCTTAAGGCTCTGGATGCTGTAGGGCTGTCTTGGTTGACAAGACTCTGCAGCATCGCGTGGACATCGGGGGCAGTACCTCTGGATTGGCAGACCGGGGTGGTGGTTCCTCTCTTTAAAAAGGGGAACCGGAGGGTGTGTTCTAACTATCGTGGGATCACACTCCTCAGCCTTCCCGGTAAGGTCTATTCAGGTGTACTGGAGAGGAGGCTACGCCGGATAGTCGAACCTCGGATTCAGGAGGAACAGTGTGGTTTTCGTCCTGGTCGTGGAACTGTGGACCAGCTCTATACTCTCGGCAGGGTCCTTGAGGGTGCATGGGAGTTTGCCCAACCAGTCTACATGTGCTTTGTGGACTTGGAGAAGGCATTCGACCGTGTCCCTCGGGAAGTCCTGTGGGGAGTGCTCAGAGAGTATGGGGTATCGGACTGTCTGATTGTGGCGGTCCGCTCCCTGTATGATCAGTGTCAGAGCTTGGTCCGCATTGCCGGCAGTAAGTCGGACACGTTTCCAGTGAGGGTTGGACTCCGCCAAGGCTGCCCTTTGTCACCCATTCTGTTCTGAACTTTTATGGACAGAATTTCTAGGCGCAGTCAAGGCGTTGAGGGGATCCGGTTTGGTGGCTGCAGGATTAGGTCTCTGCTTTTTGCAGATGATTTGGTCCTGATGGCTTCATCTGGCCAGGATCTTCAGCTCTCACTGGATCGGTTCGCAGCTGAGTGTGAAGCGACTGGGATGAGAATCAGCACCTCCAAGTCCGAGTCCATGGTTCTCGCCCGGAAAAGGGTGGAGTGCCATCTCCGGGTTGGGGAGGAGATCTTGCCCCAAGTGGAGGAGTTCAAGTACCTCGGAGTCTTGTTCACGAGTGAGGGAAGAGTGGATCGTGAGATCGACAGGCGGATCGGTGCGGCGTCTTCAGTAATGCGGACGCTGTATCGATCCGTTGTGGTGAAGAAGGAGCTGAGCCGGAAGGCAAAGCTCTCAATTTACCGGTCGATCTACGTTCCCATCCTCACCTATGGTCATGAGCTTTGGGTTATGACCGAAAGGACAAGATCACGGGTACAAGCGGCCGAAATGAGTTTCCTCCGCCGGGTGGCGGGGCTCTCCCTTAGAGATAGGGTGAAAAGCTCTGTCATCCGGGGGGAGCTCAAAGTAAAGCCGCTGCTCCTCCGCATCGAGAGGAGCCAGATGAGGTGGTTCGGGCATCTGGTCAGGATGCCACCCGAGCGCCTCCCTAAGGAGGTGTTTAGGGCATGTCCGACCGGTAGGAGGCCACGAGGAAGACCCAGGACACGTTGGGAAGACTATGTCTCCCGGCTGGCCTGGGAACGCCTCGGGATCCCCCGGGAGGAGCTGGACGAAGTGGCTGGGGAGAGGGAAGTCTGGGCTTCCCTGCTTAGGCTGCTGCCCCCGCGACCCGACCTCGGATAAGCGGAAGAAGATGGATGGATGGATGGATGGATATATATATATATATATATATATATATATACATATATATATATATATATATATGTCTTATATCTCCTGATGATTGAGGGAACCCCTCATGAAACAGGCCTGTAGAGATGAAGTAGTCTTGTGATTTTTTTCCCCCACACATTTTCAGTGAATTCTAGGTATAATATATATATATATATATATATATATATATATATATATATATATATATATATATATATATATATATATATATATATATATATATATATATATTATACCTAGAATTCACTGAAAGTCAAGTTTTTTTATATATGTGTGTATATATATATATATATATATATATATATATATATATATATATATATATATATATATATATATATATATATGTATATATATATATATATATATATATATATATATATATATATATATATATATATATATGAAATACTTGACTTAGTGAATTCTAGCTCTAAATATACTCCTCCCCTCTTAACCACGCCCCCACCCCACCCCCGACCATGCCTTCCCCACCCCCACCTCCTGAAATCGGAGGTCTCAATGTTGGCAAGTATGAGTTTAGGAGTTATGTTTAAATAACTGTCATAGTGAGTGTGGCAGTTACACTGTCATATTGAGTAAAAAAAACTAATTTGTGTCTTTGCAAACCTCACAAAAGAAAACGTTTCTAATAAAAATCACAAAGATACATTTCTTCATGCATTATTAGACATTTTTCATGTGTGGTTTAGGAGTTATGTTTAAATAACTGTCATATTGAGTGTGGCAGTTATACTGTCATTATGTGTAAAACCTAATTTTGTATTTGCAAACCTTATGAAAAAAACTGATTCTAGTAAAACATAGATTCAATTTTACAGGCATTTTTAAACATTTCACATGTTTGGTTTAGGAGTTGTGTTTGAATACATTTTTTATTGCTATTTTCGTTAGGGCAAGGCCGACCAGCAGGAGGCCACGGGGAAGACCCAGGACACATTGGGAAGACTATCATTCAAGTACCTTGGGGTGTGGGTGGACAATAAGCTGGACTAGACTGTTAACACAGACCACTTGTACAGGAAAGGACAGAGCTGTACTTCCTGAGGCGGCTGTCCTTTGTCCCACACGCCGTTAGACTGTACAACTCTTCTCTGGGGGGAGGGGGGCTACTAGGATGACAGGGGATGCAAATCAATAAGAGTGCAATATTTTTTCAAAACATGGTCACTACTGCCTAGTTTCTCTTGTTATATTCTTATTTTACTGTTGTATTTTTATTCTCATTGTTGCTTTTTATTTTTATTCTATTGTAATATGTTTCTATTTTGTTTCAATTTATACCCCCATTATTTACTTTTCACTTTTTACAATTTTGTACACTACTGCTGGAATTAAAATTTTCCTGAGGGAACTCTCCTGAAGGAATCAATAAAGTACTATCTATGTATCTATCTATTTATGTCTCCTGGCTGGCCTGTAAATGCCTCGGGATCCCCCGAGAAGAGCTGGACAAAGTGGCTGGGGAGAGGAAAGTCTGGGCTTCTCTGCTTAGGCTGCTGCCCCCGCAACCTGACCTCGGATAAGCAGGAAGAAAATGGATGGATTTAGTATGACAGTTATACTGTCATATTAAGTAAAAAACTAACTTGTGTCTTTGCAAACATTACAAAATATATTTTTTCTAGTAAAACTCACAAAGATACATAACTCAAGGCATTATTAGCCATTTTGCATGTGTGGTTTAGGACTTATGTTTAAATAATCGTCAGATTGAGTGTGACAGTATACTGTCATAGTGAGTAAAACCCATATTTTGTAATTGCAAACCTTATGAAAACAAATGATTCTACTAAAACTCACATGGATACAATATTACAGGCATTTTTAGACATAATGCATGTTTGGTTTTGGAGTAATGTTTATATAACTTTCATATTTTGTATGACAGTAATACTGTCATATTGAATAAAAAAAACTAACTTGTATCTGTACAAACCTTAAAAAATATTTTTTTTCCAGTAAAACTCACAAAGAGACATTTCTCCAGGCATTATTAACCATTGTGCACATGTGGTTTAGGAGTTATGTTTAAATAAATGTCAAATTGAATGTGGCAGTTATACTGTTATTATGAGTAAAACCTAATTTTTGTAAATGTTAACCTTACCACAATACCTGATTCTGGTAAAACTCACATAGATTCAATATTACAGGCATTTTTTAGACATTTTACATGTTTGGTTTAGAGTTGTGTTTGAATACATTTGTATTGCTTTTGTCATTAGGGCAAGTCCGACGGGCAGGAGGCCGCGGGGAAGACCCAGGACACATTGGGAAGACTATGTCTCCCGGCTGGGCTGTCGAACGCCTCGGGATCTCCCGAGAAGAGCTGGACGAAGTGGTTGGGGAGAGGGAAGTCTGGGCTTCTCTGCTTAGGCTGCTGCCCCTGCAACCGGACCTCGGATAAGCGGAAGAAAATGGATGGATTTAGTATGACAGTTATACTGTCATATTAAGTAAAAAAAACTAACTTAATAAATATATTTTTTCTAGTAAATCTAACAAAGATACATTTCTCCAAGCATTATTAGTCATTTTGCATTTGTTGTTTAGGAGTAACTGTCATAGTGAGTAAAACCTAATTTTTGTATTTGCAAAAACCTTACAAAAACAACTGATTCTAGTAAAACTCACATGGATTCAATATTGCAGGCATTTTTAGACATGATGCATGTTTGATTTTGGAGTTGTGTTTATATAACTTTCATATTTAGTATTACAGTAATACTGTCATATTGAGTAATAAAAACTAACTTGTGTCTTTACAAACCTTACAAAATATTTTTTTTCCTGCAAAACTCACAAAGAGACATTTCTCCAGGCATTATTAGCCATTTGGCATGTGTGGTTTAGGAGTTATGTTTAAATAACTGTCAGATTGAGTGTGACAGTATACTGTGAGTAAAACCCATTTTTTGTATTTGCAAACCTTACAAAAACAACTGATTCTAGTAAAACTCACATGGATACAAAATTACAGGCATTTTTAGACATAATACATGTTTGGTTTTGGAGTGATGTTTGGCGCAGTGGAAGAATGGCCGTGCGCGACCCGAGGGTCCCTGGTTCAATCCCCACCTAGTGCCAACCTCGTCATGTCCGTTGTGTCCTGAGCAAGACTTCACCCTTGCTCCTGATGGGTGCTGGTTAGCGCCTTGCATGGCAGCTCCCTCCATCAGTGTGTGAATGTGTGTGTGAATGGGTAAATGTGGAAGTAGTGTCAAAGCGCTTTGAGTACCTTGAAGGTAGAAAAGCGCTATACAAGTACAACCCATTTATTTATTTATTTATATATAGTAAGACAGCTATACTGTTATATTGAGTAAAAAAACTAACTTGTGTCTTTACAAACCTTACACAATATATTTTTTCTAGTAAAACTCACAAAGAGACATTTCCCCAGGTATTATTAGCCATTGTGCATGTGTGGTTTAGGAGTTATGTTTAAATTAATGTCAAATTGAATGTGGCAGGTATACTGTCATGAGTAAAACCAAATTTTTGTAATTGTAAACCTTACCAAAATACCTGATTCTGGTAAAACTCACATAGATTCAATATTACATGCATTTTTAGACGGATTGCTTGTTTGGTTTTGGAGTTATGTTTTTACAACTTTCATATTTAGTATGACAGTTATACTGTCATATTGAGTAAAAAAAACTAACTTGTGTCTTTACAAACCTTACAAAAGATCATTATTCTGGTAAAGACTTAGACTTTCTTTTTATTGTCATTCAAATTTGAACTTTACAGCACAGATAACACAATTTCGTTACATAAGCTCATGGTAGTGCAGGATAAAAAAGCAATAAGGTGCATATATAAATAAATATAAATAATAAATACATATATATATAAAATAAATAAATATACTTAAATATATATAAATAAATAAAAAGATTACTGTGCAGATAAATATATTGCACTTTTTCCACATGCGCCCACGTTTATGGGTGTATGCTATATTGGTTTTTTTTTTATTCCAGCGAGTTAATCCATTTTTAAGGGGAGTTGAGGGGATAATTTAATTATAATGCGTTCAAGAGTCTTACGGCCTGAGGGAAGAAGCTGGAGGTTCTGCTTCGGAGGCTGCGGAACCTCTTTCTAGAGTCCAGCAGTGAAAACAGTCCTTGGTGGGGGTGGGAGGAGTCTTTGCAAATTTTCTGAGCCCTGGTCAGGCAGCACTTTTTGCGATCTCCTGGATAGGAGGAAGAGGAGTCCTGATGATCTTTTCCCCCGTCCTCACCACTCTCTGGAGAGACTTCCAGTCTGAGGCACTGCAGGCTCCAGTCCAGACAGAGATGCTGTTGGTCAGCAGGCTCGCTATAACAAAGATACAGTTCTCCAAGCATTATTAGCTATTTGCATTTGTTGTTTAGGATTTATGTTTAAATAACTGTCATAGTGAGTAAAACCTAAATTTTGTATTTGCAAACCTTATAAAAACAATTGATTCTAGTAAAACTCACAGATACAATATCACAGGCATTTTTAGACATAATACATGTTTGGTTTTGGAGTTGTGTTTATATAACTTTCATATTTAGTATTACAGTAATACTGTCATATTGAGTAAAAAACAACAACTAACTTGTGTCTTTACAAACCTTACAAAATATTTTTCCCAGTAAAACTCAAAGATACATTTCTACAGACATTATTAGCCATTTTGCATGTGCGGTTTAGGATTTATGTTTAAATAACTGTCATATTGAGTGTGACAGTAAAGTCATAGTGAGTAAAACAAACTAACTTGTGTCTTTGCAATGCTTACAAAAGAAAATGTTACTAGTAAAACTCACAAAAGATACATTTCTTCATGCATTATTAGAAAATGTTCATGTGTAGTTTAGGAGTTATGTTTTATTAACTGTCAAATTGAGTGTGGCAGTTATACTGTCATTAAGTGTTAAACCTAATTTTTGTATTTGCAAACCTTACAAAAACAACTGATTCTAGTAAAACTCACATAGATTCAATATTGCAGGCATTTTCACACATTTTGCATGTTTGATTTAGGAAATATGATTGAATATATTTTCATTGCTTTTTTCGCATTATCTCAGGATTTTAGGAATATTACTGTCATATTAAGTAAAAAACTACTTTTTGTGTTTGCAAGATTTGAAAAAGCATATGTTTCGAGTAAAACTCCGTTTAATGCATTATTTGAGGCATCATTAGCCATTTTGCATGTGTAGTTAGGAGTTATTTTTAAATAACTGTCATATTAATTGTAACAGTATACTCTCATATAGAGTAAAACTTTATTTTTGTTTGTTTCACATGTTTGGTTTAGGAGTTGTGTTTGAATACATGTAATTGTTTTTTTCGTTAGGGCAAGTCCGACTGGCAGGAGGCCACAGGGAAGCCCCAGGACACATTGGGAAGACTATGTCAGCCGGCTGGCCTGGGAACGCTTCGGGATCCCCCGAGAAGAGCTGGACAAAGTGGCTGGGGAGAGGGAAGTCTGGGCTTCTCTGCTTAGGCTGCTGCCCCCGCAACCCGACCTCGGAAAAGCGGAAGAAAATGGATAGATTTAGTATGACAGTTATACTATTATATTGAGTAAAAAAAACTAACTTGTGTCTTTAAAAAACCTTACAAATGATATGTTTTCTAGTAAAACTCACAAAGATACATCTCCAGGCATTATAAGCCATTTTGCATGTGGTTTAGGGGTTATGTTTAAATAACTGCCATATTGAATGTGGCAGTTATACTGTCATTATGAGTAAAACCCAATTTTTGTAATTGTAAACCTTACCAAAATACCTGATTCTGGTAAAACTCACATAGATTCAATATTACATGCATTTTTAGACGGATTGCATGTGTAGTTTTGAAATTATGTTTATACAACTTTCTTATTTGGTAGGACAGTGATACTATCATATTGAGTAAAAAAAACTAACTTGTGTCTTTGCAATTCTAACAAAAGAACATTTTAGTAAATCTCAAAGATACATCTCCAGGCATTATTAGTCATTTTGCATTTGTTGTTTAGGAGTTATGTTTAAATAACTGTCATATTAAATGTAACAGTATACTCTCATAGTGAGTAAAACCTAATTTTTGTATTTGCAAACCTTACAAAAACAACTGATTCTAGTAAAACTCACATGGATTCAATATTACAGGCATTTTCACACATTTTGCATGTTTGATTTAGGAAATATGATTGAATATATTTTCATTGCTTTTTTCGCATTATCTCAGGATTTTAGGAATATTACTGTCATATTGAGTAAAAAACTACTTTTTGTGTTTGCAAGATTTGAAAAAGCATATGTTTCGAGTAAAACTCCGTTTAATGCATTATTTGAGGCATCATTAGCCATTTTGCATGTGTAGTTAGGAGTTATTTTTAAATAACTGTCATATTAATTGTAACAGTATACTCTCATATAGAGTAAAACTTAATTTTTGTTTTTGCAAACCTTACAAAAACAACTGATTCTAGTAAAACTCACATGGATTTAATATTACAGGCATTTTTAGACATTTTGCATTGTTGGTTTAGGAATTATGTTGGAATACATTTTTATTGCTTTTTTCGCATTATCTCAGGATTTTAAGAACATTACTGTCATTTGAGTAAAAAACTACTTTTTGTGTTTGCAAGCCTTAAAAAAGCATATGTTTCGAGTAAAACTCACAATAATGCATTATTTCAGGCAATAGTAGCTCTTTTTTTTGTGTAGTTTATTTACTCTTATATTGAGTGTACTTGTCATGGTGAAAAAAACCTAATTTTTTTATTTGCAAAAATTTAAATTCTAGTAAAACTCACATGGATTCAATATTACAGGCATTTTTACAAATTTTGCATGTTTAGTTTAGAAATTATGATTGAATACATTTGTATTGCTTTTTTCGCATTATCTCAGGATTTTAAGAACATTACTGTCATATTGAGTAAAAAAACTACTTTTTGTGTTTGCAAGCCTTAAGAAAGCATATGTTTCGAGGAAAACTCCCAAGAATCCATTATTTCAAACATTATTAGCCATTTTGCATGAGGAGTTTAGGAGTTATGATTAAAAATATTCAGTGTGACAGTTTACTTTCATAAAGAGTAAAACCTAATTTTTGTTTTTGCAAACTTCACTAAAACAACTGATTCTAGTAAAACTCACATGGATTTAATATTACAGGCATTTTTAGACATTTTGCATCGTTGGTTTAGGAATTATGTTGGAATACATTTTAATTGCTTTTTTCGCATTATCTCAGAATTTTTAAAACATTACTGTCATATTGAATAAAAACTACTATATGTGTTTGCAAGCCTTAAAAAAGCATAAGTTTCGAGTAAAACTCACAAGAATGCATTATTTCAGGTAACATTAGCTCATGTTTAAGTGTAGTTTAGGAGTTATGTTTAATTTACTGTCATATAATTTTTGTATTTGCAAAAATTTCAAACACAACCTAATCTAGTAAAACTCACATGGATTCAATTTTACAGGCATTTTTACACATTTTGCATGTTTGATTTAGGAAATATGATTGAATATATTTTCACTGCTTTTTTTGCATTATCTCAGTATTTTAGGAATATTTCCGTCATATTGAGTAAAAAGTTACTTTTTGTTTGCAAGATTTGAAAAAGCATATGTTTCGAGTAAAACTCCGTAGAATGCATTTTTTGAGGCATCATTAGACATTTTGCATGAGTAGTTTAGGAGTTATGATTAAAAAACTGTCATATTGAGTGTGACAGTTTACTTTCATAAAGAGTAAAACCTAATTTTTGTTTTTGCAAACCTTACTAAAACAACTGATTCTAGTTAAACTCACATGGATTCAATAATACAGGCATTTTTACTTATTTTGCAGGTTTAGTTAAGAAATTATGATTGAATACATTTTTATGGCTTTTTTCGAATTATCTCAGGATTTTAAGAACATTACTGTCATATTGAGTAAAAAAAATACTTTTTGTGTTTGCAAGCCTTAAGAAAGCATATGTTTCGAGGAAAACTCCCAAGGATACATTGTTTCAAACATTATTAGCCATTTTGCATGAGTAGTTTAGGAGTTATGATTAAAAAACTGTCATATTGAGTGTGACAGTTTACTTTCATAAAGAGTAAAACCTAAGTTTTGTTTTTGCAAACTTCACTAAAACAACTGATTCTAGTTAAACTCACATGGATTCAATAATGCAGGCATTTTTGCACATTTTGCATGTTTAGTTTAGAAATTATGATTGAATACATTTTTATGGCTTTTTTCGCATTATCTCAGGATTTTAAGAACATTACTGTCATATTGAGTAAAAAAAATACTTTTTGTGTTTGCAAAGCTTAAGAAAGCATATGTTTCGAGGAAAACTCCCAAAAACCCATTATTTTAAAACATTATTAGCCATTTTGCATGAGTAGTTTAGGAGTTATGATTAAAAAACTGTCATATTGAGTGTGACAGTTTACTTTCATAAAGAGTAAAACCTAATTTTAGTTTTTGCAAACTTCACTAAAACAACTGATTCTAGTAAAACTCACATGGATTCAATAATACAGGCATTTTTACACATTTTGCATGTTTAGTTTAGAAATTATGATTAAATACATTTTTATGGCTTTTTTCGCATTATCTCAGGATTTTAAGAACATTACTGTCATATTGAGTAAAAAACTACATTTTGTGTTTGCAAGCCTTAAAAAAACATATGTTTCGAGTAAAACTCACAAGGATGCATTATTTCAGGCAATATTAGCTCATTTTTAAGTGTAGTTTAGGAGTTATGTTTAATTTACTGTCATATTGAGTGTACATTGTCATGGTGAAAAAAACCAAATTTTTGTATTTGCAAAAATTTCAAACACAACCTAATCTAGTAAAACTCACATGGATTCAATATTACAGGCATTTTTACACATTTTGCATGTTTGTTTTAGGAAATATGATTGAATATATTTTCATTGCTTTTTTGCATTATCTCAGTATTTTAGGAATTTACTGTCATATTGAGTAAAAAACTACTTTTTGTGTTTGCAAGATTTGAAAAAGCATATGTTTCGAGTAAAACTCCGTAGAATGCATTATTTGAGGCATCATTAGACATTTTGCATGTGTAGTTTAGGAGTTATGATTAAATAACTGTCATATTGAGTGTGACAGTTTACTTTCATAAAGAGTAAAACATAATTTTTGTTTTTGCAAACTTTACTAAAACAACTGATTCTAGTAAAACTCACATGGATTCAATAATACAGGCATTTTTACACATTTTGCATGTTTAGTTTAGAAATTATGATTGAATACATTTTTATTGCTTTTTTCGCATTATCTCAGGATTTTAAGAACATTAGTCATATTGAGTAAAAAAAATACTTTTTGTGTTTGCAAGCCTTAAGAAAGCATATGTTTCAAGGAAAACTCCCAAGGATCCATTATTTTAAACATTATTAGCCATTTTGCATGAGTAGTTTAGGAGTTATGATTAAATAAATGTCATATTCAGTGTGACAGTTTACTTTCATAAAGAGAAAAACCTAATTTTTGTATTCGCAAACTTTACTAAAACAACTGATTCTAGTAAAACTCACATGGATTCAATAATACAGGCATTTTTACACATTTTGCATGTTTAGTTTAGAAATTATGATGGAATACATTTTTATTGCTTTTTTCGCATTATCTCAGGATTTTAAGAACATTACTGTCATTTTGAGTAAAAAAATACTTTTTGTGTTTGCAAGCCTTAAGAATGCATATGTTTCGAGGAAAACTCCCAAGGATCCATTATTTCAAACATTATTAGCCATTTTGCATAAGTGGTTTAGGAGTTATGATTTAAAAATTGTCATATTGAGTGTGACAGTTTACTTTCATAAAGAGTAAAACCTAATTTTTGCTTTTGCAAACCTTACTAAAACAACTGATTCTAGTGAAACTCACAAGGATATAATCTTACTGGCATTTTTAGACATTTTGCATTGTTGGTTTAGGAATTATGTTGGAATACATTTTTATTGCTTTTTTCGCATTATCTCAGAATTTTAAGAACATTACTGTCATATTGAGTAAAAAAAAATACTTTTTGTGTTTGCAATCCTTAAGAAAGCATATGTTTCAAGGAAAACTCCCAAGGATCCATTATTTCAAACATTAGCCATTTTGCATGTGTAGTTTAGGAGTTATGATTAAATAACTGTCATATTGAGTGTGACAGTTTACTTTCATAAAGAGTAAAACCTAATTTTTGTTTTTGCAAACTTTACTAAAACAACTGATTCTAGTAAAACTCACATGGATTCAATAATACAGGCATTTTTACACATTTTGCATGTTTGGTTTAGAAATTATGATTAAATAATTTTTTTTTTGCTTTTTTTGCATTATCTCAGGATTTTAAGAACATTACTGTCATATTGAGTAAAAAAATACTTTTTGTGTTTGCAAGCCTTAAGAAAGCATATGTTTCGAGGAAAACTCCCAAGGATCCATTATTTCAAACATTATTAGCCATTTTGCATGAGTAGTTTAGGAGTTATGATTAAAAAATTGTCATATTGAGTGTGACAGTTTACTTTCATAAAGAGTAAAACCAAATTTTTGTTTTTGCAAACCTTACTAAAACAACTGATTCTAGTAAAACTCACATGGATTTAATATTACAGGCATTTTTAGACATTTTGCAATGTTGGTTTAGGAATTATGTTGGAATACATTTTTATTGCTTTTTTCGCATTATCTCAAATTTTAAGAACATTACTGTCATATTGAGTAAAAACTACTTTTTGTGTTTGCAAGCCTTAAAAAAGCATATGTTTCGAGTAAAACTCACAAGAATGCATTATTTCAGGCAATATTAGCTCATTTTTAAGTGTAGTTTAGGAGTTATGTTTAATTTACTGTCATATTGAGTGTACATTGGGCAGCACGGTGGAAGAGGGGTTAGTGCGTCTGCCTCACAATACGAAGGACCTGAGTAGTCCTTGGTTCAATCCCAGGCTCGGGATCTTTCTGTGTGGAGTTTGCATGTTCTCCCCGTGACTGCGTGGGTTCCCTCCGGGTACTCCGGCTTCCTCCCACCTGCAAAGACATGCACCTGGGGATAGGTTGATTGGCAACACCAAATTGGCCCTAGTGTGTGAATGTGAGTGTGAATGTTGTCTGTCTATCTGTGTTGGCCCTGCGATGAGCTGGCGACTTGTCCAGGGTGTACCCCGCCTTCCGCCTGATTGTAGCTGAGATAGGCTCCAGCGCCCCCCCGCGACCCCAAAGGGAATAAGCGGTAGCAAAATGGATGGATGGATGAGGTTACATTGTCATGGTGAAAAAAAAACAACCTAATCTTGGTTTTGGAGTTATGTTTATATAACCTCCTTTCTGAGCCGCCACCTTATCGTGGTAGAGGAGTTTGCGGGGCCCACTGGTCCTAGGAGCTATGCTGTCTGTGGGCTTCTATGCCCCCTCGTAGGCTCTCCCAAGACAAATAGGTCCTAGGTGAGGGATCAAACAAAGAGCAGCTCAAAGACCTTTATGAAAAGCACAAATCGAGGTCCTAGATTTTTCCTCGCCCGGACGCGGGTCACCGTGGCTCCCCTGTGGAGCCAGGCCCAGAGGTGGGGCACGATGGCGAGCGCCTGTTGGCTGGCTCAGCTCAATGAAGCAACGTGGTTCCCTCCACCAATGGGCTCACCACTCATGGGCTGGGTTATAGAGGTCGGGTGCAGTGTGAGCTGAGTGGCAGCCGAAGGCAGGGCACTTGGCGGTCCGATCATCGGCTACATAAGCTAGCTCTTCTGACGTGAAATGTCACCTCGCTGGGAGGGAAGGAGCCTGAGCTGGTGTGCGAGGTGGAGAAGTTCCGGCTAGATATAGTTGGACTCACTTCGACGCACAGGAACCTGTTCTCTCGAGAGGGGCTGGACTCTCTTCCACTATGGCGTTGCAAGCAATGAGAGGCTGGGGTGGCAATTCTTGTTGTCCCCCCGGCTCAAAGACAAGAGTATGGGGTATCGGACTGTCTGATTGTGGCGGGTCGCTCCCTGTATGATCAGTGTAGGGCAGCCTTGGTCCGCCAAGGCTGCCCTTTGTCACCGATTCTGTTGTTAACTTTTATGGACAGAATTGCAGTCATGGTGGTTGCAGGATTAGGTCTCTGCTTTTTGCAGTTGATGTGGTCCTGATGGCTTCAACTGGCCAGGATCTCCAGCTCTCATTGGATGGCCGAGTATGAAGCGACTGGGATGAGAATCAGCACCTCCAAGTCCGAGTCCATGGTTCTCGCCCGGTAAAGGGTGGGGTGCCATTTCCAGGTTGAGGAGGCGATGGCACATACTAGATGAACCCAAGTGGAGGAGTTCAAGTACCTAGGAGTCTTGTTCACGAGTGAGGGAAGAGTGGATCATGAGATCCACAGGCGGATCGGTGCGGCGTCTTCAGTAATGAGGACGCTATATCGATCCATTGTGGTGAAGAAGGAGCTGAGCCAGAATTAAAAGCTCTAAATTTACCGGTCGATCTACATTCCCATCCTTTACCCATGGTCATGGTTATGACCGAAATGACAAGATCAAAGACAAGAGTTTCCTCCGCCGGGTGGCGGGTCTCTCCCTTAGAGATAGGATAAGAAGCTCTGTCATCCGGGAGGAACTCAGAGTAAAGCGCTGCTCCTCCACATTGAGAGGAGCCAGATGAGGTGGTTCGGGCATCTGCTCAGGATGCCACCCGAACGCCTCCCGAGGGAGGTGTTTAGGGCAAGTCCGACCGGCAGGAGGCCACGGGGAAGACCCAAGACACATTGGGAAGATTATGTCTCCCGGCTGGCCTGGGAACGCCTCAGGATCCCCCGAGAAGAGCTGGAAGAAGTGGCTGGGGAGAGGGAAGTCTGGGCTTCTCTGTTTAGGCTGCTGCCCCCGCAACCCGACCTCGGTTAAGCGGAAGAAAATGGATGGATTTAGTAACGACAACAAAAAATGCCCATCCATCCATTTCCTACCGCTTATTCCCTTTTGGGGTGGCAGGGGGCGCTGGAGCCTATCTCAGCTACAATCGGGCGGAAGGCGGGGTACACCCCGGACAAGTCGCCATCTCATCGCAAAAAATGATTCTAGTAAAACTCAAATGGATACAATTTCACAGGTATTTTTAGACATAATGCATGTTTGGTTTTGGAATTATGTTTATATAACTTTCATATGTATTATGACAGTTATACTGTCATCTTGAGTAAAACTAACTTGTGTCTTTACAAACATTACAAACTATGTTTTTCCAGTAAAACTCACAAAAATATTTTTTTCCAGGCATTATTAGACATTTTTCATGTGTGGGTTAGGAAATATGTTTAAATAACTGTCATATTGAATGTGGCAGTTATACTGTTATTATGTGTAAAACCAAATTTTTGTATTTGCAAACCTTACAAAAACAACTGATTCTAGTAAAACTCACATAGATTCAATATTACAGGCATTTTTAGACATTTCACATGTTTGAATACATTTTTATTGCTTTTTTCGTTAGGGCAAGTCCGATCGGCAGGAGGCCACGGGGAAGACCCAGGACACATTGGGAAGACTATGTCTCAGGCTGGCCTGGGAACGCCTCGGGATCCCCCGAGAAGAGCTGGACAAAGTGGCTGGGGAGAGGGAAGTCTGGGCTTCTCTGCTTAGGCTGCTGCCCCCGCAACCCGACCTCGGATAAGCGGAAGAAAATGGATGGATTTAGTATGACAGTTATACTGTCATATTGAGTAAAAAAAACTATTTTTCATAGATTCAATATTACAGGCATCTTTAGATGGATTGCATGTTTGGTTTTGGAGATATGTTTATACAACTTTCATATTTAGTATGACAGTTATACTGTCATATTGAGTAAAAAAAAAAAAACTTGTGTCTGCAAACCTTACAAAAGATTATTATTCTAGTAAAACTAACAAAGATACATTTTTCCAAGCATTATTAGCATTTGTTGTTTTGTAGTTATAATGCTTGCGTTGAGAGGCGACGGGCTCGGGTGGCAATTCTTGTTGCCCCCCGGCTCAAAGCCTGCACGTTGGAGTTCAACCCAGTGGACCAGTGGGTAGCTTTCCTCCGCCTTCGGGTGGGGGGACGGGTCCTGACTGTTGTTTGGCCTTACGCGCCAAACGGCAGCTCAGAGTACCCACCCTTTTTGGATTCACTCGAGGGAGTACTGGAAAGTGCTCCACCGGGTGATTCCCTCGTTCTACTGGGGGCCTTCAACGCTCATCTTGGCAACAACAGTGAAACCTGGAGAGGCGTGATTGGGAAGAATGGCCGCCCGGATCTGAACCCGAGTGGTGTTTTGTTATTGGACTTTTGTGCTCGTCACAGATTGTCAATAACAAACACCAAGTTCAAACATAAGGGTGTCCATATGTGCACTTGGCACCAGGACACCCCAGGCCGCAGTTCCATGATCGATTTTGTAGTTGTGTCATCGGATTTGCGGTCTCATGTTTTGGACACTCGGGTGAAGAGAGGGGTGGAGCTTTCTACCGATCACCACCTGGTGGTGAGTTGGCTGCGATGGTGGGGGAGGATGCCTGACAGACCTGGCAGGCCCAAACGCATTGTGAGGGTTTGCTGGGAACGCCTCCGGAAGAACTTTGAACATGTCACGAGGGAGGCGCTGGACATTGAGTCTGAGTGGACCATGTTCCGTGCCTCTCTTGTCGAGCCGGCTGATTGGAGCTGTGGCCGCAAGGAGTTTGGTGCCTGTCGTGGCGGTAATCCTAGAACCCGCTGGTGGACACCAGCAGTGAGGGATGCCGTCAAGCTGAAGAAAGAGCCTATCGGGTCCTTTTGGCTCATGGGACTCCAGAGGCAGCCGACAGGCCAAGCGAAGTGCGACTTCAGCGGTCGCAGAGGCAAAAACTCGGACATGGGAGGAGTTTGGAGAAGCCATGGAAAACGACTTCCAGACGGCTTCGAAGCGATTCTGGACCACCATCCGCCGGCTCAAGGGGGGGGGAGCAGTGCACTGTAACACCGGTATGGTGAGGATGGTGCGCTGCTGACCTCTACTGCAGCTGTTATTGATCGGTGGAGGGAATACTTCGAAGACCTCCTTAATCCCACCAACATGTCTTCCTATGAGGAAGCAGTGCCTGGGGAATCTGTGGTGGGCTCTCCTATTTCTGGGGCTGAGGATGCCAAGGTAGTTAAAAAGCTCCTCAATGGCAACGCCCTGGGGGTGGATGAGATCCGTCCGGAGTTCCTTAAGGCTCTGGATGCTGTGGGGCTGTCTTGGTTGACAAGACTCTGCAACATCGCGTGGACATCGGGGGCGGTACTTCTGGATTGGGAGACCGGGGTGGTGGTTCCTCTCTTTAAGAAGGGGAACCAGAGGGTGTGTTTCAACTATCGTGAGATCACACTCCTCAGTCTTCCCGGTAAGGTCTATTCATGTGTACTGGAGAAGAGGCTAGATAGATAGTCGAACCTCGGATTCAGGAGGAACAGTGTGGTTTACGTCCTGGTCGTGGAACTGCGGACCAGCTTTATACTCTCGGCAGGGTCCTTGAGGGTGCATGGGAGTTTGTGCTTTATGGACTTGGAGAAGTTATTCGACCATTTACCCCTGGAAGTCCTGTGGGGAGTGCTTAGAGAGTATGGGGTAACGGACTGTCTTATTGTGGCGGTTCGCTCCCTTTGCAAGAGTCAGAGCTTGGTCCGCATTGCCGGCAGTAAGTCGGACCCGTTTCCAGTGAGGGTTGGACTCCGCCAAGGCTGCCCTTTGTCACCGATTCTGTTCATAACCTTTATGGACAGAATTTCTAGGCGCAGTCAGGGCGTTGAGGGGATCCGGTTTGGTGTCTGCAGGATTAGGTCTCTGCTATTTGCAGATGATGTGGTCCTGATGGCTTCATCCGGCCAAGATCTTCAGCCCTCACTGGATCGGTTCGCAGACGACTGTGAAGTGACTGGGATGTGAATCAGCACCTCCAAGTCCGAGTCCATGGTTCTCGCCCGGAAAAGGGTGGAGTGCCATCTCCGGGTTGGGGAGGAGATCTTGCCCCAAGTGGAGGAGTTCAAGGACCTCAGAGTCTTGTTCACGAGTGAGGGAAGAGTGGATCGTGAGATTGACAGGCGGAACGGTGCGGCGTCTTCAGTAATGCGGACGCTGTATTGATCCGTTGTGGTGAAGAAGGAGCTGAGCCGGAGGGCAAAGCTCTCGATTTACCGGTCGATCTACGTTCCCATCCTCACCTAAGGACAAAATCACGGGTACAAGCGGCCGAAATGAGTTTCCTCCGCCGGATGGCGGGGCTCTCCCTTAGAGATAGGGTGAGAAGCTCTGTCATCCGGGAGGAGCTCAAAGTAAAGCCATTGCTCCTCCATTTCGAGAGGAGCCAGATGAGGTGGTTCGGGCATCTGGTCAGGATGCCACCCGAACGCCTCCCTAGGGAGGTGTTTCGGGCACGTCCGACCGGTAGGAGGCCCAGGAAGACCCAGGAAACGGGGAAGCTTATCTCTCCCGGCTGGCCTGGGAACGCCCCAGGATCCCCCGGGAGGAGCTGGACGAAGTAGCTGGGGAGAGGAAAGTCTGGGCTTCCCTGCTTAGGCTGCAGCCCCCGCGACCCGACCTCGGATAAGCGGAAGAAAATGGATGGCTGGATGGATGGAGTTATGTTTAAATAACTGTCATAAAGAGTAAAACCTCATTTTTGTATTTGTAAACCTTACCAAAATAACTGATTTTAGTAAAACTCACAGATTCAATATTACAGGCATTTTTAGATATTTTGCTTATTTGGTGTAGGAATTATGATGGAATACATTGTTTTTGCTTATTTCGCATTATCTCAGGATTTTAAGAACTTTACTGTCATATTGAGGAAAACAAATACTTTTTGTGTTTGCAAGCCTTAAAAAAGCATATGTTTCGAGTAAAACTCACAAGAATGCCTTATTTCAGGGTTAGGGTTAGGGTTAGGTTTAGGTGGAGGGTTAGGATTAGGGTTAGGTTTAGGGTTAGGGTTAGGGTGAGGGTTAGGGTTAGGATTAGGGGAAGGGGAAGTGGCACTGTTCATCAATGGCCCGCCAGGATGGCGCCCCAACCTCACGTAAGGTCCCCGGGGGGACCCCGATCAGAGACAACAGGTACACAACAACAATCCCGCTAGAGACACTCGATGAATACAGTGTCCTGCACCTGACCCCCCAGATGACCTCTCTGGAGGGCTGGATGTTGTTGGATGCCAGCGAAGTAGTTTGGTGTGGTCGTGTTCTGTCTGTTGACGTTATAACACGGTTGTTACAGGATGGCGAGTTGCGCCGATTCTCCGGGTGTCATCCTCCGCACCCGGCACACCGGAAGCAGCACGAAGGGGGTCAGGCGGTCCACGGGTCTCCTACACCGCAGGTTTGCCACGCTGACAGTTGGCCCGGTTTGCGGGTCCGCTGCATCTTGTCCCCGAGCTGTCTTCCTTTTCCAGCTTTATGCTGTGGGTGGCTCTCTTTTTTCAGGCACTTCCTCACGCTGCCTTTTCGGGCTTTTTGGCATCGGGGTGGCAGGAGTGACGGTCGCAGGTTCGCCGTGCTGCCAGCTGGCGCGGGTTGCAGTATTATCGGCCGCAGACACGCCCCCGTCCCTCTGCGCTCCGGATGCGCAGCAGGCGTCAGGAGGACGCTCCTCCGGGGTCAAAGGTCATGCAGCTCCAGCAGGAGTACCCCATCTTTTTTACTGCTCCAGCAGGATGATTGACCTCTTTTTCACTGCGAGCTGAAGGCCTGCTGGGACGCTTCCAATTCCCTAGCAGGGTTGTTGACCTCATTGTTCATTAAAAAATTGTTGTCATAATCGTCGCTGGCATTCTTAATATTGTGGCAAAAATGGGGAGCAAAACCTCTGTGATATTAATGTTGCTTATTGGATTGCAACATTGCTGCTGGACAAGCCTGGTGACCTTAAGGGTCTTCCAAGGCCTGTAGGAGGCCTCCATTTTGGGGGTTGCCATGGCAACCCTCCTAAAAATCGCCTCGACGACTCACCCACGGGTCTTTCGCCTCCAGGCACGTTGATTTCACGGCCAAAAAACATTTATAAAGCAGCAAGAGGTGTTAAAAAGTAAAAATATTAATTTTAGTGAGCCCATTGTAGCATGCTACCGCTAACTAGCCGTGGGGCTAAGTAGGCCTAAAGCCTCCACAGGCCACGTGTAGTGCTCAAAAAGGTAAAAATAAATAAATAAAAAGAGAATAATTACCATCAATGGAACAGGCAACGTTTCGACTTTATTTAGTCTTCATCAGGCCTATGGTTGGTACAAACAAACGTGAGCAGCTCCATCGCGCCCCCGGCGATGCACCACCGGAGGGAGCTAGGCAGCTACTGGAACACGGCAGTCTAAGCAGGGTGACGTCATCAGTCCAATGCAGGTCAAACACTTAAAGAGACAGTGATGTATTTCTTTCTTCACCCCGTGACCGACATAAAATCAAATTAAATATATACACAGCATGATAAGAACTATGTATATGTGCAAAATGAAAAATAAATAAATTATATATTATAAACACACCATTAATTATGCAGTTTCCATTATGGAATACAAAAAGACATAATATGGCAATTAGAGAACTCTATAAAATCTGTTCTCAGGCTCACCCAATATAGTCCACACAAATATACATTTTTAATATATTTGGTTAGGGTTAGGGTTAGGGTTAGGGTTAGGGTTAGGGTTAGGGTTAGGTTTGGGGGTAGGTTTTAGGTAAGGAGAAGGGAATGGTTAGGGTTATGGAAGAGGGGGGGTGGGGGATATGGGAAAAATAAAGAAGGGAAAAACGGGAATGTGCACTGTCCGTCACAATCCAACGGGCTCACACTCACACCTCATTTAGGCCCCCTGGATGTCTGGTGCCCAATTTGGAGATCCAAAGGAGCTCCGCCCGGTGGCGTTGGGCGAGGCTCCATTTGGGATCCGTCTCTACGACAGTCGCCCGGACGGAAGACCACCCGTGTCGGAGAAAATGCTGAACCAGGTGAGTGTTGGTATTTTTATGCCTAACGATGTTGTACTTGTGTTGGGCGAATCTCCTAGCTAAGGTATTGCCCGTCTCGCCCACGTACATATCGCCACATCGTTGGCACCGAATCACGTACACACAGTTCCGGGTGTGTCGGCCGCCACGGCACAACGGCTGGAAAACCTTGCGGTTGTGGGGGTTCACCAACCATTGTGAGTGGCGGACAAGGGTGTCCCTCCTAGTGGAGGGCGGGTCTCTCAGTGAGCTGACCCTGGCCCTGACCAACAGATCATTCAAGTTGTGGTTCTTACGGTAGGCCGGCACCACGTAGCGCCCCGGCAGCCTCCCGCTACTCTCCGCAAAGGTCCGGAAGTGGTCTTTGACCTTCTTGGCGACCCGCACGGCCGAGGGAGAGTAGGTGGTGATGAGAGGGATCATGTCGGTCCCAGGGGGAGGCCCCTTCGGGTCCAAGAAGACCCTCAACTGCCGTCGGAGGAAGGACCTGGAATAGCCCCTCCCCCTCAGGGCAGAAAAGAGGGTCCCCGAGGCCGTCAGGAAGTCCTCCCTTCTGGTGCAGACACGATGGAACCTCAACAATTGGGATTTCACCAACCCCGCGAAGGTATGCTTGGGGTGGAAGCTGCTTTTGAAGAGGAGCGCGTGGGTGTCGGTCTCCTTGAAGAACACCCTTATGTCCAAGTGTTGCGTGTCGGCAAAGTCGGGACCCTTGAATGTCGTGGTGTCCAAAAAGTCGACCGATGTGTTGCTCGTGGTCGACTTGATGGTGATATTTTTGTTGTGAGTGTTCAGCGTGTTTAAGAACACGCTGAACTCCTCACTGGAATGGGTCCAGACACCCCAGATGTCATCCAGGTACCGGAAGTAGTGGAGAGGACGTTTTGGGCAGGCGGCCAAGGCAGAGGTCTCCCACTCTGCCATAAAAATGTTGGCATACGCCGGTGCAAATTTCTTGCCCATAGCAGTGCCCTTAATTTGGAGGTAGAAACGACCGTCAAACTCAAAGTCGTTTCTCCTCAAATTAATGTCGAGGAGCTGCAGGAGCTCCTTTTCGGGCCTGCTAACGTCGCGGTACCTGTAGAAGACATTTTTGACAGCCTGTATCCCCTCATTTATATCAATGTTTGTATACAGGCTGTCAATGTCGATGGTAAACAAAATGGCATCTGGGGGAATGCAGACCTTCTTGATTTTATCAATAAAATCATAGGTATCCCTGAGGTAGCTGTCGTGCAGAACGGAAAGCGGCGTCAGATAATGATCGATGAACGCCGCCGTTCTGTACGTCTCGCTGCCGCAGTCAGACACAATGGGTCGCCCCGGAGGGATCTCGTGGGGCTTGCTCCACTTGTCTGGCTCCTTGTGAATTTTAGGGAGCATGTAGAACCTGCGGGGGCGAGGATCCGGCTCCCCCATGAGATACCTATGTTGTTTAAAATTGATAAATTTTTTAAGTAGAAGATTATCCAGAATCTTTTCTACCATGGGAATAGTTTGGGGATAAATAGGTTCCGGCAGTGGTTTATAATACGTCATGTCACTCAACTGCCGAGAACCCTCCCATATGTATTGCGATCTGTCAAAAATGACAACAGCACTCCCCTTGTCGGCTGGTTTGATCACAATATGTTTGTTTGTTTTTAGACTATGAAGGGCCTCGACTTCTCCGCGTGTCAAATTGGGAGCGACCGCAGGTGCGCAACCCGAACCGGACATGGAGAGCCCGTCGGACCGGACCATAGCCTGGAATTCCGGAGGCATAAGTCCAGGTGAGGGCTCCCAGCCGGAGCGGGCTGTGAACGGTGTAGGTCCGAGAGAATCTTGTTTCTCATAGTATACCTCAAGTTTGACACGTCTGTGGTAGCGCTGGAGGTCAAATTGAAGTTGATGATGCCAGTCGCTACTGAGATTAGTGGAAGGAATGAAGTTGAGGCCCTTATTGAGAAGGGAGATTTGTAAGGGGGTTGGCGTGAAATTATGGGCCAAATTTATCACGTTCTTATTACCCCCCCGAGCGATCGGGATTATGGGGATGCCAAGTTTAAAAAGTCAAGCCAGTGCTTGAGCATCAACTTGGCCGTGTCCCGAGTCCAGTGGACCAGGTCGGGTTGGGTCTCAAAGTCCCGGCTGTCGAGAGCCGGGATGTGAGCATAATTGTTCCTGATTAAACTATTCAGCTGCCCGAGGTTGTTTTTCTGCTCAACGGGCAAAGCGGCCGAATAGTTAATCAGGGGGATTAGCACTCGGGCCCGTGGGAAGGTAGCCGCGGCCATCCTGAGTGCCCCTTGGAGCTGCTTAATAGCGGTCTCCTTAACTTTCTGCTCACGATGGTTGATCCCAAAGGCTAGAACCAACACTTCAACCGGTGCAGCAATTACGGTCTTGCGTAGGATGGCCTCCGCGTGTCTAAAACTGGCGCCCGGGTAACTGTCGATCTGAAGGTCGTCGACGTAAAAAGGTGGTAGGTGGGACAGATTGGAGTCGCCGATCACCAAGAATTTCTTGTTGGCCGACAACTTCCAATCCATCATCCTCCTACTCGAGACCATGTGTCTAGTGGGTCTACGGGGGGAGGCACTAGTCGTATCCTCTACCAACTCGACACATTCTGGAATAGACAGGTGTTGTGGAGTATCTGGGACAGAAGGCCTCTTGTGTGGCTTCCTTTTTAGTGCCCCAGGGAACAAATGTGCCCAATCGGGGGACTCCTGAGGAAGCATCTCCTGAGGGGGCGTCTCCTGAGGAGGCGTCCGCTGCAAGGGTGAGTCCTCATAGTCCACCATAGGAGCCCCGGAAAGTGTGGGCCCCCGTGGTGAAAATTCACCCTGTGGTGCCGTCTCCTCTGCCGTCTCAGGCTGGAGAGGGGACCAGTCGGGGGTCGCGGAAGAGTAACGAGGGGACATCACCGAAGAAAGCCCCCGCTCCTGTTCTTCATCCCGAAGGTCGATCAGGAGAGGCGAGGAGGCCGTGGGCCCCCCTGGTGAGTCATCGTCGTCCTCTGTATGGGTGGGGGTGTCCTGGGTTTGATCCGCCCCGGAGCTTGTGGACCCTCGTGGTGAGTCATCGTCGTCCTCGGTCTGAGTGGGGGTCTCCTGTGTGTCTTGTCTTGCAGGTGATCCCAGAGGAAGCCCCCTGCGACATGCAGGAATAAGCTGGGTGGGCGGAGCCTCGCCGAGGGTGTCCTGGGCAGGCCCGCTGTCCGTGGCCCGGGGCTGTGTCACCCTCTGCTCCCTGGGTGGTTCCGGTCGACGAGGAAGGAAGATCGGGGCAACCCGTGCTGGAGGGATTGCTTCCCGATCCACCTCAGACCAATCTGGAGCCACGGCGTCGGTGCTGGTAGCCACCGAGACCCGGGCGACGACCCGAGCCGGAGGGCTGCTAGCCCGTACCACCCCAGGAGCCCCGTCAGGGCCCGTAGGGTCAGTATGGGTGCCCACCGAAACCCGGGTGGCGGTCTGGACCGGCAAGGACTGGGCCGGGCGTACCACCTCAGCGTTGACAGGGGGGTCGGCGAAGGCCGCGACGATCAGAGCCTCGGCCTTCCCGAGGGTGTCCCCCATCAGTCTGCGTCCCAGATGTTTCTTGGCCCATGTAGAGGCCAGCTGAAAAGCGGGTCTCCAGACCTCATCAATAAAATTGGTTATCTTGTCCAATTCCACTTGTAGAGTGTTTTTATAATGGTCTCTTAAAACCTCAACAGTCATTGATGCCCAAGTCTTGGCATTGCACCTGATAAGCGTCTCAACGTCAGGGTTGGAGACCGCTGGTTTAATCATGGTGGCAAGCGTCTCTTCCATTTTTATTATGGACTGTGGGTGAGTGTCTTTTGTAACATTATTCAAATGATGTGTTATTTTGATAATATTATAAAAACACTGTGCTTTTAAATTCCCCTCCATGGACATTGTGGAATTGTCAGGAGGTGCACTCCTCCGAGAAGCGTCCTGACGCTTCTTGCGTGTCTTCTTGGGACGGGGAGGATTGCGGGGACGTCTTTGAGGCGAATATTCCGAAAAATAATAGTCCTGAGAATATTGCCTTGAAGGCCTAGAGTAAATGTCTCTACTGGAATTACGAGAGCGCCCATTCCTCCTGGAAGCATCCCGGCGTTTCCTACGTGTCCCCCTGGGGGGAGGAGGATAGCGGGGACGTCTTTGAGGTGAATATTGTGGCCTAAAGTACTCCTGAGAGTGCTGTCTTGAAGGCACAAAATTCCTATTTTGGGCAGGGCGTGTGTTTCTCCTATAATTCCACTGAGGGGCGCTGCGGCGCTCTTGATGTAGGTCATCAAAATGGCGGCGTGTCTGCGGGTAGGGGCGACGCGGATAGGAATCCTGCCGTCCCCATGCTACATCCGCATAAGACCTTTGGGGTTAGGGTTAGGGTTAGGGTTAGGGTTAGGGTTAGGGTTAGGGTTAGGGTTAGGGGGTTAGGGTTAGGGTTAGGGTTAGGGTTAGGGTTAGGGTTAGGGTTAGGTGTTGGGGGTTAGGGTTAGGGTTGGGGTTGGGGTTAGGGTTAGGCACTGTCCATCAACAATCCGCCCAAGTGACCCCCCACCAGACGCACACCCCCCAGGGACCCCGAACGAACACCGCCGAACGTGGCGTCAGACACATTATTCAATCAAATTACATCATGCGACGCGCGTTTCGGTCTGCATGACCTCATCAGGCATGAAATTTTGAGAAATTGGCCTCATTACCTCTCTCTGAGCAAGATGTCCCCTCATCTGCTGGAGGAAAAATGAGCCATAATTGCAGAACGAGGTTTTATAGAAGAGGGTTAGGGTTAGGGTTAGGGTTAGGGTTAGGGTTAGGGTTAGGTGTTGGGGGTTAGGGTTAGGGTTGGGGTTGGGGTTAGGGTTAGGCACTGTCCATCAACAATCCGCCCAGTGACCCCCCACCAGACGCACACCCCCCAGGGACCCCGAACGAACACCGCCGAACGTGGCGTCAGACACATTATTCAATCAAATTTCATCATGCGACGCGCGTTTCGGTCTGCATGACCTCATCAGGCATGAAATTTTGAGAAATTGGCCTCATTACCTCTCTCTGAGCAAGATGTCCCCTCATCTGCTGGAGGAAAAATGAGCCAGAATTGCAAAACGAGGTTTTATAGAAGAGCCTGCAGGGGGCATGGCTTGTGCTCCCAACTGCAATCAGTCGCTCCTCCCGAGTGCCTGCAGGTGGCGTCTGCACACAACTGCAATACTTAGTCACTAGGGGTTAGGGTTAGGGTTAGGGTTAGGGTTAGGGTTAGGGTTAGGGTTAGGGTTAGGTTTGGGGGTAGGTTTTAGGTAAGGAGAAGGGAATGGTTAGGGTTAGGAAAGAGGGGGGGTGGGGGATATGGGAAAAATAAAGAAGGGAAAAACGGGAATGTGCACTGTCCGTCACAATCCAACGGGCTCACACTCACACCTCATTTAGGCCCCCTGGATGTCTGGTGCCCAATTTGGAGATCCAAAGGAGCTCCGCCCGGTGGCGTTGGGCGAGGCTCCATTTGGGATCCGTCTCTACGACAGTCGCCCGGACGGAAGACCACCCGTGTCGGAGAAAATGCTGAACCAGGTGAGTGTTGGTATTTTTATGCCTAACGATGTTGTACTTGTGTTGGGCGAATCTCCTAGCTAAGGTATTGCCCGTCTCGCCCACGTACATATCGCCACATCGTTGGCACCGAATCACGTACACACAGTTCCGGGTGTGTCGGCCGCCACGGCACAACGGCTGGAAAACCTTGCGGTTGTGGGGGTTCACCAACCATTGTGAGTGGCGGACAAGGGTGTCCCTCCTAGTGGAGGGCGGGTCTCTCAGTGAGCTGACCCTGGACCTGACCAACAGATCATTCAAGTTGGGGTTCTTACGGTAGGCCGGCACCACGTAGCGCCCCGGCAGCCTCCCGCTACTCTCCGCAAAGGTCCGGAAGTGGTCTTTGACCTTCTTGGCGACCCGCACGGCCGAGGGAGAGTAGGTGGTGATGAGAGGGATCATGTCGGTCCCAGGGGGAGGCCCCTTCGGGTCCAAGAAGACCCTCAACTGCCGTCTGAGGAAGGACCTGGAATAGCCCCTCCCCTTCAGGGCAGAAAAGAGGGTCCTCGAGGCCGTCAGGAAGTCCTCCCTTCTGGTGCAGACACGATGGAACCTCAACAATTGGGATTTCACCAACCCCGCGAAGGTATGCTTGGGGTGGAAGCTGCTTTTGAAGAGGAGCGC
The DNA here is from genome assembly GCF_033978685.3 of Nerophis lumbriciformis. Taxonomy (NCBI): domain Eukaryota; kingdom Metazoa; phylum Chordata; class Actinopteri; order Syngnathiformes; family Syngnathidae; genus Nerophis; species Nerophis lumbriciformis. The sequence goes on from NC_084579.2 coordinate 30,248,670, forward strand.
GTGGGTGTCGGTCTCCTTGAAGAACACCCTGATGTCCAAGTGTTGCGTGTCGGCAAAGTCGGGACCCTTGAATGTCGTGGTGTCCAAAAAGTCGACCGATGTGTTGCTCGTGGTCGACTTGATGGTGATATTTTTATTGTGAGTGTTCAGCGTGTTTAAGAACACGCTGAACTCCTCACTGGAATGGGTCCAGACACCCCAGATGTCATCCAGGTACCGGAAGTAGTGGAGAGGACGTTTTGGGCAGGCGGCCAAGGCAGAGGTCTCCCACTCTGCCATAAAAATGTTGGCATACGCCGGTGCAAATTTCTTGCCCATAGCAGTGCCCTTAATTTGGAGGTAGAAACGACCGTCAAACTCAAAGTCGTTTCTCCTCAAATTAATGTCGAGGAGCTGCAGGAGCTCCTTTTCGGGCCTGCTAACATCGCGGTACCTGTAGAAGACATTTTTGACAGCCTGTATCCCCTCATTTATATCAATGTTTGTATACAGGCTGTCAATGTCGATGGTAAACAAAATGGCATCTGGGGGAATGCAGACCTTCTTGATTTTATCAATAAAATCATAGGTATCCCTGAGGTAGCTGTCGTGCAGAACGGAAAGCGACGTCAGATAATGATCGATGAACGCCGCCGTTCTGTACGTCTCGCTGCCGCAGTCAGACACAATGGGTCGCCCCGGAGGGATCTCGTGGGGCTTGCTCCACTTGTCTGGCTCCTTGTGAATTTTAGGGAGCATGTAGAACCTGCGGGGGCGAGGATCCGGCTCCCCCATGAGATACCTATGTTGTTTAAAATTGATAAATTTTTTAAGTAGAAGATTATCCAGAATCTTTTCTACCATGGGAATAGTTTGCGGATAAATAGGTTCCGGCAGTGGTTTATAATACGTCATGTCACTCAACTGCCGAGAACCCTCCCATATGTATTGCGATCTGTCAAAAATGACAACAGCACTCCCCTTGTCGGCTGGTTTGATCACAATATGTTTGTTTGTTTTTAGACTATGAAGGGCCTCGACTTCTCCGCGTGTCAAATTGGGAGCGACCGCAGGTGCGCAACCCGAACCGGACATGGAGAGCCCGTCGGACCGGACCATAGCCTGGAATTCCGGAGGCATAAGTCCAGGTGAGGGCTCCCAGCCGGAACGGGCTGTGAACGGTGTAGGTCCGAGAGAATCTTGTTTCTCATAGTATACCTCAAGTTTGACACGTCTGTGGTAGCGCTGGAGGTCAAATTGAAGTTGATGATGCCAGTCGCTACTGAGATTAGTGGAAGGAATGAAGTTGAGGCCCTTATTGAGGAGGGAGATTTGTAAGGGGGTTGGCGTGAAATTATGGGCCAAATTTATCACGTTCTTATTACCCCCCCGAGCGATCGGGATTATGGGGATGCCAAGTTTAAAAAGTCAAGCCAGTGCTTGAGCATCAACTTGGCCGTGTCCCGAGTCCAGTGGACCAGGTCGGGTTGGGTCTCAAAGTCCCGGCTGTCGAGAGCCGGGATGTGAGCATAATTGTTCCTGATTAAACTATTCAGCTGCCCAAGGTTGTTTTTCTGCTCAACGGGCAAAGCGGCCGAATAGTTAATCAGGGGGATTAGCACTCGGGCCCGTGGGAAGGTAGCCACGGCCATCCTGAGTGCCCCTTGGAGCTGCTTAATAGCGGTCTCCTTAACTTTCTGCTCACGATGGTTGATCCCAAAGGCTAGAACCAACACTTCAACCGGTGCAGCAATTACGGTCTTGCGTAGGATGGCCTCCGCGTGTCTAAAACTGGCGCCCGGGTAACTGTCGATCTGAAGGTCGTCGACGTAAAAAGGTGGTAGGTGGGACAGATTGGAGTCGCCGATCACCAAGAATTTCTTGTTGGCCGACAACTTCCAATCCATCATCCTCCTACTCGAGACCATGTGTCTAGTGGGTCTACGGGGGGAGGCACTAGTCGTATCCTCTACCAACTCGACACATTCTGGAATAGACAGGTGTTGTGGAGTGTCTGGGACAGAAGGCCTCTTGTGTGGCTTCCTTTTTAGTGCCCCAGGGAACAAATGTGCCCAATCGGGGGACTCCTGAGGAAGCATCTCCTGAGGGGGCGTCTCCTGAGGAGGCGTCCGCTGCAAGGGTGAGTCCTCATAGTCCACCATAGGAGCCCCGGAAAGTGTGGGCCCCCGTGGTGAGTCATCGTCGTCCTCGGTCTGAGTGGGGGTCTCCTGTGTGTCTTGTCTTGCAGGTGATCCCAGAGGAAGCCCCCTGCGACATGCAGGAATAAGCTGGGTGGGCGGAGCCTCGCCGAGGGTGTCCTGGGCAGGCCCGCTGTCCGTGGCCCGGGGCTGTGTCACCCTCTGCTCCCTGGGTGGTTCCGGTCGACGAGGAAGGAAGATCGGGGCAACCCGTGCTGGAGGGATTGCTTCCCGATCCACCTCAGGAGACCAATCTGGAGCCACGGCGTCGGTGCTGGTAGCCACCGAGACCCGGGCGACGACCCGAGCCGGAGGGCTGCTAGCCCGTACCACCCCAGGAGCCCCGTCAGGGCCCGTAGGGTCAGTATGGGTGCCCACCGATACCCGGGTGGCGGTCTGGACCGGCAAGGACTGGGCCGGGCGTACCACCTCAGCGTTGACAGGGGGGTCGGCGAAGGCCGCGACGATCAGAGCCTCGGCCTTCCCGAGGGTGTCCCCCATCAGTCTGCGTCCCAGATGTTTCTTGGCCCATGTAGAGGCCAGCTGAAAAGCGGGTCTCCAGACCTCCTCAATAAAACTGGTTATCTTGTCCAATTCCACTTGTAGAGTGTTTTTATAATGGTCTCTTAAAACCTCAACAGTCATTGTTGCCCAAGTCTTGGCATTGCACCTGATAAGCGTCTCAACGTCAGGGTTAGAGACCGCTGGTTTAATCATGGTGGCAAGCGTCTCTTCCATTTTTATTATGGACTGTGGGTGAGTGTCTTTTGTAACATTATTCAAATGATGTGTTATTTTGATAATATTATAAAAACACTGTGCTTTTAAATTCCCCTCCATGGACATTGTGGAATTGTCAGGAGGTGCACTCCTCCGAGAAGCGTCCTGACGCTTCTTGCGTGTCTTCTTGGGACGGGGAGGATTGCGGGGACGTCTTTGAGGCGAATATTCCGAAAAATAATAGTCCTGAGAATATTGCCTTGAAGGCCTAGAGTAAATGTCTCTACTGGAATTACGAGAGCGCCCATTCCTCCTGGAAGCATCCCGGCGTTTCCTCCGTGTCCCCCTGGGGGGAGGAGGATAGCGGGGACGTCTTTGAGGTGAATATTGTGGCCTAAAGTACTCCTGAGAGTGCTGTCTTGAAGGCACAAAATTCCTATTTTGGGCAGGGCGTGTGTTTCTCCTATAATTCCACTGAGGGGCGCTGCGGCGCTCTTGATGTAGGTCATCAAAATGGCGGCGTGTCTGCGGGTAGGGGCGACGCGGATAGGAATCCTGCCGTCCCCGTGCTACATCCGCATAAGACCTTTGGGGCCGCTGCTCATACCACTGAGAAAAATTATCCTCCTGGTCATAATGACCACGTTCTTCTTCCTGGGTGAGCCACTCTGCAGGCGCAGTCTGACGCCGCGGTGCGCGTCTTCGCCCCGACCTCACAGGAAGCCATTCGTCATCGAAGTAAGACATATTGTAAAATTATTTTAATATGTCTTTGGTGTGGATGGTGTTGGAATGGTAAGCGAAAAAAGGTTTGTTCGCTTTATAAAAATAAAATGTCTTTATCCGTTTCTTTTGTAAAAAAAGAGAGGAATAATACATTCCACTTTTCTGCTGCTCCCTAATTTCCGTTCCGCATTTTCCAGCACACCTTCAACACGTCCACAGGTCTGTGGATTCTCACGCAGTTGCTTTTAGCTGCTGGCATAACACGACAGGCTCTTCTCACTCTTTTCTGTGTCTCCCTCTCACAGACAGCAAGCGCACCTTCTTACACACGTCACATACTGTCACGTCATACGTCACATACGTATACGCCCTCTCCCAGCAGAGAGGTAGCAGCATGGCTAACGTTAGCTGTGATGCTAGCGCAGCCGTGCGAGCAACGCTCCATCTAAGGTGCGCGCTTGCGCAATTACGCACTGCTCAAGCGTCCTCTGCGCACGGCAAATCTATGCCACGCACAAAATCAAATAAAAAAATAAGCGCATAACAATGTTCGACACACGGACACGACAGAGAAAACAGTTTTCGTCATCATTGTTCAAATATTGTGACGTCTGATCTCCGTTCGGTGCCACACGTCCACACCATCAAAATGCTGAGGCAAACATTTCCACATCAACACCGTATGAAAAAATGTGTGATTTTTTTAGTTGTGATTTCCTTCTCTGCATGAAAGCAGCATATATGAATGCAGTATGAAGAAGAATGTTTTAATGTAGACATGCAAGCCTTGAAAGAAAATGTTGAAAACCATCCATCCATCTTCTTCCGCTTATCCGAGGTCGGGTCGCGGGGGCAGCAGCCTAAGCAGGGAAGCCCAGACTTCCCTCTCCCCAGCCACTTCGTCCAGCTCCTCCCGGGGGATCCCGAGGCGTTCCCAGGCCAGCCGGGAGACATAGTCTTCCCAACGTGTCCTGGGTCTTCCTCGTGGCCTCCTACCGGTCGGACATGCCCTAAACACCTCCTTAGGGAGGCGCTCGGGTGGCATCCTGACCAGATGCCCGAACCACCTCATCTGGCTCCTCTCCATGTGGAGGAGCAGCGGCTTTACTTTGAGCTCCCCCCGGATGACAGAGCTTCTCACCCTATCTCTAAGGGAGAGCCCCGCCACCCGGCGGAGGAAACTCATTTCGGCCGCTTGAACCCGTGATCTTGTCCTTTCGGTCATAACCCAAAGCTCATGACCATAGGTGAGGATGGGAACGTAGATCGACCGGTAAATTGAGAGCTTTGCCTTCCGGCTCAGCTCCTTCTTCACCACAACGGATCGATACAGCGTCCGCATTACTGAAGACGCCGCACCGATCCGCCTGTCGATCTCACGATCCACTCTTCCCTCACTCGTGAACAAGACTCCGAGGTACTTGAACTCCTCCACTTGGGGGCAAGATCTCCTCCCCAACCCGGAGATGGCACTCCACCCTTTTCCGGGCGAGAACCATGGCCTCGGACTTGGAGGTGCTGATTCTCATCCCAGTCGCTTCACACTCTGCTGCGAACCGATCCAGTGAGAGCTGAAGATCCTGGCCAGATGAAGCCATCAGGACCACATCATCTGCAAAAAGCAGAGACCTAATCCTGCAGCCACCAAACCGGATCCCCTCAACGCCTTGACTGCGCCTAGCAATTCTGTCCATAAAAGTTATGAACAGAATGGGTGACAAAGGGCAGCCTTGGCGGAGTCCAACCCTCACCGGAAACGTGTCCGACTTACTGCCGGCAATGCGAACCAAGCTCTGACACTGATCATACAGGGAGCGGACCGCCACAATCAGACAGTCCGAAACCCCATACTCTCTGAGCACCCCCCACAGGACTTCCCGAGGGACACGGTCGAATGCCTTCTCCAAGTCCACAAAGCACATGTAGACTGGTTGGGCAAACTCCCATGCACCCTCAAGGACCCTGCCGAGAGTATAGAGGTGGTCCACAGTTCCACGACCAGGACGAAAACCACACTGTTCCTCCTGAATCCGAGGTTGGACTATCCGGCGTAGCCTCCTCTCCAGTACACCTGAATAGACCTTACCGGGAAGGCTGAGGAGTGTGATCCCACGATAGTTAGAACACACCCTCCGGTTCCCCTTTTTAAAGAGAGGAACCACCACCCCGGTCTGCCAATCCAGAGGTACTGCCCCCGATGTCCACGCGATGCTGCAGAGTCTTGTCAACCAAGACAGCCCTACAGCATCCAGAGCCTTAAGGAACTCCGGGCGGATCTCATCCACCACCACAGATTCCCCAGGCACTGCTTCCTCATAGGAAGACGTGTTGGTGGGATTGAGGAGGTCTTCGAAGTATTCCCTCCACCGATCCACAACTTCCGCAGTCGAGGTCAGCAGAACACCATCCGCACCATACACGGTGTTGGTAGTGCACTGCTTCCCCTTCTTGAGGCGGCGGATGGTGGTCCAGAATCGCTTCGAAGCCGTCCGGAAGTCGTTTTCCACGGCTTCCCCGAACTCCTCCCATGTCCGAGTTTTTGCCTCCGCGACCGCTGAAGCCGCACACCGCTTGGCCTGTCGGTACCTGTCCGCTGCCTCAGGAGTCCCATGAGCCAAAAGAACCCGATAGGACTCCTTCTTCAGCTTGACGGCATCCCTCACCGCCGGTGTCCACCAACGGGTTTTAGGATTACCGCCACGACAGGCACCAACTACCTTACGGCCACAGCTCCAATCAGCCGCCTCGACAATAGAGGTGCGGAACATGGTCCACTCGGATTCAATGTCCAGCACCTCCCTCGTGACATGTTCAAAGTTCTTCCGGAGGTGGGAATTGAAACTCTCTCTGACAGGAGACTCTGCCAGACGTTCCCAGCAAACCCTCACAATGCGTTTGGGCCTGCAAGGTCTGTCCGGCATCCTCCCCCACCATCGCAGCCAACTCACCACCAGGTGGTGATCGGTAGAAAGCTCCGCCCCTCTCTTCACCCGAGTGTCCAAAACATGAGGCCGCAAATCCGATGACACAACTACAAAGTCGATCATAGAACTGCGGCCTAGGGTGTCCTGGTGCCAAGTGCACATATGGACACCGTTATGCTTGAACATGGTGTTCGTTATGGACAATCCGTGACGGGCACAAAAGTCCAATAACAAAACACCACTTGGGTTCAGATCCGGGCGGCCATTCTTCCCAATCACGCCTCTCCAGGTTTCACTGTCGTTGCCAATATGAGCGTTGAAGTCCCCCAGTAGAACGAGGGAATCACCCGGGGGAGCACTCTCAAGTACTCCCTCGAGTGAATCCAAAAAGGGTGGGTACTCTGAGCTGCTGTTTGGCGCGTAAGCGCAAACAACAGTCAGGACCCGTCCCCCCACCCGAAGGCGGAGGGAAGCTACCCTCTCGTCCACCGGGTTGAACTCCATCATGCAGGCTCTGAGCCGGGGGGAAACAAGAATTGCCACCCCAGCCCGTCGCCTCTCACTGCTGGCAACGCCAGAGTGGAAGAGAGTCCAGCCCCTCTCGAGAGAACTGGTTCCAGAGCCCTTGCTGTGCGTCGAGGTGAGTCCGACTATATCCAACCGGAACTTCTCTACCTCGCACACTTGCTCAGGCTCCTTCCCCCCCCAGCGAGGTGACGTTTCACGTCCCAAGAGCTAGCTTCTGTAGCCGAGGATCGGACCGCCAAGTGCCCTGCCTTCGGCTACCGCCCAGCTCACATTGCACCCGACCTCTATGGCCCCTGCTATGGGTGGTGAGCCCATTGGAGGGGGGACCCACGTTGCCTCTTCGGGCTGTGCCCGGCCGGGCCCCATGGGGACAGGCCCGGCCACCAGGCGCTCGCCATCGTGCCCCAACTCCGGGCCTGGCTCCGGAGGGGGGCCCCGGGGACCCGCGTCCGGGCGAGGGAAATCTGAGTCTGGGTTCTTGCATTTCCATAGAAGTCTTCGAGCTGCTCTTTGTCTGATCCCTCACCTAGGACCTGTTTGTCTTGGGAGACCCTACCAGGGGGCATGGAAGCCCCCGGACAACATAGCTCCTAGGATCATTGGGACACGCAAACTCCTCTACCACGTTAAGGTGGCAGCTCAGAGAGGAGATGTTGAAAACATTTCCTGCAAATGGGTGCATTTCTACCCTATATTTTAACTTTAGATTTATTCTCATATCAAACTCTTTTGGCTGTCTTTTTGACACTTACATCCGGCGCCCCCCTCCACACCCCGGATTATAAATAATGTCAATAATTCAATGTGATTATCTTGTGTGATGACTGTATTATGATGATAGCATATATCTGATAGTATATGTCTGTATCATGAATCAATGTAAGTGGACCCCGACTTAAACAAGTGTAAAAACGTATTGGGGTGTTACCATTTAGTGGTCAATTGTACGGAATATGTACTTCACTGTGCAACCTACTAATACAAGTCTCAATCAATCAATCCAAACACATAGAATCATCATACTGCTGTGATTATATGCATCAAGTGTTCATTCAAGGCTAAGGCAAAATATCGCGATATATATCGTGTATCGCAATATGGCCTTAAAATATGGCAATATTAAAAAAAGGCCATATCGCCCAGCCCTAGTTCAATGATGCCATTTCTGTTTGTCATGTATAATTTGGTCTATTTTGTGTTTATCCTTGAATAAACAGGTCAGTTTCTTGTTACCAACCATTGTGTATTATTCAAAGTCCCCTAATTCAGCTGGCTAGTTGTTATCAAGAGTACCGAAACCCTTTTCAACATGATTCTGACAACTAAGTAGGCTAAATAACTTTCAACTTGAATACATGCTCGGATAGGTCAGTATCGGTATCGTATCGGAAGTGCAAAAACAATATCGATATCGGATCGGAAGTGCAAAAACCTGGATCGGTGCTGCAGAAGAAGACAACAAGCCACAAGAGTGAGCAGCGATCGTTTGCTTGCACTTTTAACATGGAGGATTACATATCTCAAATAAAACCGTTTTCTAAACTGGACTTTCAATGGAAGCAGGAGGTAATACTTAAAGGAATATCTCCATCGAGACAGAGAGACTTTTAAAACTGAAGAAAGATAAAGAAGGCTTCTATAAACAGGTTATCCATGCTTTTGATCAGAAGCAGCTGCGCATGGACTCATAAGTAAAGGTAAGACCATAATAACGTTTTTTTTGTAATTAAATGTGCTTTTCATGATGGTATCCTTACATCACTCAAATTTATAAGCGCAGGCCTAAATTTACCCCACGCCTTTTGGTAAGCGCAGGAGTGAGAAGAGGTTTTAAATCAATTAGCGCCCCGACGGCTATTCAAGGAAATACGGTATGTGACGCGTCGACGCACAAAAACGGCGTCGACGTATTTACGTAATCGATGACGTCGACGCGTCGTTTCAGCCTAAATCTCATTGTAAAGAGAATTCCATAGTTGAACCCCCACCACTGATATGCACATTTGTTTTCAAGTTGTCCCTGAATACCGATGTTGGAAATGACCTTTTCTTCTATGCTCTTCATTCTCACAAGTGATGACAAACATTTGTTGTCAATTTGCTGCTAATGTTTTACTTGTAGCCTTAAACGTGACACATGATGTCTGTAACTTTACTAGCTGCTGTAGTTTCATCCATCCATCCATTTTCTACCGCTTATTCCCTTTGGGGTCGCGGGGGCGCTGGAGCCTATCTCAGCTGCACATGGGCGGAAGGCGGGGTACACCCTGGACAAGTCGCCACCTCATCGCAGGGCCAACACAGATAGACAGACAACATTCACACACTAGGGCCCATTTAGTGTTGCCAATCAACCTATCCCCAGGTGCATGTCTTTGGAGGTGGGAGGAAGCCGGAGTACCCGGAGGGAACCCACGCAGTCACGGGGAGAACACGCAAACTCCACACAGAAAGATCCCGAGCCCGGGATTGAACCCAAGACTACTCAGGACCTTCGTATTGTGAGGCAGACGCACTAACCCCTCTGCCACCGTGCTGCCCCTGTAGTTTCAATAAACCATAATTAATAATTAATATGTTAGTGTGTTCTAAGTGATCTACTTTATGAATAATCCTTATAGCTCTTTTCTGTAGTTGATACAATGCCTTTATGTTACTCTTATGTGTTCCCCCACACTTCCACACAGTAGCTGATGTATGGCAATGTAAGTGTGCACAATTGCCCTATAATCTAACACATATTTGACCTTATTTAATATAAAAATACTCTTAGACATTTGTTTCCGTACATGTGCAATATGAGATTTCCATGTCAGACCGTCATCCAGTATCACTCCTAAAAATCTAAGTTCAGAAACCCTTTCAATATCAATTCCATCTATTGACAGTGTGATCCTTTCCTCCCTTTTCCTCTTACAAGACATCATGAACTTTGGTTTTTTTTACATTTAATGATACTTTATTGACATCAAACCGTCTCTTAAGTTGAATCATTTCCTGTTCAATAATGTTTGATAATGCTTTTAAGTCATGTCCCGAACTAGAAAAGTTGGTGTCGTTCGCAATTAATACAAATGTCAATAACTTTGATACCTCACATATATAAAATAAACCATTTTGGTCCCAAAACCGAACCTTGTGGAAGTCCACATTCAATCCTCATGTGTTCAGATGGATTACCCACAACATCCACAACCTCTTGTCTATTATCTAAATAACTTCGTAGCCAGTCTAAAACTACTCCTCTCACACCAAATGAATAGAATAGGGATCCATCTCGGTTCACACTCCATTACAGTAGGTGGCGGTAATGCACACCACAAGGTTGCTTGCCAACCGCCATAAAAAATCAAAAGAAGAAGAAGAAGAACGGGCGTGCGTGCGTGAGGGGACGTGACGTCTGACGTCACTACCCCTAGCGGTTTAGGGCACGTATCCAGAACATTCGGGATGTCTGGACGCTAGCTGGAGGTGAGGCGGGAGCGAAGAAAAGTGGAAAAAGAGTGTTATTCGTCAAAAAACCCACACGACGACGGTCATTTTTTCGCCGTGCTATTGTAAAATGGTCTTTTATCTGTGTTTTGTGTTCCGGCTCCAGAATTTGAAAGTTCCGCGCGTGAAGCCGGTGAGTAACGTAGAAAATGAACGTTTCAAAAGTTCAATAAGGTTAACTTAGGCTATCTTTTGCTCGACGCAGTGAATGTGTGCAGGTTACATGCTACGATATTCCACATATTTCCAAGTGGTTGAAACCAAAGCCTATGACTTTATTGTCAGTGTTGTTTGTAGGCCCAGGTCGCTAACGTTACTTTGTTACTGTCAACAACGTAACGTTAACGTTGAGGGTAACGTAGTGGAAACAGACGTTCTTTGCCTTGATAAATATGCAGAGGACGACGTGTTTCAAATATTGGTGAAATGTTTGAATTAAGCAGTTACTGCATATGTGAAAGTTTTTTTGAAATGATCAGACTTTGGAGAAAAAAGCAAAATCATAATATGTTCAGAAGGGCTGTCTAACGGAGTCGCCCTCGCCAATAAGGGATTGACCACGTAATGCAGTACACTATACATCATCATATGCATTTTGCATCTTAAGTCACATTCTCTGTTATGTTCTAGTACCATAGAGTGCTTGGAAATAAAGTTTGTCATTTTGAGCAACATTTGTGAGTATTTGTTCATTTTAAAACACCATTTGGTTATGCCATTCACCATGATTTGGAAAGAAATGACATTTGTTTATTGTCTCCCTGCAGATCTTGTGTGACGTCTCTGCGCCACACAAGAGAGTACAAATCACACAAGAGACTGAGAGAGAGCAGATACTGATAGAGAAACTCATGCACACAACCTTTGGCCTTCGCCGGCGACACATTGTTCAAGGAAGTTCAGGGGTGCGGGAATTCCTGGAGAACTGGCCGGCCTCACAGGTAAATATGTAGTATGTTTTGATTAGTAATAGTTCATCAAAATCATTGCCATGTCTGATTGTTTTTACAGCGAAATATTTATATCTGTGTACAGGTGTTTGCAGAGTTTCATCGTATTACAAATGTGAATCGACGCAACCAGTTCTACTGTGAACTTGAGCGCTACACACCAAAACTGGTTGCACTGTATCGACAGAAGTCCTCAAGGACTGGAAAGGGAGCAGAGGCACTGCAAGAGATGCTGAGAATTGATGACTTGGAGGTAAGTTTATGTTTGCCTTTTTCATGGGGACAATGTTGATCATATGTGTTGTCATTGCAGATTATAGACGCCTTGATAGTAGTCAGTCATAGATGACTGTTTTTAACAGAACTGAAGCATGCACACTGTTATATCAGTGACACGGACTGGCTATGCTGGCATTTTCTCTTGTTTCTCCATCTAGGAAGAATATGACATCAACATGCGACGCACTCTGGTTCTTCGTGGACTTCCAGTGTATCTCCGGGAGGATGACACTGAATTCTACAAAACCTGTAATGTAAGTATGTCTCTGCAGCCAAAGTTATGCTTGGAGATTTGAGGAGAGGAGGGGAGGGGAGGAAGAAGAATGAGAGGAGAGGAGAGGAGAGGAGAGGAGGGGAGGGAAAACAATGACAGGAAAGGAGAGGAGAGGAAACAATGACGGGGAGGAAGAAGGAGATGAGGAGGAGGAGGAGGAGGAGAGGGGGACTATGCATACTGTATGTTTTGGCTCTACAAACAAGAATTGTGTGACATCCTTCTGGATTGGTTATAGTTGATTTTCTTGTGTTTTGCAGGGTGAAGATGAGATGGAGACCACTGACACACCACTGGCGTTTCTCTCTGTGGCCCCTGACTCCACTGGTTCCAGCAGCTCCAGCCCGGAGAACATATCCATCGTGATAGAGGATGAAGTTGTTATGAGCGAGCTTCCCAGGTTGGCTGATGCATTTGTGGTGCTGCTTGGTTCAATCTATGCATCACACTTAGATCAGTGCTTCTTAACCCGGGTTCCATCCAACCCTAGGGGTCGGCCTCAGGGGTTCGGCGGAGCCTCCGCCACGGAGGTAAAGACACATCCGACTTATCGTGTAAATAAAAACTTCTCCCTGTCGGCGTATTATGGATACTCCCAAACAATGTTCCCTCTAATTTTCCGTTTGATTGATCGATTGAAACGTTTACTAGCAGATTGCAAAGGAGGAGAATACATGATATGAAACAGTACAGTACATATTCCGTACAATTGACCACTAAATGGTAACACCCCAATAAGTTTTTCAACTTGTTTAAGTCGGGGTCCACGTTAATCAATTCATGGTAATGTGGGTAAGGTGTGTTATTTGTTGTGAGTTTATGCACTGTGTTGCTTTTGTTCTTTGAACAAGGTGATGTTCATGCACGCTTCATTTTGTGCACCAGTAAAATAACAGCACTTTTTCTTGAATTTGAAAAAAAAAACATTTTATTTTTCACTAAAGTGAAACTGGTGGGGCTCGGTACCTCCAACAAGGTTAAGAACCACTGACTTGGATTATCCAAAGAAAGTCACTCACACATTCACATTCATCCAGAAAGTCCTGCTGTGTCTGGATGATAACAAAGCACTGAAGCCATGCCTACTCTGCCTGAAAAATGACTTCTTCAAGTTTGAGTAACGAAGCAGCTGAGAAGTGCATGCCTGCACTCATTAACCATGCATAAATGTGCTTCAGATCAGCATCATTATTGCAGCCATGTTGTTCTACTGTTAACCTGTCTGATTTCCATAGACATGTCTGTTCAAATGTTGAAAGCACTTTTGCGTATGCCCAGTGGGCTTTTTATAAGTTTAGAATGAGAGGTAAATATTTAGTTCATTTTATTGTACTGCCTCCTTGACCTCACTGAGCTGAGTCAGCCCTCAGTTGTAATGATGATTCAGTTATTTATTTATATTAGCTTTTTTCTTTTCTTCTGTTTTATTTGGAATGTTTTTTTATTTTCCTCATTTGCACAAATTTAGATGTCTGCGCTGCTGCTTTCATAAGTTTTTTTCTCTTCCTTGAGAAAATACAGTGCAGAGAAAGGGAAGTTTGTTCATCCCCAATGATTCAAAATAGGCTGCTAAAATATATTTGTAAAAAAAAAAAGTTTGACTCCAGGTGTTGCACTTTAATGTTATTTGACATTTCACAGTTTTACTAAGTCTGTTCTGGGAAAATAAAAAACTTAAAATGTAACAGTTGTTATTGCCTTTTTAAAAGGTACGTTTTAAGGTGCTGTTTTATACCCTAATAAATTGTTGACAGTAACACTTTAGTCAAGAACCTTTTATTGCAAGGATGAGGTTTCTCTTGCACATGACTATAGTTCTACAGTTACATGTACACAACAATCTGCACAACTGAATTTGCACACTTAGTTTTTTTTGGCATGTCTTTGGGGGACAGAACCTCTCAGAAAACACAGCTCTCTAAAAACAGGGCATCTTGCACATTAAGTCGGCAAGAAGTAAATATTTTGAGTTCAAAAAGGTGTAATATTTTGAGTAGATACTATTGATATTAATACATTGTATTCAGTTATTTTTTTCAAGTCCATGTCATTTAGTTTGTATAAATATATTCAATCAGATCATTTAAGTATGAAGAAGACATAAATACTAAGTTAATGATCATTTAAAATGTTATATTGAACTTTGAATATAAATTAAGTCAACTGAACACACATTTTTAAGTATACTGTAACTCAAAACATTTATTATGATAACTTAAAACGTTTTTACGTTATCAGTTACAGCCATGTATTGTGAGATTTTGGCCAAAAACCTCCTTCCCTCAGTCAGATCATTGAAGATGGATCTTCCAACATGACAATGACCCAAAGCACACAGCCAGGAAAACCAAGAAGTGGCTTTGTAAGAACCATATCAAGGTTCTGGAGTGGCCTAGCCAGTCTCCAGACCTACATCCAATTGAAAATCTTTGGAGGGAGCTGAAAGTCTGTGTTACTCAGCGACAGCCCAGAAACCTGACGGATCTAGAGAAGATCTGTGTGGAGGAGTGGGCCAAAATCCCTCCTGCAGTCTGTGCAAACCTGCTGAAGAACTACAGGAAACGTTTGACCTCTGCAATTGCAAACAAAGGCTACTCTACCAAATATTAATGTTGGTGTTCAAACACTTATTTTCAGCTTTATCACACAAATAAATTGTTAAAAAAAAATCATAGATTGTGTTTTATGGATTTTTCTTTTTAGGTCATCTCTCATACAGCGGACATGCACCTATACCATGGACATTTCAGACCCTTCCATGATTTCTAAGTGGGACAACTTGCAAAATAGCAGGGTGTTCAAATACTTATTTTCTTGACTGTATATGTACTGTAAATAAGAACGACTTAGCTGATCTGAAAAACTCTGAAAATCCTATGAAATGTTTAACAAGCCATCCTATAATACAACAGCTATTAATGTAACAATACAATAAAACAAATATATAAATGAGTTTTTTTCATTATTTTAACAATAGGCTAATGTATATTACTTTATATAGATTCTACAAGAAACAAAACTTAAAACCTAATTTATTTACACTTGCAGACACAGGGTTTCGTGCAGCTTCACTCATTGTAAAGGAAGACGGAAGTCCACGCAGGAGAAAAATGACTACAAAGATGGTTTCTGGGTTTTTCTTTATATATATATATATATATAGATATATATATTGCTCCTGATGGCTGCTGGTTAGCGCCTTGCATGGCAGCTCCCGCCATCAGTGTGTGAATGGGGGAATGTGGAAATACTGTCAAAGCCCTTTGAGTACCTTGAAGGTAGAAAAGCACTATACAAGTATAACCCATTTATCATTTATTCATTTATCTATATATATGTATATATATATAGTAGGGGTGTGGGAATAAAAATTAATTCGAATTCGAATCACGATTCTCCCGTTGTGCGATTCAGATTTGATTCTTTTTTTTTTTTTAATCGATTTTTTTTTTACATTTTTATTATTTCCATCCATCCATCCATCCATCTTCTTCCACTTATCCGAGGTCGGGTCGCGGGGGCAGCAGCCTAAGCAGGGAAGCCCAGACTTCCCTCTCCCCAGCCACTTGGTCCAGCTCCTCCCGGGGGACCCCGAGGTGTTCCCAGGCCAGCCGGGAGACATGGTCTTCCCAACGTGTCCTGGGTCTTCCCCGCGGCCTCCTACCGGTCGGACGTGCCGTAAACACCTACCTCAGGAGACGTTCGGGTGGCATCCTGACCAGATGCCCGAACCACCTCATCTGGCTCCTCTCCATGTGGAGGAGCAGCGGCTTCACTTTGAGCTCCCCCCGGATGACAAAGCTTCTCAATGAACACCAATGAGTTGACTGATGATCTTTATCACACCATTTATTCAGAAAGTGTAAATAACGACAAATAAAGATAGAATACTATTAACCACAGCATGTAAGTGTAAAACAACCACAACAACTTTAGGATTTGAAACACCCTGGACACCTCCGAATTCGGGAGATTGGTGGGGGGAATATTTATAGCTACAATACACTGAAATTCAAGTATTTCTTTTATATATCTTTCATATATATATATATAAAGAAATACTTGAATTTCAGTGTTCATTTATTTCCACATACGTATATATGCACACACATAACACTCGTCTCCACTCATTGTTGTATTTGAAGTGCAATGCTTTGCAGCCAGTAGCAGTCTTTGAAGGAGCATAGGTATGGGCAGCATCTGTGACATTTCATTTGCAGGAAAGAAGTGATTTTAGGCTTGAATTCTCTGTCACTATCTTTTTTTGGACATTACTACTTGCCGTAGTTTTGAAGCAATGCATGATTGGAATCGGGATGTTGTGTGTCAGTGTATTAATGTGCCGGCTGGAATAAACACACGCTGAGAAATAGCTCCGTGCCTGCCTACTTTATGGCTTATAGATAAAACTATGGATGACGGAGACATATATACAAACCCCGTTTCCATATGAGTTGGGAAATGATGTTAGATGTAAATATATGCAAATCCTTTTCAACCCATAGTCAGTTGAATGCACTACAAAGACAACATATTTGATGTTCAAACTCATAACTTTATTTTTTTTTTGCAACTAATAATTAACTTAGAATTTCATGGCTGCAACACGTGCCAAAGTAGTTGGGAAAGGGCATGTTCACCACTGTGTTACATGGCCTTTCCTTTGAACAACACTCAATCAATCAACCAATCAATGTTTATTTATATAGCCCTAAATCACAAGTGTCTCAAAGGGCTGCACAAGCCACAACGACATCCTCGGTACAAAGCCCACATAAGGGCAAGGAAAAACTCACCCCAGTGGGATGTCGATGTGAATGACTGAGAAACCTTGGAGAGGACCGCATATGTGGGTAACCCCCCCCCCCTCTAGGGGAGACCAAAAGCAATGGATGTCGAGTGGGTCTGACATAATATTGTGAGAGTCCAGTCCATAGTGGATCCAACATAATAGTAAGAGTCCAGTCCATAGTGGATCCAACATAATAGTAAGAGTCCAGTCCATAGTGGGGCCAGCAGGACACCATCCCGAGCGGAGACGGGTCAGCAGCGCAGAGATGTTCCCAGCCGATGCACAGGCGAGCGGTCCACCCCGGGTCCCGACTCTGGACAGCCAGCACTTTATCCATGGCCACCGGACCTGTGCCCCCCCCCCCCCCCCCACAAGGAGGGGGGGGGCACAAATGTTTGTGAACTGAGGAGACACATTTTTTAAGCTTCTCAGGTGGAATTCTTTCCCATTCTTGCTTGATGTACAGCTTAAGTTGTTCAACAGTCCGGGGGTCTCCGTTGTGGTATTTTAGGCTTCATAATGCGCCACACATTTTTACATCTAACACAATTTCCCAACTCATATGGAAAGGAGGTTTGTAGATAGGATGTACTCACTTGTCATGTGTTGTAGATAGGATGTATTCACTTGTCATTGTACATGTGCATTGTACATTTCATTACCACATTTGGAGGTGTGGAAATGGCCACGTTGCCATCCAGCGCCGACTGTAGCGTGGCGTGCACCTTCCACATCTCCACCTTCATTTTTGCTTGTCCTCCTCTGCTGTCCTCAGACGCTCAGCAAACTTGTGTGGGCTCCAAGTGATGGGCAAGATACCTGGAACATGTAAGCTGCAAGTTAGTCTCCATGAAATGTAGCTAAGCTACGGGGGAAGCTATCTCCGGAGAATTTGCTTAGTAGGCAAATAGTGAGAGCATTCCTGACTTGCTCTTTAGTTGTTTTCCAGTCCATTCAATGACTTGCACTTTACATCTCCACATTTATTGTCACATGTGCAGACTTTTACCATTTTGTAATGTTCTGAATTTGGAAGAATATACCTGGACATAGTGAAGTGGTTTTTATTCCAGCAATGATATTTACAAGGTGAAACTAATAGTGTTCTCTCGCTACAACACGCTTCACTTTACACGGCCTCGCTGTTACACCCATCTTTTTTGTGTGTGTATTTTTTGAGGCTTTTTTCCTTTGTTTTTACAGCACATGATTGCGCATTGTGTTCTGCATCCTGATTGGCAAAGGGACTGTAGACCATTGTCAATCAATCTTCTTATGCCATGTGTCCTGTACACTGCAGAAGGCCTTGTCTTACAGTCCGCTTATTTGGGACTTTTCTTTTACTGTCCACTACTTTCTGGACTTTTGTCCGCCTGCACTTGAAATGTCTGAGAAGACGGTAGAGGACACTATCAAATGAAGTCCAGTAGCTTGTCCTGGTGTTATTTCACAGCACATCTATTACAGGATCTTTGCAGGATAGCTTGCTAATAACATTGAACCAAAGAATGGCTTATTGTACTTGCACTAGACATGAATGCGTAGGAAACAACAACAACAAATATACATATCATATTTACATAGAAGTTTCCCAGATCTAGAAATGACATACCTGTGTCCTTCTCGCTTTACACTTTCATTCCTGTAGTTCTGTTCCATGGAGTGAAGGACAACTCCCTTCCTTATAGCTTATGCATGTCATGTGATGTCATATTAGCATGAAGGACATCAAACATGTCCTACTTGCATTAGGGCGTAAAGTAAAGGAGATTGGTGAAAGATGTTCATGATTATACAATATTACATCATGGGTATCATAGTCTTAAAAGACTAACATTGGCCACAAGTTCCTCACTCTGATTGACAAACACTTCCCCAAAGGCAACACCCTAAGAAAAGTATTCAACAAGAACAACATTAAATTGAGCTACAGCTGTATGAACAATATACGACAAATTATCTCAAACCACAACAAAACAATTGCAAATGAGCCGTCGGCCCCCCGACAGAGCGACTCCAAAACCAACAAAGGCTGCAACTGCCGCAAGAAACCTGATTGCCCTCTCAACGGGGGGTGCTTACAAACATCAGTTGTTTACCAATCTAAGGTAACACGCAAGGACATTAACACATCCGACAAATATGTAGGATTAACTGAAGGAGAGTTTAAAACCAGATGGAACAATCACAAGGCTTCTTTCAGGAACAAAAACCTGCGGAATACCACAGAACTCAGCAAACACATTTGGGACCTCAAAGACAATAATGTTGAATATTCAATAACATGGCAAATTCTTGCATCCAGCACACCTTACAATAGTGGTAATAAAAGATGCAACCTATGCTTGAAGGAGAAACTGTTTATTATTTACCGTCCAGACCTGTCATCCCTCAACAAGCGCAGCAAAATTGTATCAGCATGCCGCCACAGACGGAAACACCTCCTAGGTAACACATGAGCCAATCACCACGCCCCTACGCCAGCCTGTACCCACCCACTCTGTGCCCTATATAAACCATGGTACGTGAATGCTTCCATTAAAATCTCCTGATGATTGAGGGAACCCCTCATGAAACAGGCCTGTAGAGATGAAATAGTCTTTTTAAAAAATAGATTTTTTTTTTCTTTCCCACACATACATATATTGCGCTCTACTACGGTATCGAGCACTATTTTTTGGATAACCTTATTAAGACATATATATATATATATATATATATATATATATATATATATATATATATATATATCAAACTGCTGATAATAGTTATGTTTTCAAAACACATTAAAAAAAACCAATTAGATGTATTTGTGTTAGTTAATTACTTGACGTTATTTGGTCATCAGCGTTGAATAAAATACAGCTAAAATGTAACTAATGTACTGTACTGCCGTTGTCTACAGGGGGCGCTATAAGTCTGCACGTGATAACTACCTACTGCCCAGCGAAGAAGACGCAAGCCAAAAGAGCACTCAAAATGGCGGTCAATGAGTTCATTAAAATCCAGTTGGAAAAGAAGAGGCCAAATCACTGATTAATGCAGCAATTAAATCACTGATTAATGCAGCAATTAAATCACTGATTAATGCAGCAATTAAATCACTGATTAATGCAGCAATTAAATCACTGATTAATGCAGCAATTAAATCACTGATTAATGCAGCAATTAAATCACTGATTAATGCAGCAATTAAATCACTGATTAATGCAGCAATTAAATCACTGATTAATGCAGCAATTAAATCACTGATTAATGCAGCAATTAAATCACTGATTAATGCAGCAATTAAATCACTGATTAATGCAGCAATTAAATCACTGATTAATGCAGCAATTAAATCACTGATTAATGCAGCAATTAAATCACTGATTAATGCAGCAATTTGGGAATCCTGGCAAAAACTGGGGGAGTCTGGGAGGAAAGACAGACAACATCTAACAATCTATTAAAGGGGTAGACTATAGAGGAAAGTGTAGGAGAGAGTATATACTCTAAGACTATAGAGGAAAGTGTAGGAGAGAGTATATAGTCCACGTAGGTTAGGACACACTGGACTGAGGGCAACATTATACTTCTTAGGCAAAGTGGTAACAGATACATGCTAGCTATGTACTAATGTACTAATGTACTAATGTACTAATGTACTAATGTACTAATGTACTAATGTACTAATGTACTAATGTACTAATGTACTGGTCACAGAGGAAGATGATGGAGTGTATGTCAAGTGACATGATACAATGTACATGAATGATTATATTTAATATCAATGTGACATGATACAATGTACATGAATGATTATATTTAATATCAATGTGACATGATACAATGCACATGAATGATTATATTTAATATCAATGTGACATGATACAATGCACATGAATGATTATATTTAATATCAATGTGACATGATACAATGCACATGAATGATTATATTTAATATCAATGTGACATGATACAATGCACATGAATGATTATATTTAATATCAATGTGACATGATACAATGCACATGAATGATTATATTTAATATCAATGTGACATGATACAATGCACATGAATGATTATATTTAATATCAATGTGACATGATACAATGCACATGAATGAATATATTTAATATCAATGTGACATGATACAATGCACATGAATGATTATATTTAATATCAATGTGACATGATACAATGCACATGAATGATTATATTTAATATCAATGTGACATGATACAATGTACATGAATGAATATATTTAATATCAATGTGACATGATACAATGCACATGAATGATTATATTTAATATCAATGTGACATGATACAATGCACATGAATGATTATATTTAATATCAATGTGACATGATACAATGTACATGAATGATTATATTTAATATCAATGTGACATGATACAATGCACATGAATGATTATATTTAATATCAATGTGACATGATACAATGCACATGAATGATTATATTTAATATCAATGTGACATGATACAATGCACGTAGCTGTGATTGGTAGATTCCTTCATCTCCGCACACAACACTGTCAAGCGCCATTCATATAAAACTCGCACTAACATTAAACTTTCATATTAAGGTGGGGCCGCAAAATAACGTCTCGCGGGCCGCGTGTCCGAGACCCCTGGTCTAATATATATATATATATATATATATATATATATATATATATATATATATATATATATATATATATATATATATATATATATATATGTGTGTGTGTGTCAGAAGTGCTACTGACACTTTGGTTATATTTGCTTTTCCTGTGTTTGAAATCACTTCCTGTCTTGGAGCTCTTGTTTTGTTACTGTTTCCTGTTTGCTCTCTGTCTTTTACGGCACTTTTACTATCTGCTCCGTGTCTACAGCTGTGAGCACACCTGTTGCTCGTTTAATTAGTTCTATTTAGTTCCACCCGAGTTCCTCCTTCGGCGCTTCATCATTATTCTTTTGTGACGGATGTGGATCGGACGGGTTTTGTTCACAGTGAGTCATACTTTGCTCTTTTTCATTTGCTTTCTACTGTTTGTGTTGATGCTTTCTATTAGTGATGGGTTGATGAGGCGTCATGAAGCGTTTCGACACATTGCAAAACTGTATTGATACTGTGTCGATACTGTGTCACTAAATACTGACATCTGCTGGACATTAAAAATCCCTACAGGCAACCTATGGACCGACTCAACTGACACTGATTTGATGCCCTAGTACAGGGGTCACCAACCTTTTTGAAACCAAAAACTACTTCTTGGGTACTGATTAATGCGAAGGGCTACCAGTTTGATACACACTTAAATAAATAAATATATTGTCATTTGTAAGTTACACGTAAGTGTGATTTAAACAAGAATACCTAAATAAATACATTTATATATATATAAAAATGGGTATTTCTGTCTGTCATTCCGTCGTACATTTTTTTTTTCCTTTTACGGAAGGTTTTTTGTAGAGAATAAATGATGAAAAAAACACTTAATTGAACGGTTTAAAAGAGGAGAAAACACGAAAAAAATTTAAATAAAATTTTGAAACATAGTTTATCTTCAATTTCGACTCTTTAAAATTCAAAATTCAACCGATAAAAAGAAGAGAAAAACTAGCTAATTTGAATCTTTTTGAAAAAATTAAAAAAATAATTTATGGAACATCATTAGTAATTTTTCCTGATTAAGATACATTTTAGAATTTTGATGACATGTTTTAAATTGGTTAAAATCCAATCTGCACTTTGTTACAATATTTAACAAATTGGACCAAGCTATATTTCTAACAAAGACAAATCAGTATTTCTTCTAGATTTTCCAGAACAAAAATTTCAAAAGAAATTCAAAATACTTTGAAATAAGATTTAAATTTGATTCTACAGATTTTCTAGATTTGCCAGAATAATTTTTTTGAATTTTAATCATAGTAAGTTTGAAGAAATATTTCACAAATATTCTTCGTCGAAAAAACAGAAGCTAAAATATTTATTCTTTACAATAAAAAATAAAAAAATTACTTGAACATTGATTTAAATTGTCAGGAAAGAAGAGGAAGAAATTTAAAAGGTAAAAAGGTATATTTGTTTAAAAATCCTAAAATCATTTTTAAGGTTGTATTTTTTCTCTAAAATTGTATTTCTAAAAGTAATAAGAAGCAAAGTGAAAAATAAATGAATTTATTTAAACAAGTGAAGACCCATCCATCCATCCATTTTCTACCGCTTATTCCAAGTGAAGACCAAGTCTTTAAATTATTTTCAAATTCTATTTGAGTTTTGTCTCTTTTAGAATTAAAAATGTGGAGCAAAGCGAGACCAGCTTGCTAGTAAATAAATACAATTTAAAAAATAGAGGCAGCTCACTGGTAAGTGCTGCTCTTTGAGCTATTTTTAGAACAGGCCAGCGGGCGACTGATCTGGTCCTTACGGGCTACCTGGTGACCGCGGGCACCGCGTTGGTGACCCCTGCCCTAGTATATACAATAATATAAACCAAGTCATTGTATTTCATTTAGGATTATTTCATATCTTCATTTAAATAAAAATATATTTGTATCTTTTTTAGATACAGTCAATAAATAATGTGAACATGTATCATAACATGGAAATCTAAGAGAACGTGTTGTGGATGATTGTGGACTGGGAATTGTTTTAATTTTATTTTTTTACACATTTTTATTAAAAAATAAATAAATAAAAGTTTTTCCGATGTATTACATTTTAGACGATTTCTCTTAGTTATTATTTCTCGGGCTGTAGAAAAGAGCCGCTCACAGGGCACAGAGGAGGCGACACAGTTGGCGTATCGGTCACGTGACCAAAACAGCTCATGATCGGTCACGTGACTTTCTAAAACCGACACAGGGTTTCGCTCTATGAGCTCCACGCATGCGCCGATGCATCGGTGTTGCCGGACCCATCACTACTTTCTAGTTCTAGGGTTTGTGTTGATGCTTTCTATCATGTGCTTTCTATTGATGATTGATTGAAAAGACGGTTTTTTATTCACAGTGACTCATACTTTGGTCTTTTTCGCTTGCTTTCTACTGTATGTGTTGATGCTTTCTATTGATTGATTGATTGAAACTTTTATTAGTAGATTGTACAGTGAAGTACATATTCCGTACAATTGACCACTAAATGGTAGTGATGGGTCCGGCAACACCGATGCATCGGCGCATGCGTCGAGCTCATAGAGCGAAACCCTGTGTCGGTTTTAGAAAGTCACGTGACCGATCATGAGCTGTTTTGGTCACGTGACCGATACGCCAACTGTGTCGCACTGACGCCTCCTCTGTGCCCTGTGAGCGGCTCTTTTCTACAGCCCGAGAAATAATAACTAAGAAGAGACGACTGAAGTGTTGATAACAACCAAACTTAACCCCCCCCCCCCTCTATATCCCACACCCCGGATTGTAAATAATGTAAATAATTGAATGTATATACTGTGATGATTATCTTGTGTGATGACTGTATTATGATGTTATATATCTGTATCATTAATCAATTTAAGTGGACCTCGACTTAAACAAGTGTAAAAACTTATTGGGGTGTTACCATTTAGTGGTCAATTGTAGGGAATATGTACTTCACTGTGCAATCTACTAATAAAAGTCTCAATCAATCAATGAAAGAAATCGTCTAAAATTGAATACGTTGGAAAAACTGTTTTTTTAAAATAAAAATGTGTAAAAAATTAATTAAAAAAAAATCCCAGTCCACAAACATCCTCATTCACAACACATTCTCTTAGATTTCCATGTTCTTATACATGTTCATATTTTTTATTGACTGTATCTAAAAAAGATAAAAATATATTTTTATTTAAATGAAGATATGAAATAATCTTAAATGAAATACAATGACTTGGTTTATATTATTGTATATACTAGGTCATAAAATCAGTGTCAGTTGAGTCGGTCCATAGGTTGCCTGTAGGGATTTTTAATGTCCAGCAGATGTCAGTATTTAGTCACACAGTATCGACACAGTATCAATACAGTTTTGCAATGTGTCGAAACGCTTCATGACGCCTCATCAACCCATCATTACTAAATGGTAACACCCCAATACGTTTTTCAACTTGTTTAAGTCGGGGTCCACGTAATCAATTCATGGCACAAATATACATAAACTATCATCATAATACAGTCATCGCACAAGTTAATCAGAGTATATACATTGAATGATTTACAATCCGGGGGGTGGGATGAGGAGAACATAGTGAGTTCAGATAGCATAAGAACAACAATTATATACATTAGAAATCCGTTTGATTAACATTTGGTTATTTAGGATCCGTGGAGGTGTAAGGGGGAGGGTGTTAGTCAAGGGTTGCTGACATCTTGTGCTTAGCTGCTTTAATTAGGCTGACCATATTGTGAAATCCCAAAAAGAGGACACGTATATGCGTGCCAAGGCCGGGACTAGGTGGAAATTTGCCAATACTCGAACTTGCTTTATAAATATTTATTTAAATACAGCAGTTTTCTCCTCTGACAGCAGTGTTTGCGCTAGGAATTTTCAAAATGGGGTCCCACAGTACATTTTTGGGGTCCGACTTTTTTGTAAGCCTTTTAAAAAAACAAACAAAAAAAAAAACTTATGAATTATGGTATACCTCTTCTATATTGTGTTTTGGATAAAGGTTGTCATAAACATTACTTCATTAAGAAAAAAAGAAAACAAATGTGTATGCATATGTGAATGTATTCAGTTATAAACATTCATTCACTTCTTTCCTTCATGGATCTAAACTTTACCGCTGCTGCTAGTTTTTATTTAATATGTTGTAGGTGTATTTATTTCAGTATAAAAGTGTTTTGCATCGGTCATGAAATGATTATAATGGTGTGCCAGGGCATATGCTTTTATATTTAACGCTTAAACCTCTGGAGTCTACATAACTTCAGATCTATCCCTCATTTCAAAATGTTTTTTTTTTTTTGTGTGTGTGTGTTTTTGTTTGTTTTCTGCCCTTTTTTGTCAAACCAAACTGTTTAATTGCAAACACACAAAATATGCAAAATCTTCCACCAAAAATAATTTTCAAAGTGTAATATTTGATGTGAAGTAATGGGAACTTTGGATAGGTCAATAATAACATTGATTTTGATTCAATATTATGTTTTCAGCAATGACAGTTTGAAAGGAAGAAAAAAAACCCAGCTTTGTTTTAGTCAACATTGCAACTTTTTCTAAATTACATTTCACCTTTAAGCTTTTATTTCACTTTTGTTAAGTTGGTTTGATTTAATAGTATTTTTAGAATTAGCTGTGGGCTGCAAATGGCATCCGGGGCAGACTTTTGACACCCCTGCTATAGATAATTAAACAATAAATCTGATGAATCTATGGATAAAAAGCAGAGCCTGGGTCTGAGTGTTTGATACAGGTGAACCATACTTGCCAACCCTCCCGAATTTTACAGGAGAATCACGAATTTCAGTGCAACAACCATTCTCCCCAATTTCTCCCGATTTCCAGCCGGGCTTGAGTGAGGACAGCCTGTCGTCACGTCCGCTTTTTGTGCCGGCCCAGTCACGTTATAACATCTACGGCTTTTGGTGCTCAGTGCACCAACTGCACACACAAGAAGGAGACTATTATATATGTCTCTGTTATCCATAGGTTTATCTATAACCCATAAAGTAGGAAGGCACGGAGCTATTTCTCAGCGTGTGTTTATTCCAGCCGGCACGTTAACACACTGACACAACATCCAGATTCCCATCATGCATTGCTTCAAAAGTACGGCAAGTAGTGATGTCCAAACGAAGACTGACAGAGAATAGAATGAGGATGGACAATTCAACCCTGAACTCACTCCTTTCCCGCAAATTAAATTTCACCTATGCTCCTTTGAAGGCTGTGCTACTGGCTGCAAAGCATTGCACTTTCAAATACAACAATGAGTAGTGTTTGTGTGTGTGTATATGTATGTATATATAAGAAA
Source organism: Nerophis lumbriciformis (assembly GCF_033978685.3). Taxonomy (NCBI): domain Eukaryota; kingdom Metazoa; phylum Chordata; class Actinopteri; order Syngnathiformes; family Syngnathidae; genus Nerophis; species Nerophis lumbriciformis. Next base: position 30,275,485 of record NC_084579.2, read on the forward strand.
TACTTGAATTTGCACTGAAATTCAAGTATTTCTTTTATTTATATATATATATATATATATATATATATATATATATACACACAAAAGATATGCTTGAATTTCAATGCAAATTCAAGTATTCCTTATACATATAATAATAATAATAATAATAATAATAATAATAATAATATTTTTAATATAATATACATATATACATACACAACACTCCTCTACTCATTGTTGTATTTGAAAGTGCAATGCTTTGCAGCCAGTAGCACAGCCTTTGAAGGAACATAGGTGACATTTAATTTGCGGGAAAGGAGTGAGTTTAGGGTTGAATTCTCCATCCTCATTCTATTCTGTCAGTCTTTGTTTGGACATCACTACTTGCCGTACTTTTGAAGCAATGCATGATGGGAATCTGGATGTTGTGTCAGTGTGTTAACGTGCCGGCTGGAATAAACACACGCTGGGAAATAGCTCCGTGCCTTCCTACTTTATGGGTTATAGATAAACCTATGGATAACAGAGACATATATAATAGTCTCCTTCTTGTGTGTGCAGTTGGTGCACTGAGCTCCAAAAGCCGTAGATGTTATAACGTGACGAGGCCGGCACGAAAAGCGGACATGACAGGCTGTCCTCACTCAGGTCCGGCTGGAAATTTGTGAGAATGGTTGTTCCGGGAGAAGCACTGAAATTAAAGTATTTCTTATGTGTATATGTGTATGTAGATGTACACATAAGAAATACTTGAATTTCAGTGCAAATTCAAGTATTTCTATAAATACATTTCTTCCATCCATCTTCTTCCGCTTATCCGCATAAATTTCTTATATATAGAAATTCTTGAATTTCAGTGCAAATTCAGGTATTTCTATATATACATTTCTTATATATATATATATATATATATATATATATATATATATATATATATATATATATATATAGAAATTCTTGAATTTAAGTGCAAATTCAAGTATTTCTATGTAAACATTTCTTATATCTAGAAATTCTTGAATATCAGTGCAAATTCAAGTATTTCTATATATAAATTTATTTTATATATATATATATATATATATATATATAAATTCTTGAATTTCAGTGCAAATTCAGGTATTTCTATATATACATTTCTTATATGTAGAAATTCTTAAATTTCAGTGCAAATTCAGGTATTTCTATGTATACATTTCTTATATATAGAATTCTTGAATTTCAGTGCAAATTCAGACATTTCTTATATATATCTAGAAATTCTTAAATTTCAGTGCAAATTCAAGTATTTCTATGTATAAATTTCTTATTTATAGAAATTCTTGAAAATCAGTGCAAATTCAAGTATTTCTATATATACATTTCTTGTATATCTAGAAATTCTTGAATTTCAGTGCAAATTCAAGTATATTTATGTATACATTTCTTATATATAGAAATTCTTGAATATCGGTGCAAATTCAAGTATTTCTATATATACATTTCTTATATATATATATATATATATTCTTGAATTTCAGTGCAAATTCAGGTATTTCTATATATACATTTCTTATGTATAGAAATTCTTGAATTTCAGTGCAAATTCAGGTATTTCTATATATACATTTCTTATATGTAGAAATTCTTGGATTTCAGTGCAAATTCAGGTATTTCTATGTATACATTTCTTATATATAGAATTCTTGAATTTCAGTGCAAATTCAGACATTTCTTATATATATCTAGAAATTCTTGAATTTCAGTGCAAATTCAAGTATTTCTATGTATAAATTTCTTATTTATAGAAATTCTTGAATATCAGTGCAAATTCAAGTATTTCTATATATACATTTCTTGTATATCTAGAAATTCTTGAATTTCAGTGCAAATTCAAGTATATTTATGTATACATTTCTTATATATAGAAATTATTGAATATCGGTGCAAATTCAAGTATTTCTATGTATACATTTCTTATATATATATATATATATATATATATATATATATATTCTTGAATTTCAGTGCAAATTCAGGTATTTCTATATATACATTTCTTATGTATAGAAATTCTTGAATTTCAGTGCAAATTCAGGTATTTCTATATATACATTTCTTATATGTAGAAATTCTTGAATTTCAGTGCAAATTCAGGTATTTCTATGTATACATTTCTTATATGTAGAATTCTTGAATTTCAGTGCAAATTCAGACATTTCTTATATATATCTAGAAATTCTTGAATTTCAGTGCAAATTCAAGTATTTCTATGTATAAATTTCTTATATATAGAAATTCTTGAATTTCAGTGCAAATTCAGGTATTTCTATGTATACATTTCTTATATATAGAATTCTTGAATTTCAGTGCAAATTCAGATATTTCTTATATATATCTAGAAATTCATGAATTTCAGTGCAAATTCAAGTATTTCTATGTATAAATTTCTTATATATAGAAATTCTTGAATTTCAGTGCAAATTCAGGTATTTCTATGTATACATTTCTTATATATAGAATTCTTGAATTTCAGTGCAAATTCAGATATTTCTTATATATATCTAGAAATTCTTGAATTTCAGTGCAAATTCAAGTATTTCTATGTATACATTTCTTATATATAGAAATTCTTGAATATCAGTGCAAATTCAAGTATATTTAGGGACGGCGTGGCGCAGTGGAAGAATGGCCGTGCGCAACCCGAGGGTCCCTGGTTCAATCCCCACCAGTACCAACCTCGTCATGTCCGTTGTGTCCTGAGCAAGACACTTCACCCTTGCTCTTGATGGGTGCTGGTTAGCGCCTTGCATGGCAGCTCCGTCCATCAGTGTGTGAATGTGTGTGTGAATGGGTAAATGTGGAAGTAGTGTCAAAGCGCTTTGAGTACCTTGAAGGTAGAAAAGCGCTATACAAGTACAACCCATTTATCATTATTTATATTTATGTATACATTTCTTATATATAGAAATTCTTGAACATCGGTGCAAATTCAATGATTTCTATATATACATTTCTTATATATATATATATATATATATATATATATATATATATATATATATATATATATATATATATATATATATATATATATATATATTGAATTTCAGTGCAAATTCAGGTATTTCTATATATACATTTCTTATGTATAGAAATTCTTGAATTTCAGTGCAAATTCAGGTATTTCTGTGTATACATTTCTTATATATAGAAATTCTTGAATATCAGTGCAAATTCAGATGTATGTATGTATGTATGTATGTATATGTATATATATATATATATATATATATATATATATATATATATATATATATATATATATATATATATATATATATATTATGTGTATGTATTATGTGTATGTATATATTATGTGTATGTATATATATATATATATACACACACACATATATATATATATATATATATATATATATATATATATATATATATATATATATATATATATATATATATATATATTCTTGAATTTCAGTGCATAGATAGAGAGAAATACTTGAATTTGCACTGAAATTCAAGTATTGTTTGTTTGGCCGGCTGGGAGGCCTTGGTTTGTTTGGCCGACGGGGAGGCTTTAATTTGTTTATTTGGCCGGCTGGGAGGCCTTGGTTTGTTCGGCTGGCTGGGAGGCCTTGGTTTGTTTGTTTGGCCGACTGTGGGACCCGTACAAAAAATTCAAAAAAACGGACTTGCTTCAGCAGCACATTTCTGGTGCTGTAGTTGTATAAAATGTCTCAAAACGTCATCAGGTGTCCCGACACAACCTAAAAATAGAAAAAAATGCATAGTTTACGGAAAACATTTTTTGCTAAAATTTCGTAAGGCGGGACCCTTACAAAAAATTCAAAAAAACGGACTTGCTTCAGCAGCACATTTCTGCTGCTGTAGTTGTATAAAATGTCTCAAAACGTCATCAGGTGTCCCGACACAACCTAAAAATAGAAGAAAATGCATCGTTTACGAAAAAATTTTTTTGCTAAAATTTCGTAAGGCGGGACCCTTACAAAAAATTCAAAAAAACGGACTTGCTTCAGCAGCACATTTCTGGTGCTGTAGTTGTATAAAATGTCTCAAAACGTCATCAGGTGTCCCGACACAACCTAAAAATAGAAAAAAATGCATAGTTTACGGAAAAAATTTTTTGCTAAAATTTCGTAAGGCGGGACCCTTACAAAAAATTCAAAAAAACGGACTTGCTTCAGCAGCACATTTCTGCTGCTGTAGTTGTATAAAATGTCTCAAAACGTCATCAGGTGTCCCGACACAACCTAAAAATAGAAGAAAATGCATCGTTTACGAAAAAAAATTTTTGCAAAAATTTCGTAAGGCGGGACCCTTACAAAAAATTCAAAAAAACGGACTTGCTTCAGCAGCACATTTCTGGTGCTGTAGTTGTATAAAATGTCTCAAAACGTCATCAGGTGTCCCGACACAACCTAAAAATAGAAAAAAATGCATAGTTTACGGAAAACATTTTTTGCTAAAATTTCGTAAGGCGGGACCCTTACAAAAAATTCAAAAAAACGGACTTGCTTCAGCAGCACATTTCTGCTGCTGTAGTTGTATAAAATGTCTCAAAACGTCATCAGGTGTCCCGACACAACCTAAAAATAGAAGAAAATGCATCGTTTACGAAAAAAAATTTTTGCTAAAATTTCGTAAGGCGGGACCCTTACAAAAAATTCAAAAAAACGGACTTGCTTCAGCAGCACATTTCTGGTGCTGTAGTTGTATAAAATGTCTCAAAACGTCATCAGGTGTCCCGACACAACCTAAAAATAGAAAAAAATGCATAATTTACGGAAAACATTTTTTGCTAAAATTTCGTAAGGCGGGACCCTTACAAAAAATTCAAAAAAACGGACTTGCTTCAGCAGCACATTTCTGCTGCTGTAGTTGTATAAAATGTCTCAAAACGTCATCAGGTGTCCCGACACAACCTAAAAATAGAAGAAAATGCATCGTTTACGAAAAAAAATTTTTGCAAAAATTTCGTAAGGCGGGACCCTTACAAAAAATTCAAAAAAACGGACTTGCTTCAGCAGCACATTTCTGGTGCTGTAGTTGTATAAAATGTCTCAAAACGTCATCAGGTGTCCCGACACAACCTAAAAATAGAAAAAAATGCATAGTTTACGGAAAACATTTTTTGCTAAAATTTCGTAAGGCGGGACCCTTACAAAAAATTCAAAAAAACGGACTTGCTTCAGCAGCACATTTCTGCTGCTGTAGTTGTATAAAATGTCTCAAAACGTCATCAGGTGTCCCGACACAACCTAAAAATAGACGAAAATGCATCGTTTACGGAAAAAAATTTTTGCTAAAATTTCGTAAGGCGGGACCCTTACAAAAAATTCAAAAAAACGGACTTGCTTCAGCAGCACATTTCTGGTGCTGTAGTTGTATAAAATGTCTCAAAACGTCATCAGGTGTCCCGACACAACCTAAAAATAGAAAAAAATGCATAGTTTACGGAAAACATTTTTTGCTAAAATTTCGTAAGGCGGGACCCTTACAAAAAATTCAAAAAAACGGACTTGCTTCAGCAGCACATTTCTGCTGCTGTAGTTGTATAAAATGTCTCAAAACGTCATCAGGTGTCCCGACACAACCTAAAAATAGAAGAAAATGCATCGTTTACGAAAAAAATTTTTTGCTAAAATTTCGTAAGGCGGGACCCTTACAAAAAATTCAAAAAAACGGACTTGCTTCAGCAGCACATTTCTGGTGCTGTAGTTGTATAAAATGTCTCAAAACGTCATCAGGTGTCCCGACACAACCTAAAAATAGAAAAAAATGCATAGTTTACGGAAAACATTTTTTGCTAAAATTTCGTAAGGCGGGACCCTTACAAAAAATTCAAAAAAACGGACTTGCTTCAGCAGCACATTTCTGCTGCTGTAGTTGTATAAAATGTCTCAAAACGTCATCAGGTGTCCCGACACGACCTAAAAATAGAAGAAAATGCATCGTTTACGAAAAAAAATTTTTGCAAAAATTTCGTAAGGCGGGACCCTTACAAAAAATTCAAAAAAACGGACTTGCTTCAGCAGCACATTTCTGGTGCTGTAGTTGTATAAAATGTCTCAAAACGTCATCAGGTGTCCCGACACAACCTAAAAATAGAAAAAAATGCATAGTTTACGGAAAACATTTTTTGCTAAAATTTCGTAAGGCGGGACCCTTACAAAAAATTCAAAAAAACGGACTTGCTTCAGCAGCACATTTCTGCTGCTGTAGTTGTATAAAATGTCTCAAAACGTCATCAGGTGTCCCGACACAACCTAAAAATAGAAAAAAATGCATAGTTTACGGAAAACATTTTTTGCTAAAATTTCGTAAGGCGGGACCCTTACAAAAAATTCAAAAAAACGGACTTGCTTCAGCAGCACATTTCTGCTGCTGTAGTTGTATAAAATGTCTCAAAACGTCATCAGGTGTCCCGACACAACCTAAAAATAGAAGAAAATGCATCGTTTACGAAAAAAAATTTTTGCTAAAATTTCGTAAGGCGGTACCCTTACAAAAAATTCAAAAAAACGGACTTGCTTCAGCAGCACATTTCTGGTGCTGTAGTTGTATAAAATGTCTCAAAACGTCATCAGGTGTCCCGACACAACCTAAAAATAGAAGAAAATGCATAGTTTACGGAAAAAAATGTTGCTAAAATTTCGTAAGGCGGGACCCTTACAAAAAATTCAAAAAAACGGACTTGCTTCAGCAGCACATTTCTGGTGCTGTAGTTGTATAAAATGTCTCAAAATGTCATCAGGTGTCCCGACACAACCTAAAAATAGAAAAAAATGCATAGTTTACGGAAAAGATTTTTTGCTAAAATTTCGTAAGGCGGGACCCTTACAAAAAATTCAAAAAAACGGACTTGCTTCAGCAGCACATTTCTACTGCTGTAGTTGTATAAAATGTCTCAAAACGTCATCAGGTGTCCCGACACAACCTAAAAATAGAAGAAAATGCATCGTTTACGAAAAAAAAATTTTGCTAAAATTTCGTAAGGCGGGACCCTTACAAAAAATTCAAAAAAACGGACTTGCTTCAGCAGCACATTTCTGGTGCTGTAGTTGTATAAAATGTCTCAAAATGTCATCAGAAGTCCCGACACAACCTAAAAATAGAATAAAATGCATCGTTTACGAAAAAAATTTTTGCTAAAATTTCGTAAGGCGGGACCCTTACAAAAAATTCAAAAAAACGGACTTGCTTCAGCAGCACATTTCTGGTGCTGTAGTTGTATAAAATGTCTCAAAATGTCATCAGGAGTCCCGACACAACCTAAAAATAGAAGAAAATGCATTGTTTACGAAAAAAATTTTTGCTAAAATTTCGTAAGGCGGGACCCTTACAAAAAATTCAAAAAAACGGACTTGCTTCAGCAGCACATTTCTGGTGCTGTAGTTGTATAAAATGTCTCAAAATGTCATCAGGAGTCCAGACACAACCTAAAAATAGAATAAAATGCATCGTTTACGAAAAAAAAATGTTGCTAAAATTTCGAAAGGCGGGACCCTTACAAAAAATTCAAAAAAACGGACTTGCTTCAGCAGCACATTTCTGATGCTGTAGTTGTATAAAATGTCTCAAAACGTCATCAGGTGTCCCGACACAACCTAAAAATAGAAGAAAATGCATCGTTTACGAAAAAAAATTTTGCTAAAATTTCGTAAGGCGGGACCCTTACAAAAAATTCAAAAAAACGGACTTGCTTCAGCAGCACATTTCAGGTGCTGTAGTTGTATAAAATGTCTCAAAATGTCATCAGGAGTCCCCACACAACCTAAAAATAGAAGAAAATGCATCGTTTACGAAAAAAAAATTTTGCTAAAATTTCGTAAGGCGGGACCCTTACAAAAAATTCAAAAAAACAGATTTGCTTCAGCAGCACATTTCTGCTGCTGTAGTTGTATAAAATGTCTCAAAATGTCATCAGGAGTCCCGACACAACCTAAAAATAGAATAAAATGCATCGTTTACGAAAAAAAATTTTGCTAAAATTTCGTAAGGCGGGACCCTTACAAAAAATTCAAAAAAACGGACTTGCTTCAGCAGCACATTTCTGGTGCTGTAGTTGTATAAAATGTCTCAAAACGTCATCAGGTGTCCCGACACAACCTAAAAATAGAAGAAAATGCATCGTTTACGAAAAAAAATTTTGCTAAAATTTCGTAAGGCGGGACCCTTACAAAAAATTCAAAAAAACGGACTTGCTTCAGCAGCACATTTCAGGTGCTGTAGTTGTATAAAATGTCTCAAAATGTCATCAGGAGTCCCCACACAACCTAAAAATAGAAGAAAATGCATCGTTTACGAAAAAAAAATTTTGCTAAAATTTCGTAAGGCGGGACCCTTACAAAAAATTCAAAAAAACGGACTTGCTTCAGCAGCACATTTCTGCTGCTGTAGTTGTATAAAATGTTTCAAAACGTCATCAGGTGTCCCGACACAACCTAAAAATAGAAGAAAATGCATCGTTTACGAAAAAAAATTTTTGCTAAAATTTCGTTAGGCGGGACCCTTACAAAAAATTCAAAAAAACGGACTTGCTTCAGCAGCACGTTTCTGATGCTGTAGTTGTATAAAATGTTTCAAAACGTCATCAGGAGTCCCGACACAACCTAAAAATAGAATAAAATGCATCGTTTACGAAAAAACATTTTTGCTAAAATTTCGTAAGGCGGGACCCTTACAAAAAATTCAAAAAATCGGACTTGCTTCAGCAGCATATTTCTGATGCTGTAGTTGTATAAAATGTTTCAAAACGTCATCAGGAGTCCCGACACAACCTAAAATCAGAATAAAATGCATCGTTTACGAAAAAAAATTTTGCTAAAATTTCGTAAGGCGGGACCCTTACAAAAAATTCAAAAAAACGGACTTGCTTCAGCAGCACATTTCTGGTGCTGTAGTTGTATAAAATGTCTCAAAATTTCATCAGGAGTCCCGACACAACCTAAAAATAGAAGAAAATGCATCGTTTACGAAAAAAAAATGTTGCTAAAATTTCGTAAGGCGGGACCCTTACAAAAAATTCAAAAAAACGGACTTGCTTCAGCAGCACATTTCTGGTGCTGTAGTTGTATAAAATGTCTCAAAACGTCATCAGGTGTCCCGACACAACCTAAAAATAGAAGAAAATGCATCGTTTACGAATAAAAATGTTTGCTAAAATTTCGTAGGCGGGACCCTTACAAAAAAATTCAAAAAAACGGACTTGCTTCAGCAGCACATTTCTGCTGCTGTAGTTGTATAAAATGTCTCAAAACGTCATCAGGTGTCCCGACACAACCTAAAAATAGAAGAAAATGCATCGTTTACGAAAAAAAATTTTGCTAAAATTTCGTAAGGCGGGACCCTTACAAAAAATTCAAAAAAACGGACTTGCTTCAGCAGCACATTTCTGATGCTGTAGTTGTATAAAATGTTTCAAAACGTCATCAGGAGTCCCGACACAACCTAAAAATAGAATAAAATGCATCGTTTACGAAAAAAATTTTTGCTAAAATTTCGTAAGGCGGGACCCTTACAAAAAATTCAAAAAAACGGACTTGCTTCAGCAGCACATTTCTGGTGCTGTAGTTGTATAAAATGTTTCAAAACGTCATCAGGAGTCCCGACACAACCTAAAAATAGAATAAAATGCATCGTTTACGAAAAAAAAAATTTTGCTAAAATTTCGTAAGGCGGGACCCTTACAAAAAATTCAAAAAAACCGACTTGCTTCAGCAGCACATTTCTGATGCTGTAGTTGTATAAAATGTTTCAAAACGTCATCAGGAGTCCCGACACAACCTAAAAATAGAAAAAAATGCATAGTTTACGGAAAACATTTTTTGCTAAAATTTCGTAAGGCGGGACCCTTACAAAAAATTCAAAAAAACGGATTTGCTTCAGCAGCACATTTCTGATGCTGTAGTTGTATAAAATGTCTCAAAATGTCATCAGGTGTCCCGACACAACCTAAAAATAGAATAAAATGCATCGTTTACGAAAAAAAAATGTTGCTAAAATTTCGAAAGGCGGGACCCTTACAAAAAATTCAAAAAAACGGACTTGCTTCAGCAGCACATTTCTGATGCTGTAGTTGTATAAAATGTTTCAAAACGTCATCAGGAGTCCCGACACAACCTAAAAATAGAATAAAATGCATCGTTTACGAAAAAAAATTTTGCTAAAATTTCGTAAGGCGGGACCCTTACAAAAAATTCAAAAAAACGGACTTGCTTCAGCAGCACATTTCTGGTGCTGTAGTTGTATAAAATGTCTCAAAACGTCATCAGGTGTCCCGACACAACCTAAAAATAGAAGAAAATGCATCGTTTACGAAAAAAAATTTTGCTAAAATTTCGTAAGGCGGGACCCTTACAAAAAATTCAAAAAAACGGACTTGCTTCAGCAGCACATTTCAGGTGCTGTAGTTGTATAAAATGTCTCAAAATGTCATCAGGAGTCCCCACACAACCTAAAAATAGAAGAAAATGCATCGTTTACGAAAAAAAAATTTTGCTAAAATTTCGTAAGGCGGGACCCTTACAAAAAATTCAAAAAAACGGACTTGCTTCAGCAGCACATTTCTGCTGCTGTAGTTGTATAAAATGTTTCAAAACGTCATCAGGTGTCCCGACACAACCTAAAAATAGAAGAAAATGCATCGTTTACGAAAAAAAATTTTTGCTAAAATTTCGTTAGGCGGGACCCTTACAAAAAATTCAAAAAAACGGACTTGCTTCAGCAGCACGTTTCTGATGCTGTAGTTGTATAAAATGTTTCAAAACGTCATCAGGAGTCCCGACACAACCTAAAAATAGAATAAAATGCATCGTTTACGAAAAAACATTTTTGCTAAAATTTCGTAAGGCGGGACCCTTACAAAAAATTCAAAAAATCGGACTTGCTTCAGCAGCATATTTCTGATGCTGTAGTTGTATAAAATGTTTCAAAACGTCATCAGGAGTCCCGACACAACCTAAAATCAGAATAAAATGCATCGTTTACGAAAAAAAATTTTGCTAAAATTTCGTAAGGCGGGACCCTTACAAAAAATTCAAAAAAACGGACTTGCTTCAGCAGCACATTTCTGGTGCTGTAGTTGTATAAAATGTTTCAAAACGTCATCAGGAGTCCCGACACAACCTAAAAATAGAATAAAATGCATCGTTTACGAAAAAAAATTTTGCTAAAATTTCGTAAGGCGGGACCCTTACAAAAAATTCAAAAAAACGGACTTGCTTCAGCAGCACATTTCTGGTGCTGTAGTTGTATAAAATGTCTCAAAATGTCATCAGGAGTCCCGACACAACCTAAAAATAGAAGAAAATGCATCGTTTACGAAAAAAAAATGTTGTTAAAATTTCGTAAGGCGGGACCCTTACAAAAAATTCAAAAAAACGGACTTGCTTCAGCAGCACATTTCTGGTGCTGTAGTTGTATAAAATGTCTCAAAACGTCATCAGGTGTCCCGACACAACCTAAAAATAGAAGAAAATGCATCGTTTACGAATAAAAATGTTTGCTAAAATTTCGTAGGCGGGACCCTTACAAAAAAATTCAAAAAAACGGACTTGCTTCAGCAGCACATTTCTGCTGCTGTAGTTGTATAAAATGTCTCAAAACGTCATCAGGTGTCCCGACACAACCTAAAAATAGAAGAAAATGCATCGTTTACGAAAAAAAATTTTGCTAAAATTTCGTAAGGCGGGACCCTTACAAAAAATTCAAAAAAACGGACTTGCTTCAGCAGCACATTTCTGATGCTGTAGTTGTATAAAATGTTTCAAAACGTCATCAGGAGTCCCGACACAACCTAAAAATAGAATAAAATGCATCGTTTACGAAAAAAAATTTTGCTAAAATTTCGTAAGGCGGGACCCTTACAAAAAATTCAAAAAAACGGACTTGCTTCAGCAGCACATTTCTGGTGCTGTAGTTGTATAAAATGTTTCAAAACGTCATCAGGAGTCCCGACACAACCTAAAAATAGAATAAAATGCATCGTTTACGAAAAAAAAAATTTTGCTAAAATTTCGTAAGGCGGGACCCTTACAAAAAATTCAAAAAAACGGACTTGCTTCAGCAGCACATTTCTGATGCTGTAGTTGTATAAAATGTTTCAAAACGTCATCAGGAGTCCCGACACAACCTAAAAATAGAAAAAAATGCATAGTTTACGGAAAACATTTTTTGCTAAAATTTCGTAAGGCGGGACCCTTACAAAAAATTCAAAAAAACGGATTTGCTTCAGCAGCACATTTCTGATGCTGTAGTTGTATAAAATGTTTCAAAACGTCATCAGGAGTCCCGACACAACCTAAAAATAGAATAAAATGCATCGTTTACGAAAAAAAAATGTTGCTAAAATTTCGAAAGGCGGGACCCTTACAAAAAATTCAAAAAAACGGACTTGCTTCAGCAGCACATTTCTGCTGCTGTAGTTGTATAAAATGTCTCAAAATGTCATCAGGAGTCCCGACACAACCTAAAAATAGAATAAAATGCATCGTTTACGAAAAAAAAATGTTGCTAAAATTTCGAAAGGCGGGACCCTTACAAAAAATTCAAAAAAACGGACTTGCTTCAGCAGCACATTTCTGATGCTGTAGTTGTATAAAATGTTTCAAAACGTCATCAGGAGTCCCGACACAACCTAAAAATAGAATAAAATGCATCGTTTACGAAAAAAAATTTTGCTAAAATTTCGTAAGGCGGGACCCTTACAAAAAATTCAAAAAAACGGACTTGCTTCAGCAGCACATTTCTGGTGCTGTAGTTGTATAAAATGTCTCAAAACGTCATCAGGTGTCCCGACACAACCTAAAAATAGAAGAAAATGCATCGTTTACGAAAAAAAATTTTGCTAAAATTTCGTAAGGCGGGACCCTTACAAAAAATTCAAAAAAACGGACTTGCTTCAGCAGCACATTTCAGGTGCTGTAGTTGTATAAAATGTCTCAAAATGTCATCAGGAGTCCCCACACAACCTAAAAATAGAAGAAAATGCATCGTTTACGAAAAAAAAATTTTGCTAAAATTTCGTAAGGCGGGACCCTTACAAAAAATTCAAAAAAACGGACTTGCTTCAGCAGCACATTTCTGCTGCTGTAGTTGTATAAAATGTTTCAAAACGTCATCAGGTGTCCCGACACAACCTAAAAATAGAAGAAAATGCATCGTTTACGAAAAAAAATTTTTGCTAAAATTTCGTTAGGCGGGACCCTTACAAAAAATTCAAAAAAACGGACTTGCTTCAGCAGCACGTTTCTGATGCTGTAGTTGTATAAAATGTTTCAAAACGTCATCAGGAGTCCCGACACAACCTAAAAATAGAATAAAATGCATCGTTTACGAAAAAACATTTTTGCTAAAATTTCGTAAGGCGGGACCCTTACAAAAAATTCAAAAAATCGGACTTGCTTCAGCAGCATATTTCTGATGCTGTAGTTGTATAAAATGTTTCAAAACGTCATCAGGAGTCCCGACACAACCTAAAATCAGAATAAAATGCATCGTTTACGAAAAAAAATTTTGCTAAAATTTCGTAAGGCGGGACCCTTACAAAAAATTCAAAAAAACGGACTTGCTTCAGCAGCACATTTCTGGTGCTGTAGTTGTATAAAATGTTTCAAAACGTCATCAGGAGTCCCGACACAACCTAAAAATAGAATAAAATGCATCGTTTACGAAAAAAAATTTTGCTAAAATTTCGTAAGGCGGGACCCTTACAAAAAATTCAAAAAAACGGACTTGCTTCAGCAGCACATTTCTGGTGCTGTAGTTGTATAAAATGTCTCAAAATGTCATCAGGAGTCCCGACACAACCTAAAAATAGAAGAAAATGCATCGTTTACGAAAAAAAAATGTTGCTAAAATTTCGTAAGGCGGGACCCTTACAAAAAATTCAAAAAAACGGACTTGCTTCAGCAGCACATTTCTGGTGCTGTAGTTGTATAAAATGTCTCAAAACGTCATCAGGTGTCCCGACACAACCTAAAAATAGAAGAAAATGCATCGTTTACGAATAAAAATGTTTGCTAAAATTTCGTAGGCGGGACCCTTACAAAAAAATTCAAAAAAACGGACTTGCTTCAGCAGCACATTTCTGCTGCTGTAGTTGTATAAAATGTCTCAAAACGTCATCAGGTGTCCCGACAACCTAAAAATAGAAGAAAATGCATCGTTTACGAAAAAAAATTTTTGCTAAAATTTCGTAAGGCGGGACCCTTACAAAAAATTCAAAAAAACGGACTTGCTTCAGCAGCACATTTCAGGTGCTGTAGTTGTATAAAATGTCTCAAAATGTCATCAGGAGTCCCGACACAACCTAAAAATAGAAGAAAATGCATCGTTTAGGAAAAAAAAATTTTGCTAAAATTTCGTAAGGCGGGACCCTTACAAAAAATTCAAAAAAACGGACTTGCTTCAGCAGCACATTTCTGATGCTGTAGTTGTATAAAATGTTTCAAAACGTCATCAGGGGTCCCGACACAACCTAAAAATAGAATAAAATGCATCGTTTACGAAAAAAAAATTTTCTAAAATTTCGTAAGGCGGGACCCTTACAAAAAATTCAAAAAAACGGACTTGATTCAGCAGCACATTTCTGGTGCTGTAGTTGTATAAAATGTTTCAAAACGTCATCAGGAGTCCCGACACAACCTAAAAATAGAATAAAATGCATCGTTTACGAAAAAAAATTTTGCTAAAATTTCGTAAGGCGGGACCCTTACAAAAAATTCAAAAAAACGGACTTGCTTCAGCAGCATATTTCTGATGCTGTAGTTGTATAAAATGTTTCAAAACGTCATCAGGAGTCCCGACACAACCTAAAATCAGAATAAAATGCATCGTTTACGAAAAAAAATTTTGCTAAAATTTCGTAAGGCGGGACCCTTACAAAAAATTCAAAAAAACGGACTTGCTTCAGCAGCACATTTCTGGTGCTGTAGTTGTATAAAATGTTTCAAAACGTCATCAGGAGTCCCGACACAACCTAAAAATAGAATAAAATGCATCGTTTACGAAAAAAATTTTTGCTAAAATTTCGTAAGGCGGGACCCTTACAAAAAATTCAAAAAAACGGACTTGCTTCAGCAGCACATTTCTGGTGCTGTAGTTGTATAAAATGTCTCAAAATGTCATCAGGAGTCCCGACACAACCTAAAAATAGAAGAAAATGCATCGTTTACGGAAAAAAATTTTGCTAAAATTTCGTAAGGCGGGACCCTTACAAAAAATTCAAAAAAACGGACTTGCTTCAGCAGCACATTTCTGGTGCTGTAGTTGTATAAAATGTCTCAAAATGTCATCAGGAGTCCCGACACAACCTAAAAATAGAAGAAAATGCATCGTTTACGAAAAAAAAAATTTGCTAAAATTTCGTAAGGCGGGACCCTTACAAAAAATTCAAAAAAACGGACTTGCTTCAGCAGCACATTTCTGATGCTGTAGTTGTATAAAATGTTTCAAAACGTCATCAGGAGTCCCGACACAACCTAAAAATAGAATAAAATGCATCGTTTACGAAAAAAAATTTTGCTAAAATTTCGTAAGGCGGGACCCTAACAAAAAATTCAAAAAAACGGACTTGCTTCAGCAGCACATTTCTGGTGCTGTAGTTGTATAAAATGTCTCAAAATGTCATCAGGAGTCCCGACACAACCTAAAAATAGAAGAAAATGCATCGTTTACGAAAAAAATTTTTGCTAAAATTTCGTAAGGCGGGACCCTTACAAAAAATTCAAAAAAACGGACTTGCTTCAGCAGCACATTTCTGGTGCTGTAGTTGTATAAAATGTCTCAAAATGTCATCAGGAGTCCCGACACAACCTAAAAATAGAAGAAAATGCATCGTTTACGAAAAAAAAATTTGCTAAAATTTCGTAAGGCGGGACCCTTACAAAAAATTCAAAAAAACGGACTTGCTTCAGCAGCACATTTCTGGTGCTGTAGTTGTATAAAATGTTTCAAAACGTCATCAGGAGTCCCGACACAACCTAAAAATAGAATAAAATGCATCGTTTACGAAAAAAAAATTTTGCTAAAATTTCGTAAGGCGGGACCCTTACAAAAAATTCAAAAAAACGGACTTGCTTCAGCAGCACATTTCAGGTGCTGTAGTTGTATAAAATGTCTCAAAATGTCATCAGGAGTCCCGACACAACCTAAAAATAGAAGAAAATGCATCGTTTACGGAAAGAAAATTTTGCTAAAATTTCGTAAGGCGGGACCCTTACAAAAATTCAAAAAAACGGACTTGCTTCAGCAGCACATTTCTGCTGCTGTAGTTGTATAAAATGTTTCAAAACGTCATCAGGTGTCCCGACACAACCTAAAAATAGAATAAAATGCATCGTTTACGAAAAAAATTTTTGCTAAAATTTCGTAAGGCGGGACCCTTACAAAAAATTCAAAAAAACGGACTTGCTTCAGCAGCACATTTCTGGTGCTGTAGTTGTATAAAATGTCTCAAAATGTCATCAGGAGTCCCGACACAACCTAAAAATAGAATAAAATGCATCGTTTACGAAAAAAAAAATTTGCTAAAATTTCGTAAGGCGGGACCCTTACAAAAAATTCAAAAAAACGGACTTGCTTCAGCAGCACATTTCTGGTGCTGTAGTTGTATAAAATGTCTCAAAACGTCATCAGGTGTCCCGACACAACCTAAAAATAGAAGAAAATGCATCGTTTACGAAAAAAAATTTTGCAAAAATTTCGTAAGGCGGGACCCTTACAAAAAATTCAAAAAAACGGACTTGCTTCAGCAGCACATTTCTGATGCTGTAGTTGTATAAAATGTTTCAAAACGTCATCAGGAGTCCCGACACAACCTAAAAATAGAATAAAATGCATCGTTTACGAAAAAAAATTTTGCTAAAATTTCGTAAGGCGGGACCCTTACAAAAAATTCAAAAAAACGGACTTGCTTCAGCAGCACATTTCTGGTGCTGTAGTTGTATAAAATGTTTCAAAACGTCATCAGGAGTCCCGACACAACCTAAAAATAGAATAAAATGCATCGTTTACGAAAAAAAAAATTTGCTAAAATTTCGTAAGGCGGGACCCTTACAAAATATTCAAAAAAACGGACTTGCTTCAGCAGCACATTTCTGATGCTGTAGTTGTATAAAATGTTTCAAAACGTCATCAGGAGTCCCGACACAACCTAAAAATAGAATAAATGCATCGTTTACGAAAAAAAATTTTGCTAAAATTTCGTAAGGCGGGACCCTTACAAAAAATTCAAAAAAACGGACTTGCTTCAGCAGCACATTTCTGGTGCTGTAGTTGTATAAAATGTCTCAAAACGTCATCAGGTGTCCCGACAACCTAAAAATAGAAGAAAATGCATCGTTTACGAAAAAAAAATTTTGCTAAAATTTCGTAAGGCGGGACCCTTACAAAAAATTCAAAAAAACGGACTTGCTTCAGCAGCACATTTCAGGTGCTGTAGTTGTATAAAATGTCTCAAAACGTCATCAGGTGTCCCGACACAACCTAAAAATAGAAGAAAATGCATCGTTTACGAAAAAAAAATTTTGCTAAAATTTCGTAAGGCGGGACCCTTACAAAAAATTCAAAAAAACGGACTTGCTTCAGCAGCACATTTCTGGTGCTGTAGTTGTATAAAATGTTTCAAAACGTCATCAGGTGTCCCGACACAACCTAAAAATAGAACAAAATGCATCGTTTACGAAAAAAAAATTTTGCTAAAATTTCGTAAGGCGGGACCCTTACAAAAAATTCAAAAAAACGGACTTGCTTCAGCAGCACATTTCTGATGCTGTAGTTGTATAAAATGTTTCAAAACGTCATCAGGAGTCCCGACACAACCTAAAAATAGAATAAAATGCATCGTTTACGAAAAAAATTTTTGCTAAAATTTCGAAAGGCGGGACCCTTACAAAAAATTCAAAAAAACGGACTTGCTTCAGCAGCACATTTCTGGTGCTGTAGTTGTATAAAATGTTTCAAAACGTCATCAGGAGTCCCGACACAACCTAAAAATAGAATAAAATGCATCGTTTACGAAAAAAAAATGTTGCTAAAATTTCGAAAGGCGGGACCGTTACAAAAAATTCAAAAAAACGGACTTGCTTCAGCAGCACATTTCTGGTGCTGTAGTTGTATAAAATGTCTCAAAATGTCATCAGGAGTCCCGACACAACCTAAAAATAGAAGAAAATGCATCGTTTACGAAAAAAATTTTTGCTAAAATTTCGTAAGGCGGGACCCTTACAAAAAATTCAAAAAAACGGACTTGCTTCAGCAGCACATTTCTGGTGCTGTAGTTGTATAAAATGTCTCAAAATGTCATCAGGAGTCCCGACACAACCTAAAAATAGAAGAAAATGCATCGTTTACGAAAAAAAAATTTGCTAAAATTTCGTAAGGCGGGACCCTTACAAAAAATTCAAAAAAACGGACTTGCTTCAGCAGCACATTTCTGGTGCTGTAGTTGTATAAAATGTTTCAAAACGTCATCAGGAGTCCCGACACAACCTAAAAATAGAATAAAATGCATCGTTTACGAAAAAAAAAATTTGCTAAAATTTCGTAAGGCGGGACCCTTACAAAAAATTCCAAAAAACGGACTTGCTTCAGCAGCACATTTCTGGTGCTGTAGTTGTATAAAATGTTTCAAAACGTCATCAGGAGTCCCGACACAACCTAAAAATAGAATAAAATGCATCGTTTACGAAAAAAAATTTTGCTAAAATTTCGTAAGGCGGGACCCTTACAAAAAATTCAAAAAAACGGACTTGCTTCAGCAGCACATTTCTGATGCTGTAGTTGTATAAAATGTCTCAAAACGTCATCAGGTGTCCCGACACAACCTAAAAATAGAAGAAAATGCATCGTTTACGAAAAAAAAAATTTGCTAAAATTTCGTAAGGCGGGACCCTTACAAAAAATTCAAAAAAACGGACTTGCTTCAGCAGCACATTTCTGATGCTGTAGTTGTATAAAATGTTTCAAAACGTCATCAGGAGTCCCGACACAACCTAAAAATAGAATAAAATGCATCGTTTACGAAAAAAAAATGTTGCTAAAATTTCGAAAGGCGGGACCCTTACAAAAAATTCAAAAAAACGGACTTGCTTCAGCAGCACATTTCTGCTGCTGTAGTTGTATAAAATGTCTCAAAATGTCATCAGGAGTCCCGACACAACCTAAAAATAGAATAAAATGCATCGTTTACGAAAAAAAAATGTTGCTAAAATTTCGAAAGGCGGGACCCTTACAAAAAATTCAAAAAAACGGACTTGCTTCAGCAGCACATTTCTGATGCTGTAGTTGTATAAAATGTTTCAAAACGTCATCAGGAGTCCCGACACAACCTAAAAATAGAATAAAATGCATCGTTTACGAAAAAAAAATTTGCTAAAATTTCGTAAGGCGGGACCCTTACAAAAAATTCAAAAAAACGGACTTGATTCAGCAGCACATTTCTGGTGCTGTAGTTGTATAAAATGTTTCAAAACGTCATCAGGAGTCCCGACACAACCTAAAAATAGAATAAAATGCATCGTTTACGAAAAAAAATTTTGCTAAAATTTCGTAAGGCGGGACCCTTACAAAAAATTCAAAAAAACGGACTTGCTTCAGCAGCACATTTCTGGTGCTGTAGTTGTATAAAATGTCTCAAAATGTCATCAGGAGTCCCGACACAACCTAAAAATAGAAGAAAATGCATCGTTTACGAAAAAAATTTTTGCTAAAATTTCGTAAGGCGGGACCCTTACAAAAAATTCAAAAAAACGGACTTGCTTCAGCAGCACATTTCTGGTGCTGTAGTTGTATAAAATGTCTCAAAATGTCATCAGGAGTCCCGACACAACCTAAAAATAGAAGAAAATGCATCGTTTACGAAAAAAAATTTGCTAAAATTTCGTAAGGCGGGACCCTTACAAAAAATTCAAAAAAACGGACTTGCTTCAGCAGCACATTTCAGGTGCTGTAGTTGTATAAAATGTCTCAAAATGTCATCAGGAGTCCCGACACAACCTAAAAATAGAAGAAAATGCATCGTTTACGAAAAAAAAAATTTGCTAAAATTTCGTAAGGCGGGACCCTTACAAAAAATTCAAAAAAACGGACTTGCTTCAGCAGCACATTTCTGGTGCTGTAGTTGTATAAAATGTCTCAAAATGTCATCAGGAGTCCCGACACAACCTAAAAATAGAAGAAAATGCATCGTTTACGAAAAAAAAAATTTGCTAAAATTTCGTAAGGCGGGACCCTTACAAAAAATTCAAAAAAACGGACTTGCTTCAGCAGCACATTTCTGATGCTGTAGTTGTATAAAATGTTTCAAAACGTCATCAGGAGTCCCGACACAACCTAAAAATAGAATAAAATGCATCGTTTACGAAAAAAAATTTTGCTAAAATTTCGTAAGGCGGGACCCTTACAAAAAATTCAAAAAAACGGACTTGCTTCAGCAGCACATTTCTGGTGCTGTAGTTGTATAAAATGTCTCAAAATGTCATCAGGAGTCCCGACACAACCTAAAAATAGAAGAAAATGCATCGTTTACGAAAAAAAAAATTTGCTAAAATTTCGTAAGGCGGGACCCTTACAAAAAATTCAAAAAAACGGACTTGCTTCAGCAGCACATTTCTGCTGCTGTAGTTGTATAAAATGTCTCAAAACGTCATCAGAAGTCCCGACACAACCTAAAAATAGAAAAAAATGCATAGTTTACGGAAAACATTTTTTGCTAAAATTTCGTAAGGCGGGACCCTAACAAAAAATTCAAAAAAACGGACTTGCTTCAGCAGCACATTTCTGCTGCTGTAGTTGTATAAAATGTCTCAAAACGTCATCAGGTGTCCCGACACAACCTAAAAATAGAAGAAAATGCATCGTTTACGAAAAAAATTTTTTGCTAAAATTTCGTAAGGCGGGACCCTTACAAAAAATTCAAAAAAACGGACTTGCTTCAGCAGCACATTTCTGATGCTGTAGTTGTATAAAATGTTTCAAAACGTCATCAGGAGTCCCGACACAACCTAAAAATAGAATAAAATGCATCGTTTACGAAAAAAAATTTTGCTAAAATTTCGTAAGGCGGGACCCTTACAAAAAATTCAAAAAAACGGACTTGCTTCAGCAGCACATTTCTGCTGCTGTAGTTGTATAAAATGTCTCAAAACGTCATCAGAAGTCCCGACACAACCTAAAAATAGAAAAAATGCATAGTTTACGGAAAACATTTTTTGCTAAAATTTCGTAAGGCGGGACCCTTACAAAAAATAAAAAAAAACGGACTTGCTTCAGCAGCACATTTCTGATGCTGTAGTTGTATAAAATGTTTCAAAACGTCATCAGGAGTCCCGACACAACCTAAAAATAGAATAAAATGCATCGTTTACGAAAAAAAATTTTGCTAAAATTTCGTAAGGCGGGACCCTTACAAAAAATTCAAAAAAACGGACTTGCTTCAGCAGCACATTTCTGGTGCTGTAGTTGTATAAAATGTTTCAAAACGTCATCAGGAGTCCCGACACAACCTAAAAATAGAATAAAATGCATCGTTTACGAAAAAATTTTTTGCTAAAATTTCGTAAGGCGGGACCCTTACAAAAAATTCAAAAAAACGGACTTGCTTCAGCAGCACATTTCTGGTGCTGTAGTTGTATAAAATGTCTCAAAATGTCATCAGGAGTCCCGACACAACCTAAAAATAGAAGAAAATGCATCATTTACGAAAAAAAAAATTTGCTAAAATTTCGTAAGGCGGGACCCTTACAAAAAATTCAAAAAAACGGACTTGCTTCAGCAGCACATTTCTGATGCTGTAGTTGTATAAAATGTTTCAAAACGTCATCAGGAGTCCCGACACAACCTAAAAATAGAATAAAATGCATCGTTTACGAAAAAAAAATGTTGCTAAAATTTCGAAAGGCGGGACCCTTACAAAAAATTCAAAAAAACGGACTTGCTTCAGCAGCACATTTCTGCTGCTGTAGTTGTATAAAATGTCTCAAAATGTCATCAGGAGTCCCGACACAACCTAAAAATAGAATAAAATGCATCGTTTACGAAAAAAAAATGTTGCTAAAATTTCGAAAGGCGGGACCCTTACAAAAAATTCAAAAAAACGGACTTGCTTCAGCAGCACATTTCTGATGCTGTAGTTGTATAAAATGTTTCAAAACGTCATCAGGAGTCCCGACACAACCTAAAAATAGAATAAAATGCATCGTTTACGAAAAAAAATTTTGCTAAAATTTCGTAAGGCGGGACCCTTACAAAAAATTCAAAAAAACGGACTTGCTTCAGCAGCACATTTCTGATGCTGTAGTTGTATAAAATGTTTCAAAACGTCATCAGGAGTCCCGACACAACCTAAAAATAGAATAAAATGCATCGTTTACGAAAAAAAATTTTGCTAAAATTTCGTAAGGCGGGACCCTTACAAAAAATTCAAAAAAACGGACTTGCTTCAGCAGCACATTTCTGGTGCTGTAGTTGTATAAAATGTTTCAAAACGTCATCAGGAGTCCCGACACAACCTAAAAATAGAATAAAATGCATCGTTTACGAAAAAAAAATGTTGCTAAAATTTCGAAAGGCGGGACCGTTACAAAAAATTCAAAAAAACGGACTTGCTTCAGCAGCACATTTCTGCTGCTGTAGTTGTATAAAATGTCTCAAAACGTCATCAGGTGTCCCGACACAACCTAAAAATAGAAAAAAATGCATAGTTTACGGAAAACATTTTTTGCTAAAATTTCGTAAGGCGGGACCCTTACAAAAAATTCAAAAAAACGGACTTGCTTCAGCAGCACATTTCTGCTGCTGTAGTTGTATAAAATGTCTCAAAACGTCATCAGGTGTCCCGACACAACCTAAAAATAGAAAAAAATGCATAGTTTACGGAAAACATTTTTTGCTAAAATTTCGTAAGGCGGGACCCTTACAAAAAATTCAAAAAAAAGGACTTGCTTCAGCAGCACATTTCTGATGCTGTAGTTGTATAAAATGTCTCAAAACGTCATCAGGTGTCCCGACACAACCTAAAAATAGAAGAAAATGCATCGTTTACGAAAAAAAAATTTTGCTAAAATTTCGTAAGGCGGGACCCTTACAAAAAATTCAAAAAAACGGACTTGCTTCAGCAGCACATTTCTGATGCTGTAGTTGTATAAAATGTTTCAAAACGTCATCAGGAGTCCCGACACAACCTAAAAATAGAATAAAATGCATCGTTTACGAAAAAAATTTTGCTAAAATTTCGTAAGGCGGGACCCTAACAAAAAATTCAAAAAAACGGACTTGCTTCAGCAGCACATTTCTGATGCTGTAGTTGTATAAAATGTTTCAAAACGTCATCAGGAGTCCCGACACAACCTAAAAATAGAGTAAAATGCATCGTTTACGAAAAAAACATTTTGCTAAAATTTCGTAAGGCGGGACCCTTACAAAAAATTCAAAAAAACGGACTTGCTTCAGCAACACATTTCTGCTGCTGTAGTTGTATAAAATGTCTCAAAATGTCATCAGGAGTCCCGACACAACCTAAAAATAGAAGAAAATGCATCGTTTACGAAAAAAAAATGTTGCTAAAATTTCGTAAGGCGGGACCCTTACAAAAAATTCAAAAAAACGGACTTGCTTCAGCAGCACATTTCTGATGCTGTAGTTGTATAAAATGTTTCAAAACGTCATCAGGAGTCCCGACACAACCTAAAAATAGAATAAAATGCATCGTTTACGAAAAAAAATTTTGCTAAAATTTCGTAATGCGGGACCCTAACAAAAAATTCAAAAAAACGGACTTGCTTCAGCAGCACATTTCTGATGCTGTAGTTGTATAAAATGTTTCAAAACGTCATCAGGAGTCCCGACACAACCTAAAAATAGAATAAAATGCATCGTTTACGAAAAAAAAATGTTGCTAAAATTTCGTAAGGCGGGACCCTTACAAAAAATTCCAAAAAACGGACTTGCTTCAGCAGCACATTTCTGATGCTGTAGTTGTATAAAATGTTTCAAAACGTCATCAGGAGTCCCGACACAACCTAAAAATAGAAGAAAATGCATCGTTTACGAAAAAAAAATGTTGCTAAAATTTCGTAAGGCGGGACCCTTACAAAAAATTCAAAAAAACGGACTTGCTTCAGCAGCACATTTCTGATGCTGTAGTTGTATAAAATGTTTCAAAACGTCATCAGGAGTCCCGACACAACCTAAAAATAGAATAAAATGCATCGTTTACGAAAAAATTTTTTGCTAAAATTTCGTAAGGCGGGACCCTTACAAAAAATTCAAAAAAACGGACTTGCTTCAGCAGCACATTTCTGGTGCTGTAGTTGTATAAAATGTCTCAAAATGTCATCAGGAGTCCCGGCACAACCTAAAAATAGAATAAAATGCATCGTTTATGAAAAAAAAATGTTGCTAAAATTTTCGTAAGGCGGGACCCTCACAAAAAATTCAAAAAAACGGACTTGCTTCAGCAGCACATTTCTTGTGCTGTAGTTGTATAAAATGTCTCAAAATGTCATCAGGAGTCCTGACACAACCTAAAAATAGAAAAAAAATGCATAGTTTACGGAAAACATTTTTTGCTAAAATTTCGTAAGGCGGGACCCTAACAAAAAATTCAAAAAAACGGACTTGCTTCAGCAGCACATTTCTGATGCTGTAGTTGTATAAAATGTCTCAAAACGTCATCAGGTGTCCCGACACAACCTAAAAATAGAAAAAAATGCATAGTTTACGGAAAACATTTTTTGCTAAAATTTCGTAAGGCGGGACCCTTACAAAAAATTCAAAAAAACGGACTTGCTTCAGCAGCACATTTCTGCTGCTGTAGTTGTATAAAATGTCTCAAAACGTCATCAGGTGTCCCGACACAACCTAAAAATAGAAAAAAAAATGCGTTGTTTACGAAAAAAAATGTTGCTAAAATTTCGTAAGGCGGGACCCTTACAAAAAATTCAAAAAAACGGACTTGCTTCAGCAGCACATTTCTGCTGCTGTAGTTGTATAAAATGTCTCAAAACGTCATCAGGTGTCCCGACACAACCTAAAAATAGAAGAAAATGCATCGTTTACGAAAAAAAAATTTTGCTAAAATTTCGTAAGGCGGGACCCTTACAAAAAATTCAAAAAAACGGACTTGCTTCAGCAGCACATTTCAGGTGCTGTAGTTGTATAAAATGTTTCATAATGTCATCAGGAGTCCCGACACAACCTAAAAATAGAAGAAAATGCATAGTTTACGGAAAAAAATGTTGCTAAAATTTCGTAAGGCGGGACCCTTACAAAAAATTCAAAAAAACGGACTTGCTTCAGCAGCACATTTCTGGTGCTGTAGTTGTATAAAATGTCTCAAAATGTCATCAGGTGTCCCGACACAACCTAAAAATAGAAAAAAATGCATAGTTTACGGAAAAGATTTTTTGCTAAAATTTCGTAAGGCGGGACCCTTACAAAAAATTCAAAAAAACGGACTTGCTTCAGCAGCACATTTCTACTGCTGTAGTTGTATAAAATGTCTCAAAACGTCATCAGGTGTCCCGACACAACCTAAAAATAGAAGAAAATGCATCGTTTACGAAAAAAAAATTTTGCTAAAATTTCGTAAGGCGGGACCCTTACAAAAAATTCAAAAAAACGGACTTGCTTCAGCAGCACATTTCTGGTGCTGTAGTTGTATAAAATGTCTCAAAATGTCATCAGAAGTCCCGACACAACCTAAAAATAGAATAAAATGCATCGTTTACGAAAAAAATTTTTGCTAAAATTTCGTAAGGCGGGACCCTTACAAAAAATTCAAAAAAACGGACTTGCTTCAGCAGCACATTTCTGGTGCTGTAGTTGTATAAAATGTCTCAAAATGTCATCAGGAGTCCCGACACAACCTAAAAATAGAAGAAAATGCATTGTTTACGAAAAAAATTTTTGCTAAAATTTCGTAAGGCGGGACCCTTACAAAAAATTCAAAAAAACGGACTTGCTTCAGCAGCACATTTCTGGTGCTGTAGTTGTATAAAATGTCTCAAAATGTCATCAGGAGTCCAGACACAACCTAAAAATAGAATAAAATGCATCGTTTACGAAAAAAAAATGTTGCTAAAATTTCGAAAGGCGGGACCCTTACAAAAAATTCAAAAAAACGGACTTGCTTCAGCAGCACATTTCTGATGCTGTAGTTGTATAAAATGTCTCAAAACGTCATCAGGTGTCCCGACACAACCTAAAAATAGAAGAAAATGCATCGTTTACGAAAAAAAATTTTGCTAAAATTTCGTAAGGCGGGACCCTTACAAAAAATTCAAAAAAACGGACTTGCTTCAGCAGCACATTTCAGGTGCTGTAGTTGTATAAAATGTCTCAAAATGTCATCAGGAGTCCCCACACAACCTAAAAATAGAAGAAAATGCATCGTTTACGAAAAAAAAATTTTGCTAAAATTTCGTAAGGCGGGACCCTTACAAAAAATTCAAAAAAACGGACTTGCTTCAGCAGCACATTTCTGCTGCTGTAGTTGTATAAAATGTTTCAAAACGTCATCAGGTGTCCCGACACAACCTAAAAATAGAAGAAAATGCATCGTTTACGAAAAAAAAATTTTGCTAAAATTTCGTTAGGCGGGACCCTTACAAAAAATTCAAAAAAACGGACTTGCTTCAGCAGCACGTTTCTGATGCTGTAGTTGTATAAAATGTTTCAAAACGTCATCAGGAGTCCCGACACAACCTAAAAATAGAATAAAATGCATCGTTTACGAAAAAACATTTTTGCTAAAATTTCGTAAGGCGGGACCCTTACAAAAAATTCAAAAAAACGGACTTGCTTCAGCAGCACATTTCTGCTGCTGTAGTTGTATAAAATGTCTCAAAACGTCATCAGGTGTCCCGACACAACCTAAAAATAGAAGAAAATGCATCGTTTACGAAAAAATTTTTTTGCTAAAATTTCGTAAGGCGGGACCCTTACAAAAAATTCAAAAAAACGGACTTGCTTCAGCAGCACATTTCTGGTGCTGTAGTTGTATAAAATGTCTCAAAACGTCATCAGGTGTCCCGACACAACCTAAAAATAGAAAAAAATGCATAGTTTACGGAAAAAATTTTTTGCTAAAATTTCGTAAGGCGGGACCCTTACAAAAAATTCAAAAAAACGGACTTGCTTCAGCAGCACATTTCTGCTGCTGTAGTTGTATAAAATGTCTCAAAACGTCATCAGGTGTCCCGACACAACCTAAAAATAGAAGAAAATGCATCGTTTACGAAAAAAAATTTTTGCAAAAATTTCGTAAGGCGGGACCCTTACAAAAAATTCAAAAAAACGGACTTGCTTCAGCAGCACATTTCTGGTGCTGTAGTTGTATAAAATGTCTCAAAACGTCATCAGGTGTCCCGACACAACCTAAAAATAGAAAAAAATGCATAGTTTACGGAAAACATTTTTTGCTAAAATTTCGTAAGGCGGGACCCTTACAAAAAATTCAAAAAAACGGACTTGCTTCAGCAGCACATTTCTGCTGCTGTAGTTGTATAAAATGTCTCAAAACGTCATCAGGTGTCCCGACACAACCTAAAAATAGAAGAAAATGCATCGTTTACGAAAAAAAATTTTTGCTAAAATTTCGTAAGGCGGGACCCTTACAAAAAATTCAAAAAAACGGACTTGCTTCAGCAGCACATTTCTGGTGCTGTAGTTGTATAAAATGTCTCAAAACGTCATCAGGTGTCCCGACACAACCTAAAAATAGAAAAAAATGCATAATTTACGGAAAACATTTTTTGCTAAAATTTCGTAAGGCGGGACCCTTACAAAAAATTCAAAAAAACGGACTTGCTTCAGCAGCACATTTCTGCTGCTGTAGTTGTATAAAATGTCTCAAAACGTCATCAGGTGTCCCGACACAACCTAAAAATAGAAGAAAATGCATCGTTTACGAAAAAAAATTTTTGCAAAAATTTCGTAAGGCGGGACCCTTACAAAAAATTCAAAAAAACGGACTTGCTTCAGCAGCACATTTCTGGTGCTGTAGTTGTATAAAATGTCTCAAAACGTCATCAGGTGTCCCGACACAACCTAAAAATAGAAAAAAATGCATAGTTTACGGAAAACATTTTTTGCTAAAATTTCGTAAGGCGGGACCCTTACAAAAAATTCAAAAAAACGGACTTGCTTCAGCAGCACATTTCTGCTGCTGTAGTTGTATAAAATGTCTCAAAACGTCATCAGGTGTCCCGACACAACCTAAAAATAGACGAAAATGCATCGTTTACGGAAAAAAATTTTTGCTAAAATTTCGTAAGGCGGGACCCTTACAAAAAATTCAAAAAAACGGACTTGCTTCAGCAGCACATTTCTGGTGCTGTAGTTGTATAAAATGTCTCAAAACGTCATCAGGTGTCCCGACACAACCTAAAAATAGAAAAAAATGCATAGTTTACGGAAAACATTTTTTGCTAAAATTTCGTAAGGCGGGACCCTTACAAAAAATTCAAAAAAACGGACTTGCTTCAGCAGCACATTTCTGCTGCTGTAGTTGTATAAAATGTCTCAAAACGTCATCAGGTGTCCCGACACAACCTAAAAATAGAAGAAAATGCATCGTTTACGAAAAAAATTTTTTGCTAAAATTTCGTAAGGCGGGACCCTTACAAAAAATTCAAAAAAACGGACTTGCTTCAGCAGCACATTTCTGGTGCTGTAGTTGTATAAAATGTCTCAAAACGTCATCAGGTGTCCCGACACAACCTAAAAATAGAAAAAAATGCATAGTTTACGGAAAACATTTTTTGCTAAAATTTCGTAAGGCGGGACCCTTACAAAAAATTCAAAAAAACGGACTTGCTTCAGCAGCACATTTCTGCTGCTGTAGTTGTATAAAATGTCTCAAAACGTCATCAGGTGTCCCGACACGACCTAAAAATAGAAGAAAATGCATCGTTTACGAAAAAAAATTTTTGCAAAAATTTCGTAAGGCGGGACCCTTACAAAAAATTCAAAAAAACGGACTTGCTTCAGCAGCACATTTCTGGTGCTGTAGTTGTATAAAATGTCTCAAAACGTCATCAGGTGTCCCGACACAACCTAAAAATAGAAAAAAATGCATAGTTTACGGAAAACATTTTTTGCTAAAATTTCGTAAGGCGGGACCCTTACAAAAAATTCAAAAAAACGGACTTGCTTCAGCAGCACATTTCTGCTGCTGTAGTTGTATAAAATGTCTCAAAACGTCATCAGGTGTCCCGACACAACCTAAAAATAGAAAAAAATGCATAGTTTACGGAAAACATTTTTTGCTAAAATTTCGTAAGGCGGGACCCTTACAAAAAATTCAAAAAAACGGACTTGCTTCAGCAGCACATTTCTGCTGCTGTAGTTGTATAAAATGTCTCAAAACGTCATCAGGTGTCCCGACACAACCTAAAAATAGAAGAAAATGCATCGTTTACGAAAAAAAATTTTTGCTAAAATTTCGTAAGGCGGTACCCTTACAAAAAATTCAAAAAAACGGACTTGCTTCAGCAGCACATTTCTGGTGCTGTAGTTGTATAAAATGTCTCAAAACGTCATCAGGTGTCCCGACACAACCTAAAAATAGAAGAAAATGCATAGTTTACGGAAAAAAATGTTGCTAAAATTTCGTAAGGCGGGACCCTTACAAAAAATTCAAAAAAACGGACTTGCTTCAGCAGCACATTTCTGGTGCTGTAGTTGTATAAAATGTCTCAAAATGTCATCAGGTGTCCCGACACAACCTAAAAATAGAAAAAAATGCATAGTTTACGGAAAAGATTTTTTGCTAAAATTTCGTAAGGCGGGACCCTTACAAAAAATTCAAAAAAACGGACTTGCTTCAGCAGCACATTTCTACTGCTGTAGTTGTATAAAATGTCTCAAAACGTCATCAGGTGTCCCGACACAACCTAAAAATAGAAGAAAATGCATCGTTTACGAAAAAAAAATTTTGCTAAAATTTCGTAAGGCGGGACCCTTACAAAAAATTCAAAAAAACGGACTTGCTTCAGCAGCACATTTCTGGTGCTGTAGTTGTATAAAATGTCTCAAAATGTCATCAGAAGTCCCGACACAACCTAAAAATAGAATAAAATGCATCGTTTACGAAAAAAATTTTTGCTAAAATTTCGTAAGGCGGGACCCTTACAAAAAATTCAAAAAAACGGACTTGCTTCAGCAGCACATTTCTGGTGCTGTAGTTGTATAAAATGTCTCAAAATGTCATCAGGAGTCCCGACACAACCTAAAAATAGAAGAAAATGCATTGTTTACGAAAAAAATTTTTGCTAAAATTTCGTAAGGCGGGACCCTTACAAAAAATTCAAAAAAACGGACTTGCTTCAGCAGCACATTTCTGGTGCTGTAGTTGTATAAAATGTCTCAAAATGTCATCAGGAGTCCAGACACAACCTAAAAATAGAATAAAATGCATCGTTTACGAAAAAAAAATGTTGCTAAAATTTCGAAAGGCGGGACCCTTACAAAAAATTCAAAAAAACGGACTTGCTTCAGCAGCACATTTCTGATGCTGTAGTTGTATAAAATGTCTCAAAACGTCATCAGGTGTCCCGACACAACCTAAAAATAGAAGAAAATGCATCGTTTACGAAAAAAAATTTTGCTAAAATTTCGTAAGGCGGGACCCTTACAAAAAATTCAAAAAAACGGACTTGCTTCAGCAGCACATTTCAGGTGCTGTAGTTGTATAAAATGTCTCAAAATGTCATCAGGAGTCCCCACACAACCTAAAATTAGAAGAAAATGCATCGTTTACGAAAAAAAAATTTTGCTAAAATTTCGTAAGGCGGGACCCTTACAAAAAATTCAAAAAAACAGATTTGCTTCAGCAGCACATTTCTGCTGCTGTAGTTGTATAAAATGTCTCAAAATGTCATCAGGAGTCCCGACACAACCTAAAAATAGAATAAAATGCATCGTTTACGAAAAAAAATTTTGCTAAAATTTCGTAAGGCGGGACCCTTACAAAAAATTCAAAAAAACGGACTTGCTTCAGCAGCACATTTCTGGTGCTGTAGTTGTATAAAATGTCTCAAAACGTCATCAGGTGTCCCGACACAACCTAAAAATAGAAGAAAATGCATCGTTTACGAAAAAAAATTTTGCTAAAATTTCGTAAGGCGGGACCCTTACAAAAAATTCAAAAAAACGGACTTGCTTCAGCAGCACATTTCAGGTGCTGTAGTTGTATAAAATGTCTCAAAATGTCATCAGGAGTCCCCACACAACCTAAAAATAGAAGAAAATGCATCGTTTACGAAAAAAAAATTTTGCTAAAATTTCGTAAGGCGGGACCCTTACAAAAAATTCAAAAAAACGGACTTGCTTCAGCAGCACATTTCTGCTGCTGTAGTTGTATAAAATGTTTCAAAACGTCATCAGGTGTCCCGACACAACCTAAAAATAGAAGAAAATGCATCGTTTACGAAAAAAAATTTTTGCTAAAATTTCGTTAGGCGGGACCCTTACAAAAAATTCAAAAAAACGGACTTGCTTCAGCAGCACGTTTCTGATGCTGTAGTTGTATAAAATGTTTCAAAACGTCATCAGGAGTCCCGACACAACCTAAAAATAGAATAAAATGCATCGTTTACGAAAAAACATTTTTGCTAAAATTTCGTAAGGCGGGACCCTTACAAAAAATTCAAAAAATCGGACTTGCTTCAGCAGCATATTTCTGATGCTGTAGTTGTATAAAATGTTTCAAAACGTCATCAGGAGTCCCGACACAACCTAAAATCAGAATAAAATGCATCGTTTACGAAAAAAAATTTTGCTAAAATTTCGTAAGGCGGGACCCTTACAAAAAATTCAAAAAAACGGACTTGCTTCAGCAGCACATTTCTGGTGCTGTAGTTGTATAAAATGTCTCAAAATTTCATCAGGAGTCCCGACACAACCTAAAAATAGAAGAAAATGCATCGTTTACGAAAAAAAAATGTTGCTAAAATTTCGTAAGGCGGGACCCTTACAAAAAATTCAAAAAAACGGACTTGCTTCAGCAGCACATTTCTGGTGCTGTAGTTGTATAAAATGTCTCAAAACGTCATCAGGTGTCCCGACACAACCTAAAAATAGAAGAAAATGCATCGTTTACGAATAAAAATGTTTGCTAAAATTTCGTAGGCGGGACCCTTACAAAAAAATTCAAAAAAACGGACTTGCTTCAGCAGCACATTTCTGCTGCTGTAGTTGTATAAAATGTCTCAAAACGTCATCAGGTGTCCCGACACAACCTAAAAATAGAAGAAAATGCATCGTTTACGAAAAAAAATTTTGCTAAAATTTCGTAAGGCGGGACCCTTACAAAAAATTCAAAAAAACGGACTTGCTTCAGCAGCACATTTCTGATGCTGTAGTTGTATAAAATGTTTCAAAACGTCATCAGGAGTCCCGACACAACCTAAAAATAGAATAAAATGCATCGTTTACGAAAAAAATTTTTGCTAAAATTTCGTAAGGCGGGACCCTTACAAAAAATTCAAAAAAACGGACTTGCTTCAGCAGCACATTTCTGGTGCTGTAGTTGTATAAAATGTTTCAAAACGTCATCAGGAGTCCCGACACAACCTAAAAATAGAATAAAATGCATCGTTTACGAAAAAAAAAATTTTGCTAAAATTTCGTAAGGCGGGACCCTTACAAAAAATTCAAAAAAACCGACTTGCTTCAGCAGCACATTTCTGATGCTGTAGTTGTATAAAATGTTTCAAAACGTCATCAGGAGTCCCGACACAACCTAAAAATAGAAAAAAATGCATAGTTTACGGAAAACATTTTTTGCTAAAATTTCGTAAGGCGGGACCCTTACAAAAAATTCAAAAAAACGGATTTGCTTCAGCAGCACATTTCTGATGCTGTAGTTGTATAAAATGTCTCAAAATGTCATCAGGTGTCCCGACACAACCTAAAAATAGAATAAAATGCATCGTTTACGAAAAAAAAATGTTGCTAAAATTTCGAAAGGCGGGACCCTTACAAAAAATTCAAAAAAACGGACTTGCTTCAGCAGCACATTTCTGATGCTGTAGTTGTATAAAATGTTTCAAAACGTCATCAGGAGTCCCGACACAACCTAAAAATAGAATAAAATGCATCGTTTACGAAAAAAAATTTTGCTAAAATTTCGTAAGGCGGGACCCTTACAAAAAATTCAAAAAAACGGACTTGCTTCAGCAGCACATTTCTGGTGCTGTAGTTGTATAAAATGTCTCAAAACGTCATCAGGTGTCCCGACACAACCTAAAAATAGAAGAAAATGCATCGTTTACGAAAAAAAATTTTGCTAAAATTTCGTAAGGCGGGACCCTTACAAAAAATTCAAAAAAACGGACTTGCTTCAGCAGCACATTTCAGGTGCTGTAGTTGTATAAAATGTCTCAAAATGTCATCAGGAGTCCCCACACAACCTAAAAATAGAAGAAAATGCATCGTTTACGAAAAAAAAATTTTGCTAAAATTTCGTAAGGCGGGACCCTTACAAAAAATTCAAAAAAACGGACTTGCTTCAGCAGCACATTTCTGCTGCTGTAGTTGTATAAAATGTTTCAAAACGTCATCAGGTGTCCCGACACAACCTAAAAATAGAAGAAAATGCATCGTTTACGAAAAAAAATTTTTGCTAAAATTTCGTTAGGCGGGACCCTTACAAAAAATTCAAAAAAACGGACTTGCTTCAGCAGCACGTTTCTGATGCTGTAGTTGTATAAAATGTTTCAAAACGTCATCAGGAGTCCCGACACAACCTAAAAATAGAATAAAATGCATCGTTTACGAAAAAACATTTTTGCTAAAATTTCGTAAGGCGGGACCCTTACAAAAAATTCAAAAAATCGGACTTGCTTCAGCAGCATATTTCTGATGCTGTAGTTGTATAAAATGTTTCAAAACGTCATCAGGAGTCCCGACACAACCTAAAATCAGAATAAAATGCATCGTTTACGAAAAAAAATTTTGCTAAAATTTCGTAAGGCGGGACCCTTACAAAAAATTCAAAAAAACGGACTTGCTTCAGCAGCACATTTCTGGTGCTGTAGTTGTATAAAATGTTTCAAAACGTCATCAGGAGTCCCGACACAACCTAAAAATAGAATAAAATGCATCGTTTACGAAAAAAAATTTTGCTAAAATTTCGTAAGGCGGGACCCTTACAAAAAATTCAAAAAAACGGACTTGCTTCAGCAGCACATTTCTGGTGCTGTAGTTGTATAAAATGTCTCAAAATGTCATCAGGAGTCCCGACACAACCTAAAAATAGAAGAAAATGCATCGTTTACGAAAAAAAAATGTTGTTAAAATTTCGTAAGGCGGGACCCTTACAAAAAATTCAAAAAAACGGACTTGCTTCAGCAGCACATTTCTGGTGCTGTAGTTGTATAAAATGTCTCAAAACGTCATCAGGTGTCCCGACACAACCTAAAAATAGAAGAAAATGCATCGTTTACGAAAAAAAATTTTGCTAAAATTTCGTAAGGCGGGACCCTTACAAAAAATTCAAAAAAACGGACTTGCTTCAGCAGCACATTTCTGATGCTGTAGTTGTATAAAATGTTTCAAAACGTCATCAGGAGTCCCGACACAACCTAAAAATAGAATAAAATGCATCGTTTACGAAAAAAAATTTTGCTAAAATTTCGTAAGGCGGGACCCTTACAAAAAATTCAAAAAAACGGACTTGCTTCAGCAGCACATTTCTGGTGCTGTAGTTGTATAAAATGTTTCAAAACGTCATCAGGAGTCCCGACACAACCTAAAAATAGAATAAAATGCATCGTTTACGAAAAAAAAAATTTTGCTAAAATTTCGTAAGGCGGGACCCTTACAAAAAATTCAAAAAAACGGACTTGCTTCAGCAGCACATTTCTGATGCTGTAGTTGTATAAAATGTTTCAAAACGTCATCAGGAGTCCCGACACAACCTAAAAATAGAAAAAAATGCATAGTTTACGGAAAACATTTTTTGCTAAAATTTCGTAAGGCGGGACCCTTACAAAAAATTCAAAAAAACGGATTTGCTTCAGCAGCACATTTCTGATGCTGTAGTTGTATAAAATGTTTCAAAACGTCATCAGGAGTCCCGACACAACCTAAAAATAGAATAAAATGCATCGTTTACGAAAAAAAAATGTTGCTAAAATTTCGAAAGGCGGGACCCTTACAAAAAATTCAAAAAAACGGACTTGCTTCAGCAGCACATTTCTGCTGCTGTAGTTGTATAAAATGTCTCAAAATGTCATCAGGAGTCCCGACACAACCTAAAAATAGAATAAAATGCATCGTTTACGAAAAAAAAATGTTGCTAAAATTTCGAAAGGCGGGACCCTTACAAAAAATTCAAAAAAACGGACTTGCTTCAGCAGCACATTTCTGATGCTGTAGTTGTATAAAATGTTTCAAAACGTCATCAGGAGTCCCGACACAACCTAAAAATAGAATAAAATGCATCGTTTACGAAAAAAAATTTTGCTAAAATTTCGTAAGGCGGGACCCTTACAAAAAATTCAAAAAAACGGACTTGCTTCAGCAGCACATTTCTGGTGCTGTAGTTGTATAAAATGTCTCAAAACGTCATCAGGTGTCCCGACACAACCTAAAAATAGAAGAAAATGCATCGTTTACGAAAAAAAATTTTGCTAAAATTTCGTAAGGCGGGACCCTTACAAAAAATTCAAAAAAACGGACTTGCTTCAGCAGCACATTTCAGGTGCTGTAGTTGTATAAAATGTCTCAAAATGTCATCAGGAGTCCCCACACAACCTAAAAATAGAAGAAAATGCATCGTTTACGAAAAAAAAATTTTGCTAAAATTTCGTAAGGCGGGACCCTTACAAAAAATTCAAAAAAACGGACTTGCTTCAGCAGCACATTTCTGCTGCTGTAGTTGTATAAAATGTTTCAAAACGTCATCAGGTGTCCCGACACAACCTAAAAATAGAAGAAAATGCATCGTTTACGAAAAAAAATTTTTGCTAAAATTTCGTTAGGCGGGACCCTTACAAAAAATTCAAAAAAACGGACTTGCTTCAGCAGCACGTTTCTGATGCTGTAGTTGTATAAAATGTTTCAAAACGTCATCAGGAGTCCCGACACAACCTAAAAATAGAATAAAATGCATCGTTTACGAAAAAACATTTTTGCTAAAATTTCGTAAGGCGGGACCCTTACAAAAAATTCAAAAAATCGGACTTGCTTCAGCAGCATATTTCTGATGCTGTAGTTGTATAAAATGTTTCAAAACGTCATCAGGAGTCCCGACACAACCTAAAATCAGAATAAAATGCATCGTTTACGAAAAAAAATTTTGCTAAAATTTCGTAAGGCGGGACCCTTACAAAAAATTCAAAAAAACGGACTTGCTTCAGCAGCACATTTCTGGTGCTGTAGTTGTATAAAATGTTTCAAAACGTCATCAGGAGTCCCGACACAACCTAAAAATAGAATAAAATGCATCGTTTACGAAAAAAAATTTTGCTAAAATTTCGTAAGGCGGGACCCTTACAAAAAATTCAAAAAAACGGACTTGCTTCAGCAGCACATTTCTGGTGCTGTAGTTGTATAAAATGTCTCAAAATGTCATCAGGAGTCCCGACACAACCTAAAAATAGAAGAAAATGCATCGTTTACGAAAAAAAAATGTTGCTAAAATTTCGTAAGGCGGGACCCTTACAAAAAATTCAAAAAAACGGACTTGCTTCAGCAGCACATTTCTGGTGCTGTAGTTGTATAAAATGTCTCAAAACGTCATCAGGTGTCCCGACACAACCTAAAAATAGAAGAAAATGCATCGTTTACGAATAAAAATGTTTGCTAAAATTTCGTAGGCGGGACCCTTACAAAAAAATTCAAAAAAACGGACTTGCTTCAGCAGCACATTTCTGCTGCTGTAGTTGTATAAAATGTCTCAAAACGTCATCAGGTGTCCCGACAACCTAAAAATAGAAGAAAATGCATCGTTTACGAAAAAAAATTTTTGCTAAAATTTCGTAAGGCGGGACCCTTACAAAAAATTCAAAAAAACGGACTTGCTTCAGCAGCACATTTCAGGTGCTGTAGTTGTATAAAATGTCTCAAAATGTCATCAGGAGTCCCGACACAACCTAAAAATAGAAGAAAATGCATCGTTTAGGAAAAAAAAATTTTGCTAAAATTTCGTAAGGCGGGACCCTTACAAAAAATTCAAAAAAACGGACTTGCTTCAGCAGCACATTTCTGATGCTGTAGTTGTATAAAATGTTTCAAAACGTCATCAGGGGTCCCGACACAACCTAAAAATAGAATAAAATGCATCGTTTACGAAAAAAAAATTTTCTAAAATTTCGTAAGGCGGGACCCTTACAAAAAATTCAAAAAAACGGACTTGATTCAGCAGCACATTTCTGGTGCTGTAGTTGTATAAAATGTTTCAAAACGTCATCAGGAGTCCCGACACAACCTAAAAATAGAATAAAATGCATCGTTTACGAAAAAAAATTTTGCTAAAATTTCGTAAGGCGGGACCCTTACAAAAAATTCAAAAAAACGGACTTGCTTCAGCAGCATATTTCTGATGCTGTAGTTGTATAAAATGTTTCAAAACGTCATCAGGAGTCCCGACACAACCTAAAATCAGAATAAAATGCATCGTTTACGAAAAAAAATTTTGCTAAAATTTCGTAAGGCGGGACCCTTACAAAAAATTCAAAAAAACGGACTTGCTTCAGCAGCACATTTCTGGTGCTGTAGTTGTATAAAATGTTTCAAAACGTCATCAGGAGTCCCGACACAACCTAAAAATAGAATAAAATGCATCGTTTACGAAAAAAATTTTTGCTAAAATTTCGTAAGGCGGGACCCTTACAAAAAATTCAAAAAAACGGACTTGCTTCAGCAGCACATTTCTGGTGCTGTAGTTGTATAAAATGTCTCAAAATGTCATCAGGAGTCCCGACACAACCTAAAAATAGAAGAAAATGCATCGTTTACGGAAAAAAATTTTGCTAAAATTTCGTAAGGCGGGACCCTTACAAAAAATTCAAAAAAACGGACTTGCTTCAGCAGCACATTTCTGGTGCTGTAGTTGTATAAAATGTCTCAAAATGTCATCAGGAGTCCCGACACAACCTAAAAATAGAAGAAAATGCATCGTTTACGAAAAAAAAAATTTGCTAAAATTTCGTAAGGCGGGACCCTTACAAAAAATTCAAAAAAACGGACTTGCTTCAGCAGCACATTTCTGATGCTGTAGTTGTATAAAATGTTTCAAAACGTCATCAGGAGTCCCGACACAACCTAAAAATAGAATAAAATGCATCGTTTACGAAAAAAAATTTTGCTAAAATTTCGTAAGGCGGGACCCTAACAAAAAATTCAAAAAAACGGACTTGCTTCAGCAGCACATTTCTGGTGCTGTAGTTGTATAAAATGTCTCAAAATGTCATCAGGAGTCCCGACACAACCTAAAAATAGAAGAAAATGCATCGTTTACGAAAAAAATTTTTGCTAAAATTTCGTAAGGCGGGACCCTTACAAAAAATTCAAAAAAACGGACTTGCTTCAGCAGCACATTTCTGGTGCTGTAGTTGTATAAAATGTCTCAAAATGTCATCAGGAGTCCCGACACAACCTAAAAATAGAAGAAAATGCATCGTTTACGAAAAAAAAATTTGCTAAAATTTCGTAAGGCGGGACCCTTACAAAAAATTCAAAAAAACGGACTTGCTTCAGCAGCACATTTCTGGTGCTGTAGTTGTATAAAATGTTTCAAAACGTCATCAGGAGTCCCGACACAACCTAAAAATAGAATAAAATGCATCGTTTACGAAAAAAAAATTTTGCTAAAATTTCGTAAGGCGGGACCCTTACAAAAAATTCAAAAAAACGGACTTGCTTCAGCAGCACATTTCAGGTGCTGTAGTTGTATAAAATGTCTCAAAATGTCATCAGGAGTCCCGACACAACCTAAAAATAGAAGAAAATGCATCGTTTACGGAAAGAAAATTTTGCTAAAATTTCGTAAGGCGGGACCCTTACAAAAATTCAAAAAAACGGACTTGCTTCAGCAGCACATTTCTGCTGCTGTAGTTGTATAAAATGTTTCAAAACGTCATCAGGTGTCCCGACACAACCTAAAAATAGAATAAAATGCATCGTTTACGAAAAAAATTTTTGCTAAAATTTCGTAAGGCGGGACCCTTACAAAAAATTCAAAAAAACGGACTTGCTTCAGCAGCACATTTCTGGTGCTGTAGTTGTATAAAATGTCTCAAAATGTCATCAGGAGTCCCGACACAACCTAAAAATAGAATAAAATGCATCGTTTACGAAAAAAAAAATTTGCTAAAATTTCGTAAGGCGGGACCCTTACAAAAAATTCAAAAAAACGGACTTGCTTCAGCAGCACATTTCTGGTGCTGTAGTTGTATAAAATGTCTCAAAACGTCATCAGGTGTCCCGACACAACCTAAAAATAGAAGAAAATGCATCGTTTACGAAAAAAAATTTTGCAAAAATTTCGTAAGGCGGGACCCTTACAAAAAATTCAAAAAAACGGACTTGCTTCAGCAGCACATTTCTGATGCTGTAGTTGTATAAAATGTTTCAAAACGTCATCAGGAGTCCCGACACAACCTAAAAATAGAATAAAATGCATCGTTTACGAAAAAAAATTTTGCTAAAATTTCGTAAGGCGGGACCCTTACAAAAAATTCAAAAAAACGGACTTGCTTCAGCAGCACATTTCTGGTGCTGTAGTTGTATAAAATGTTTCAAAACGTCATCAGGAGTCCCGACACAACCTAAAAATAGAATAAAATGCATCGTTTACGAAAAAAAAAATTTGCTAAAATTTCGTAAGGCGGGACCCTTACAAAATATTCAAAAAAACGGACTTGCTTCAGCAGCACATTTCTGATGCTGTAGTTGTATAAAATGTTTCAAAACGTCATCAGGAGTCCCGACACAACCTAAAAATAGAATAAATGCATCGTTTACGAAAAAAAATTTTGCTAAAATTTCGTAAGGCG
This sequence comes from Nerophis lumbriciformis, assembly GCF_033978685.3. Taxonomy (NCBI): domain Eukaryota; kingdom Metazoa; phylum Chordata; class Actinopteri; order Syngnathiformes; family Syngnathidae; genus Nerophis; species Nerophis lumbriciformis. Next base: position 30,315,498 of record NC_084579.2, read on the forward strand.
GGACCCTTACAAAAAATTCAAAAAAACGGACTTGCTTCAGCAGCACATTTCTGGTGCTGTAGTTGTATAAAATGTCTCAAAACGTCATCAGGTGTCCCGACAACCTAAAAATAGAAGAAAATGCATCGTTTACGAAAAAAAAATTTTGCTAAAATTTCGTAAGGCGGGACCCTTACAAAAAATTCAAAAAAACGGACTTGCTTCAGCAGCACATTTCAGGTGCTGTAGTTGTATAAAATGTCTCAAAACGTCATCAGGTGTCCCGACACAACCTAAAAATAGAAGAAAATGCATCGTTTACGAAAAAAAAATTTTGCTAAAATTTCGTAAGGCGGGACCCTTACAAAAAATTCAAAAAAACGGACTTGCTTCAGCAGCACATTTCTGGTGCTGTAGTTGTATAAAATGTTTCAAAACGTCATCAGGTGTCCCGACACAACCTAAAAATAGAACAAAATGCATCGTTTACGAAAAAAAAATTTTGCTAAAATTTCGTAAGGCGGGACCCTTACAAAAAATTCAAAAAAACGGACTTGCTTCAGCAGCACATTTCTGATGCTGTAGTTGTATAAAATGTTTCAAAACGTCATCAGGAGTCCCGACACAACCTAAAAATAGAATAAAATGCATCGTTTACGAAAAAAATTTTTGCTAAAATTTCGAAAGGCGGGACCCTTACAAAAAATTCAAAAAAACGGACTTGCTTCAGCAGCACATTTCTGGTGCTGTAGTTGTATAAAATGTTTCAAAACGTCATCAGGAGTCCCGACACAACCTAAAAATAGAATAAAATGCATCGTTTACGAAAAAAAAATGTTGCTAAAATTTCGAAAGGCGGGACCGTTACAAAAAATTCAAAAAAACGGACTTGCTTCAGCAGCACATTTCTGGTGCTGTAGTTGTATAAAATGTCTCAAAATGTCATCAGGAGTCCCGACACAACCTAAAAATAGAAGAAAATGCATCGTTTACGAAAAAAATTTTTGCTAAAATTTCGTAAGGCGGGACCCTTACAAAAAATTCAAAAAAACGGACTTGCTTCAGCAGCACATTTCTGGTGCTGTAGTTGTATAAAATGTCTCAAAATGTCATCAGGAGTCCCGACACAACCTAAAAATAGAAGAAAATGCATCGTTTACGAAAAAAAAATTTGCTAAAATTTCGTAAGGCGGGACCCTTACAAAAAATTCAAAAAAACGGACTTGCTTCAGCAGCACATTTCTGGTGCTGTAGTTGTATAAAATGTTTCAAAACGTCATCAGGAGTCCCGACACAACCTAAAAATAGAATAAAATGCATCGTTTACGAAAAAAAAAATTTGCTAAAATTTCGTAAGGCGGGACCCTTACAAAAAATTCCAAAAAACGGACTTGCTTCAGCAGCACATTTCTGGTGCTGTAGTTGTATAAAATGTTTCAAAACGTCATCAGGAGTCCCGACACAACCTAAAAATAGAATAAAATGCATCGTTTACGAAAAAAAATTTTGCTAAAATTTCGTAAGGCGGGACCCTTACAAAAAATTCAAAAAAACGGACTTGCTTCAGCAGCACATTTCTGATGCTGTAGTTGTATAAAATGTCTCAAAACGTCATCAGGTGTCCCGACACAACCTAAAAATAGAAGAAAATGCATCGTTTACGAAAAAAAAAATTTGCTAAAATTTCGTAAGGCGGGACCCTTACAAAAAATTCAAAAAAACGGACTTGCTTCAGCAGCACATTTCTGATGCTGTAGTTGTATAAAATGTTTCAAAACGTCATCAGGAGTCCCGACACAACCTAAAAATAGAATAAAATGCATCGTTTACGAAAAAAAAATGTTGCTAAAATTTCGAAAGGCGGGACCCTTACAAAAAATTCAAAAAAACGGACTTGCTTCAGCAGCACATTTCTGCTGCTGTAGTTGTATAAAATGTCTCAAAATGTCATCAGGAGTCCCGACACAACCTAAAAATAGAATAAAATGCATCGTTTACGAAAAAAAAATGTTGCTAAAATTTCGAAAGGCGGGACCCTTACAAAAAATTCAAAAAAACGGACTTGCTTCAGCAGCACATTTCTGATGCTGTAGTTGTATAAAATGTTTCAAAACGTCATCAGGAGTCCCGACACAACCTAAAAATAGAATAAAATGCATCGTTTACGAAAAAAAAATTTGCTAAAATTTCGTAAGGCGGGACCCTTACAAAAAATTCAAAAAAACGGACTTGATTCAGCAGCACATTTCTGGTGCTGTAGTTGTATAAAATGTTTCAAAACGTCATCAGGAGTCCCGACACAACCTAAAAATAGAATAAAATGCATCGTTTACGAAAAAAAATTTTGCTAAAATTTCGTAAGGCGGGACCCTTACAAAAAATTCAAAAAAACGGACTTGCTTCAGCAGCACATTTCTGGTGCTGTAGTTGTATAAAATGTCTCAAAATGTCATCAGGAGTCCCGACACAACCTAAAAATAGAAGAAAATGCATCGTTTACGAAAAAAATTTTTGCTAAAATTTCGTAAGGCGGGACCCTTACAAAAAATTCAAAAAAACGGACTTGCTTCAGCAGCACATTTCTGGTGCTGTAGTTGTATAAAATGTCTCAAAATGTCATCAGGAGTCCCGACACAACCTAAAAATAGAAGAAAATGCATCGTTTACGAAAAAAAATTTGCTAAAATTTCGTAAGGCGGGACCCTTACAAAAAATTCAAAAAAACGGACTTGCTTCAGCAGCACATTTCAGGTGCTGTAGTTGTATAAAATGTCTCAAAATGTCATCAGGAGTCCCGACACAACCTAAAAATAGAAGAAAATGCATCGTTTACGAAAAAAAAAATTTGCTAAAATTTCGTAAGGCGGGACCCTTACAAAAAATTCAAAAAAACGGACTTGCTTCAGCAGCACATTTCTGGTGCTGTAGTTGTATAAAATGTCTCAAAATGTCATCAGGAGTCCCGACACAACCTAAAAATAGAAGAAAATGCATCGTTTACGAAAAAAAAAATTTGCTAAAATTTCGTAAGGCGGGACCCTTACAAAAAATTCAAAAAAACGGACTTGCTTCAGCAGCACATTTCTGATGCTGTAGTTGTATAAAATGTTTCAAAACGTCATCAGGAGTCCCGACACAACCTAAAAATAGAATAAAATGCATCGTTTACGAAAAAAAATTTTGCTAAAATTTCGTAAGGCGGGACCCTTACAAAAAATTCAAAAAAACGGACTTGCTTCAGCAGCACATTTCTGGTGCTGTAGTTGTATAAAATGTCTCAAAATGTCATCAGGAGTCCCGACACAACCTAAAAATAGAAGAAAATGCATCGTTTACGAAAAAAAAAATTTGCTAAAATTTCGTAAGGCGGGACCCTTACAAAAAATTCAAAAAAACGGACTTGCTTCAGCAGCACATTTCTGCTGCTGTAGTTGTATAAAATGTCTCAAAACGTCATCAGAAGTCCCGACACAACCTAAAAATAGAAAAAAATGCATAGTTTACGGAAAACATTTTTTGCTAAAATTTCGTAAGGCGGGACCCTAACAAAAAATTCAAAAAAACGGACTTGCTTCAGCAGCACATTTCTGCTGCTGTAGTTGTATAAAATGTCTCAAAACGTCATCAGGTGTCCCGACACAACCTAAAAATAGAAGAAAATGCATCGTTTACGAAAAAAATTTTTTGCTAAAATTTCGTAAGGCGGGACCCTTACAAAAAATTCAAAAAAACGGACTTGCTTCAGCAGCACATTTCTGATGCTGTAGTTGTATAAAATGTTTCAAAACGTCATCAGGAGTCCCGACACAACCTAAAAATAGAATAAAATGCATCGTTTACGAAAAAAAATTTTGCTAAAATTTCGTAAGGCGGGACCCTTACAAAAAATTCAAAAAAACGGACTTGCTTCAGCAGCACATTTCTGCTGCTGTAGTTGTATAAAATGTCTCAAAACGTCATCAGAAGTCCCGACACAACCTAAAAATAGAAAAAATGCATAGTTTACGGAAAACATTTTTTGCTAAAATTTCGTAAGGCGGGACCCTTACAAAAAATAAAAAAAAACGGACTTGCTTCAGCAGCACATTTCTGATGCTGTAGTTGTATAAAATGTTTCAAAACGTCATCAGGAGTCCCGACACAACCTAAAAATAGAATAAAATGCATCGTTTACGAAAAAAAATTTTGCTAAAATTTCGTAAGGCGGGACCCTTACAAAAAATTCAAAAAAACGGACTTGCTTCAGCAGCACATTTCTGGTGCTGTAGTTGTATAAAATGTTTCAAAACGTCATCAGGAGTCCCGACACAACCTAAAAATAGAATAAAATGCATCGTTTACGAAAAAATTTTTTGCTAAAATTTCGTAAGGCGGGACCCTTACAAAAAATTCAAAAAAACGGACTTGCTTCAGCAGCACATTTCTGGTGCTGTAGTTGTATAAAATGTCTCAAAATGTCATCAGGAGTCCCGACACAACCTAAAAATAGAAGAAAATGCATCATTTACGAAAAAAAAAATTTGCTAAAATTTCGTAAGGCGGGACCCTTACAAAAAATTCAAAAAAACGGACTTGCTTCAGCAGCACATTTCTGATGCTGTAGTTGTATAAAATGTTTCAAAACGTCATCAGGAGTCCCGACACAACCTAAAAATAGAATAAAATGCATCGTTTACGAAAAAAAAATGTTGCTAAAATTTCGAAAGGCGGGACCCTTACAAAAAATTCAAAAAAACGGACTTGCTTCAGCAGCACATTTCTGCTGCTGTAGTTGTATAAAATGTCTCAAAATGTCATCAGGAGTCCCGACACAACCTAAAAATAGAATAAAATGCATCGTTTACGAAAAAAAAATGTTGCTAAAATTTCGAAAGGCGGGACCCTTACAAAAAATTCAAAAAAACGGACTTGCTTCAGCAGCACATTTCTGATGCTGTAGTTGTATAAAATGTTTCAAAACGTCATCAGGAGTCCCGACACAACCTAAAAATAGAATAAAATGCATCGTTTACGAAAAAAAATTTTGCTAAAATTTCGTAAGGCGGGACCCTTACAAAAAATTCAAAAAAACGGACTTGCTTCAGCAGCACATTTCTGATGCTGTAGTTGTATAAAATGTTTCAAAACGTCATCAGGAGTCCCGACACAACCTAAAAATAGAATAAAATGCATCGTTTACGAAAAAAAATTTTGCTAAAATTTCGTAAGGCGGGACCCTTACAAAAAATTCAAAAAAACGGACTTGCTTCAGCAGCACATTTCTGGTGCTGTAGTTGTATAAAATGTTTCAAAACGTCATCAGGAGTCCCGACACAACCTAAAAATAGAATAAAATGCATCGTTTACGAAAAAAAAATGTTGCTAAAATTTCGAAAGGCGGGACCGTTACAAAAAATTCAAAAAAACGGACTTGCTTCAGCAGCACATTTCTGCTGCTGTAGTTGTATAAAATGTCTCAAAACGTCATCAGGTGTCCCGACACAACCTAAAAATAGAAAAAAATGCATAGTTTACGGAAAACATTTTTTGCTAAAATTTCGTAAGGCGGGACCCTTACAAAAAATTCAAAAAAACGGACTTGCTTCAGCAGCACATTTCTGCTGCTGTAGTTGTATAAAATGTCTCAAAACGTCATCAGGTGTCCCGACACAACCTAAAAATAGAAAAAAATGCATAGTTTACGGAAAACATTTTTTGCTAAAATTTCGTAAGGCGGGACCCTTACAAAAAATTCAAAAAAAAGGACTTGCTTCAGCAGCACATTTCTGATGCTGTAGTTGTATAAAATGTCTCAAAACGTCATCAGGTGTCCCGACACAACCTAAAAATAGAAGAAAATGCATCGTTTACGAAAAAAAAATTTTGCTAAAATTTCGTAAGGCGGGACCCTTACAAAAAATTCAAAAAAACGGACTTGCTTCAGCAGCACATTTCTGATGCTGTAGTTGTATAAAATGTTTCAAAACGTCATCAGGAGTCCCGACACAACCTAAAAATAGAATAAAATGCATCGTTTACGAAAAAAATTTTGCTAAAATTTCGTAAGGCGGGACCCTAACAAAAAATTCAAAAAAACGGACTTGCTTCAGCAGCACATTTCTGATGCTGTAGTTGTATAAAATGTTTCAAAACGTCATCAGGAGTCCCGACACAACCTAAAAATAGAGTAAAATGCATCGTTTACGAAAAAAACATTTTGCTAAAATTTCGTAAGGCGGGACCCTTACAAAAAATTCAAAAAAACGGACTTGCTTCAGCAACACATTTCTGCTGCTGTAGTTGTATAAAATGTCTCAAAATGTCATCAGGAGTCCCGACACAACCTAAAAATAGAAGAAAATGCATCGTTTACGAAAAAAAAATGTTGCTAAAATTTCGTAAGGCGGGACCCTTACAAAAAATTCAAAAAAACGGACTTGCTTCAGCAGCACATTTCTGATGCTGTAGTTGTATAAAATGTTTCAAAACGTCATCAGGAGTCCCGACACAACCTAAAAATAGAATAAAATGCATCGTTTACGAAAAAAAATTTTGCTAAAATTTCGTAATGCGGGACCCTAACAAAAAATTCAAAAAAACGGACTTGCTTCAGCAGCACATTTCTGATGCTGTAGTTGTATAAAATGTTTCAAAACGTCATCAGGAGTCCCGACACAACCTAAAAATAGAATAAAATGCATCGTTTACGAAAAAAAAATGTTGCTAAAATTTCGTAAGGCGGGACCCTTACAAAAAATTCCAAAAAACGGACTTGCTTCAGCAGCACATTTCTGATGCTGTAGTTGTATAAAATGTTTCAAAACGTCATCAGGAGTCCCGACACAACCTAAAAATAGAAGAAAATGCATCGTTTACGAAAAAAAAATGTTGCTAAAATTTCGTAAGGCGGGACCCTTACAAAAAATTCAAAAAAACGGACTTGCTTCAGCAGCACATTTCTGATGCTGTAGTTGTATAAAATGTTTCAAAACGTCATCAGGAGTCCCGACACAACCTAAAAATAGAATAAAATGCATCGTTTACGAAAAAATTTTTTGCTAAAATTTCGTAAGGCGGGACCCTTACAAAAAATTCAAAAAAACGGACTTGCTTCAGCAGCACATTTCTGGTGCTGTAGTTGTATAAAATGTCTCAAAATGTCATCAGGAGTCCCGGCACAACCTAAAAATAGAATAAAATGCATCGTTTATGAAAAAAAAATGTTGCTAAAATTTTCGTAAGGCGGGACCCTCACAAAAAATTCAAAAAAACGGACTTGCTTCAGCAGCACATTTCTTGTGCTGTAGTTGTATAAAATGTCTCAAAATGTCATCAGGAGTCCTGACACAACCTAAAAATAGAAAAAAAATGCATAGTTTACGGAAAACATTTTTTGCTAAAATTTCGTAAGGCGGGACCCTAACAAAAAATTCAAAAAAACGGACTTGCTTCAGCAGCACATTTCTGATGCTGTAGTTGTATAAAATGTCTCAAAACGTCATCAGGTGTCCCGACACAACCTAAAAATAGAAAAAAATGCATAGTTTACGGAAAACATTTTTTGCTAAAATTTCGTAAGGCGGGACCCTTACAAAAAATTCAAAAAAACGGACTTGCTTCAGCAGCACATTTCTGCTGCTGTAGTTGTATAAAATGTCTCAAAACGTCATCAGGTGTCCCGACACAACCTAAAAATAGAAAAAAAAATGCGTTGTTTACGAAAAAAAATGTTGCTAAAATTTCGTAAGGCGGGACCCTTACAAAAAATTCAAAAAAACGGACTTGCTTCAGCAGCACATTTCTGCTGCTGTAGTTGTATAAAATGTCTCAAAACGTCATCAGGTGTCCCGACACAACCTAAAAATAGAAGAAAATGCATCGTTTACGAAAAAAAAATTTTGCTAAAATTTCGTAAGGCGGGACCCTTACAAAAAATTCAAAAAAACGGACTTGCTTCAGCAGCACATTTCAGGTGCTGTAGTTGTATAAAATGTTTCATAATGTCATCAGGAGTCCCGACACAACCTAAAAATAGAAGAAAATGCATAGTTTACGGAAAAAAATGTTGCTAAAATTTCGTAAGGCGGGACCCTTACAAAAAATTCAAAAAAACGGACTTGCTTCAGCAGCACATTTCTGGTGCTGTAGTTGTATAAAATGTCTCAAAATGTCATCAGGTGTCCCGACACAACCTAAAAATAGAAAAAAATGCATAGTTTACGGAAAAGATTTTTTGCTAAAATTTCGTAAGGCGGGACCCTTACAAAAAATTCAAAAAAACGGACTTGCTTCAGCAGCACATTTCTACTGCTGTAGTTGTATAAAATGTCTCAAAACGTCATCAGGTGTCCCGACACAACCTAAAAATAGAAGAAAATGCATCGTTTACGAAAAAAAAATTTTGCTAAAATTTCGTAAGGCGGGACCCTTACAAAAAATTCAAAAAAACGGACTTGCTTCAGCAGCACATTTCTGGTGCTGTAGTTGTATAAAATGTCTCAAAATGTCATCAGAAGTCCCGACACAACCTAAAAATAGAATAAAATGCATCGTTTACGAAAAAAATTTTTGCTAAAATTTCGTAAGGCGGGACCCTTACAAAAAATTCAAAAAAACGGACTTGCTTCAGCAGCACATTTCTGGTGCTGTAGTTGTATAAAATGTCTCAAAATGTCATCAGGAGTCCCGACACAACCTAAAAATAGAAGAAAATGCATTGTTTACGAAAAAAATTTTTGCTAAAATTTCGTAAGGCGGGACCCTTACAAAAAATTCAAAAAAACGGACTTGCTTCAGCAGCACATTTCTGGTGCTGTAGTTGTATAAAATGTCTCAAAATGTCATCAGGAGTCCAGACACAACCTAAAAATAGAATAAAATGCATCGTTTACGAAAAAAAAATGTTGCTAAAATTTCGAAAGGCGGGACCCTTACAAAAAATTCAAAAAAACGGACTTGCTTCAGCAGCACATTTCTGATGCTGTAGTTGTATAAAATGTCTCAAAACGTCATCAGGTGTCCCGACACAACCTAAAAATAGAAGAAAATGCATCGTTTACGAAAAAAAATTTTGCTAAAATTTCGTAAGGCGGGACCCTTACAAAAAATTCAAAAAAACGGACTTGCTTCAGCAGCACATTTCAGGTGCTGTAGTTGTATAAAATGTCTCAAAATGTCATCAGGAGTCCCCACACAACCTAAAAATAGAAGAAAATGCATCGTTTACGAAAAAAAAATTTTGCTAAAATTTCGTAAGGCGGGACCCTTACAAAAAATTCAAAAAAACGGACTTGCTTCAGCAGCACATTTCTGCTGCTGTAGTTGTATAAAATGTTTCAAAACGTCATCAGGTGTCCCGACACAACCTAAAAATAGAAGAAAATGCATCGTTTACGAAAAAAAAATTTTGCTAAAATTTCGTTAGGCGGGACCCTTACAAAAAATTCAAAAAAACGGACTTGCTTCAGCAGCACGTTTCTGATGCTGTAGTTGTATAAAATGTTTCAAAACGTCATCAGGAGTCCCGACACAACCTAAAAATAGAATAAAATGCATCGTTTACGAAAAAACATTTTTGCTAAAATTTCGTAAGGCGGGACCCTTACAAAAAATTCAAAAAATCGGACTTGCTTCAGCAGCATATTTCTGATGCTGTAGTTGTATAAAATGTTTCAAAACGTCATCAGGAGTCCCGACACAACCTAAAATCAGAATAAAATGCATCGTTTACGAAAAAAATTTTTGCTAAAATTTCGTAAGGCGGGACCCTTACAAAAAATTCAAAAAAACGGACTTGCTTCAGCAGCACATTTCTGGTGCTGTAGTTGTATAAAATGTTTCAAAACGTCATCAGGAGTCCCGACACAACCTAAAAATAGAATAAAATGCATCGTTTACGAAAAAAAATTTTGCTAAAATTTCGTAAGGCGGGACCTTACAAAAAATTCAAAAAAACGGACTTGCTTCAGCAGCACATTTCTGATGCTGTAGTTGTATAAAATGTTTCAAAACGTCATCAGGAGTCCCGACACAACCTAAAAATAGAATAAAATGCATCGTTTACGAAAAAAAATTTTGCTAAAATTTCGTAAGGCGGGACCCTTACAAAAAATTCAAAAAAACGGACTTGCTTCAGCAGCACATTTCTGGTGCTGTAGTTGTATAAAATGTCTCAAAACGTCATCAGGTGTCCCGACACAACCTAAAAATAGAAGAAAATGCATCGTTTACGAAAAAAAATTTTGCTAAAATTTCGTAAGGCGGGACCCTTACAAAAAATTCAAAAAAACGGACTTGCTTCAGCAGCTCATTTCAGGTGCTGTAGTTGTATAAAATGTCTCAAAATGTCATCAGGAGTCCCCACACAACCTAAAAATAGAAGAAAATGCATCGTTTACGAAAAAAAAATGTTTGCTAAAATTTCGTAAGGCGGGACCCTTACAAAAAATTCAAAAAAACGGACTTGCTTCAGCAGCACATTTCTGCTGCTGTAGTTGTATAAAATGTTTCAAAACGTCATCAGGTGTCCCGACACAACCTAAAAATAGAAGAAAATGCATCGTTTACGAAAAAAAAATTTTGCTAAAATTTCGTTAGGCGGGACCCTTACAAAAAATTCAAAAAAACGGACTTGCTTCAGCAGCACATTTCTGGTGCTGTAGTTGTATAAAATGTTTCAAAACGTCATCAGGAGTCCCGACACAACCTAAAAATAGAATAAAATGCATCGTTTACGAAAAAAAATTTTGCTAAAATTTCGTAAGGCGGGAGGGACCCTTACAAAAAATTCAAAAAAACGGACTTGCTTCAGCAGCACATTTCTGGTGCTGTAGTTGTATAAAATGTCTCAAAATGTCATCAGGAGTCCCGACACAACCTAAAAATAGAAGAAAATGCATCGTTTACGAAAAAAAAATGTTGCTAAAATTTCGTAAGGCGGGACCCTTACAAAAAATTCAAAAAAACGGACTTGCTTCAGCAGCACATTTCTGGTGCTGTAGTTGTATAAAATGTCTCAAAACGTCATCAGGAGTCCCGAAACAACCTAAAAATAGAAGAAAATGCATAGTTTACGGAAAAATTTTTTGCTAAAATTTCGTAAGGTGGGACCCTTACAAAAAATTCAAAAGAACGGACTTGCTTCAGCAGCACATTTCTGCTGCTGTAGTTGTATAAAATGTCTCAAAACGTCATCAGGTGTCCCAACACAACCTAAAAATAGAAAAAAAAATGCGTCGTTTACGAAACAAAATGTTGCTAAAATTTCGTAAGGCGGGACCCTTACAAAAAATTCAGAAAAACGGACTTGCTTCAGCAGCATATTTCTGCTGCTGTAGTTGTATAAAATGTCTCAAAATGTCATCAGGAGTCCCGACACAACCTAAAAATAGAAGAAAATGCATCGTTTACGAAAATTTTTTTTTATAAAATTTCGTAAGGCGGGACCCTTACAAAAAATTCAAAAAAACGGACTTGCTTCAGCAGCACATTTCTGATGCTGTAGTTGTATAAAATGTTTCAAAACGTCATCAGGAGTCCCGACACAACCTAAAAATAGAATAAAATGCATCGTTTACGAAAAAAATTTTTGCTAAAATTTCGTAAGGCGGGACCCTTACAAAAAATTCAAAAAAACGGACTTGCTTCAGCAGCACATTTCTGGTGCTGTAGTTGTATAAAATGTCTCAAAATGTCATCAGGAGTCCCGACACAACCTAAAAATAGAAGAAAATGCATCGTTTACGAAAAAAAAATTTTGCTAAAATTTGTAAGGGGGGACCCTCACAAAAAATTCAAAAAAACGGACTTGCTTCAGCAGCACATTTCTGGTGCTGTAGTTGTATAAAATGTCTCAAAATGTCATCAGGAGTCCCGACACAACCTAAAAATAGAAGAAAATGCATCGTTTACGAAAAAAAATTTTAATAAAATTTCGTAAGGCGGGACCCTTACAAAAAATTCAAAAAAACGGACTTGCTTCAGCAGCACATTTCTGATGCTGTAGTTGTATAAAATGTTTCAAAACGTCATCAGGAGTCCCGACACAACCTAAAAATAGAATAAAATGCATCGTTTACGAAGAAAAATTTTGCTAAAATTTCGTAAGGCGGGACCCTAACAAAAAATTCAAAATAACGGACTTGCTTCAGCAGCACATTTCTGCTGCTGTAGTTGTATAAAATGTCTCAAAATGTCATCAGGAGTCCCGACACAACCTAAAAATAGAAGAAAATGCATCGTTTACGAAAAAAAAATTTTGCTAAAATTTCGTAAGGCGGGACCCTTACAAAAAATTCAAAAAAACGGACTTGCTTCAGCAGCACATTTCAGGTGCTGTAATTGTATAAAACGTCTCAAAATGTCATCAGGAGTCCCGACACAACCTAAAAATAGAATAAAATGCATCGTTTACGGAAAAAAATGTTTGCTAAAATTTCGTAAGGCGGGACCCTTACAAAAATTTCAAAAAAACGGACTTGCTTCAGCAGCACATTTCAGGTGCTGTAGTTGTATAAAATGTCTCAAAACGTCATCAGGTGTCCCGACACAACCTAAATATAGAAAAAAATGCATAGTTTACGGAAAACATTTTTTGCTAAAATTTCGTAAGGCGGGACCCTTACAAAAAATTCAAAAAAACGGACTTGCTTCAGCAGCACATTTCTGCTGCTGTAGTTGTATAAAATGTCTCAAAACGTCATCAGGTGTCCCGACACAACCTAAAAATAGAATAAAAAGCATCGTTTACGAAAAAAAAATTTTGCTAAAATTTCGTAAGGCGGGACCCTTACAAAAAATTCAAAAAAACGGACTTGCTTCAGCAGCACATTTCTGGTGCTGTAGTTGTATAAAATGTCTCAAAACGTCATCAGGTGTCCCGACACAACCTAAAAATAGAAAAAAAAATGCGTTGTTTACGAAAAAAAATGTTGCTAAAATTTCGTAAGGCGGGACCCTTACAAAAAATTCAAAAAAACGGACTTGCTTCAGCAGCACATTTCTGCTGCTGTAGTTGTATAAAATGTCTCAAAACGTCATCAGGTGTCCCGACACAACCTAAAAATAGAAGAAAATGCATCGTTTACGAAAAAAAAATTTTGCTAAAATTTCGTTAGGCGGGACCCTTACAAAAAATTCAAAAAAACGGACTTGCTTCAGCAGCACGTTTCTGATGCTGTAGTTGTATAAAATGTTTCAAAACGTCATCAGGTGTCCCGACACAACCTAAAAATAGAAAAAAATGCATAGTTTACGGAAAACATTTTTTGCTAAAATTTCGTAAGGCGGGACCCTTACAAAAAATTCAAAAAAACGGACTTGCTTCAGCAGCACATTTCTGGTGCTGTAGTTGTATAAAATGTCTCAAAACGTCATCAGGTGTCCCGACACAACCTAAAAATAGAAGAAAATGCATCGTTTACGAAAAAAAAATTTTGCTAAAATTTCGTAAGGCGGGACCCTTACAAAAAATTCAAAAAAACGGACTTGCTTCAGCAGCACATTTCTGGTGCTGTAGTTGTATAAAATGTCTCAAAATGTCATCAGGAGTCCCGACACAACCTAAAAATAGAAGAAAATGCATCGTTTACGAAAAAAATTTTTGCTAAAATTTCGTAAGGCGGGACCCTTACAAAAAATTCAAAAAAACGGACTTGCTTCAGCAGCACATTTCTGATGCTGTAGTTGTATAAAATGTCTCAAAACGTCATCAGGTGTCCCGACACAACCTAAAAATAGAAGAAAATGCATCGTTTACGAAAAAAAATTTTGCTAAAATTTCGTAAGGCGGGACCCTTACAAAAAATTCAAAAAAACGGACTTGCTTCAGCAGCACATTTCAGGTGCTGTAGTTGTATAAAATGTCTCAAAATGTCATCAGGAGTCCCCACACAACCTAAAAATAGAAGAAAATGCATCGTTTACGAAAAAAAATTTTTGCTAAAATTTCGTAAGGCGGGACCCTTACAAAAAATTCAAAAAAACGGACTTGCTTCAGCAGCACATTTCTGCTGCTGTAGTTGTATAAAATGTTTCAAAACGTCATCAGGTGTCCCGACACAACCTAAAAATAGAAGAAAATGCATCGTTTACGAAAAAAAAATTTTGCTAAAATTTCGTTAGGCGGGACCCTTACAAAAAATTCAAAAAAACGGACTTGCTTCAGCAGCACGTTTCTGATGCTGTAGTTGTATAAAATGTTTCAAAACGTCATCAGGAGTCCCGACACAACCTAAAATCAGAATAAAATGCATCGTTTACGAAAAAAAATTTTGCTAAAATTTCGTAAGGCGGGACCCTTACAAAAAATTCAAAAAAACGGACTTGCTTCAGCAGCACATTTCTGGTGCTGTAGTTGTATAAAATGTTTCAAAACGTCATCAGGAGTCCCGACACAACCTAAAAATAGAATAAAATGCATCGTTTACGAAAAAAAATTTTGCTAAAATTTCGTAAGGCGGGACCCTTACAAAAAATTCAAAAAAACGGACTTGCTTCAGCAGCACATTTCTGGTGCTGTAGTTGTATAAAATGTTTCAAAACGTCATCAGGAGTCCCGACACAACCTAAAAATAGAATAAAATGCATCGTTTACGAAAAAAAATTTTGCTAAAATTTCGTAAGGCGGGACCCTTACAAAAAATTCAAAAAAACGGACTTGCTTCAGCAGCACATTTCTGATGCTGTAGTTGTATAAAATGTTTCAAAACGTCATCAGGAGTCCCGACACAACCTAAAAATAGAATAAAATGCATCGTTTACGAAAAAAAATTTTGCTAAAATTTCGTAAGGCGGGACCCTTACAAAAAATTCAAAAAAACGGACTTGCTTCAGCAGCACATTTCTGGTGCTGTAGTTGTATAAAATGTCTCAAAACGTCATCAGGTGTCCCGACACAACCTAAAAATAGAAGAAAATGCATCGTTTACGAAAAAAAATTTTGCTAAAATTTCGTAAGGCGGGACCCTTACAAAAAATTCAAAAAAACGGACTTGCTTCAGCAGCTCATTTCAGGTGCTGTAGTTGTATAAAATGTCTCAAAATGTCATCAGGAGTCCCCACACAACCTAAAAATAGAAGAAAATGCATCGTTTACGAAAAAAAAATTTTGCTAAAATTTCGTAAGGCGGGACCCTTACAAAAAATTCAAAAAAACGGACTTGCTTCAGCAGCACATTTCTGCTGCTGTAGTTGTATAAAATGTTTCAAAACGTCATCAGGTGTCCCGACACAACCTAAAAATAGAAGAAAATGCATCGTTTACGAAAAAAAAATTTTGCTAAAATTTCGTTAGGCGGGACCCTTACAAAAAATTCAAAAAAACGGACTTGCTTCAGCAGCACGTTTCTGATGCTGTAGTTGTATAAAATGTTTCAAAACGTCATCAGGAGTCCCGACACAACCTAAAAATAGAATAAAATGCATCGTTTACGAAAAAACATTTTTGCTAAAATTTCGTAAGGCGGGACCCTTACAAAAAATTCAAAAAATCGGACTTGCTTCAGCAGCATATTTCTGATGCTGTAGTTGTATAAAATGTTTCAAAACGTCATCAGGAGTCCCGACACAACCTAAAATCAGAATAAAATGCATCTTTTACGAAAAAAAATTTTGCTAAAATTTCGTAAGGCGGGACCCTTACAAAAAATTCAAAAAAACGGACTTGCTTCAGCAGCACATTTCTGGTGCTGTAGTTGTATAAAATGTCTCAAAATGTCATCAGGAGTCCCGACACAACCTAAAAATAGAAGAAAATGCATCGTTTACGAAAAAAAAATGTTGCTAAAATTTCGTAAGGCGGGACCCTTACAAAAAATTCAAAAAAACGGACTTGCTTTAGCAGCACATTTCTGGTGCTGTAGTTGTATAAAATGTCTCAAAACGTCATCAGGTGTCCCGACACAACCTAAAAATAGAAGAAAATGCATCGTTTACGAAAAAAAATGTTTGCTAAAATTTCGTAGGCGGGACCCTTACAAAAAAATTCAAAAAAACAGACTTGCTTCAGCAGCACATTTCTGCTGCTGTAGTTGTATAAAATGTCTCAAAACGTCATCAGGTGTCCCGACAACCTAAAAATAGAAGAAAATGCATCGTTTACGAAAAAAAATTTTTGCTAAAATTTCGTAAGGCGGGACCCTTACAAAAAATTCAAAAAAACGGACTTGCTTCAGCAGCACATTTCAGGTGCTGTAGTTGTATAAAATGTCTCAAAATGTCATCAGGAGTCCCGACACAACCTAAAAATAGAAGAAAATGCATCGTTTACGAAAAAAAAATTTTGCTAAAATTTCGTAAGGCGGGACACTTACAAAAAATTCAAAAAAACGGACTTGCTTCAGCAGCACATTTCTGGTGCTGTACTTGTATAAAATGTTTCAAAACGTCATCAGGTGTCCCGACACAACCTAAAAATAGAACAAAATGCATCGTTTACGAAAAAAAATTTTTGCTAAAATTTCGTAAGGCGGGACCCTTACAAAAAATTCAAAAAAACGGACTTGCTTCAGCAGCACATTTCTGATGCTGTAGTTGTATAAAATGTTTCAAAACGTCATCAGGGGTCCCGACACAACCTAAAAATAGAATAAAATGCATCGTTTACGAAAAAAATTTTTGCTAAAATTTCGTAAGGCGGGACCCTTACAAAAAATTTAAAAAAACGGACTTGCTTCAGCAGCACATTTCTGATGCTGTAGTTGTATAAAATGTTTCAAAACGTCATCAGGAGTCCCGACACAACCTAAAAATAGAATAAAATGCATCGTTTACGAAAAAAAATTTTGCTAAAATTTCGTAAGGCGGGACCCTTACAAAAAATTCAAAAAAACGGACTTGATTCAGCAGCACATTTCTGGTGCTGTAGTTGTATAAAATGTTTCAAAACGTCATCAGGAGTCCCGACACAACCTAAAAATAGAATAAAATGCATCGTTTACGAAAAAAAATTTTGCTAAAATTTCGTAAGGCGGGACCCTTACAAAAAATTCAAAAAAACGGACTTGCTTCAGCAGCACATTTCTGATGCTGTAGTTGTATAAAATGTTTCAAAACGTCATCAGGAGTCCCGACACAACCTAAAAATAGAATAAAATGCATCGTTTACGAAAAAAATTTTTGCTAAAATTTCGTAAGGCGGGACCCTTACAAAAAATTCAAAAAAACGGACTTGCTTCAGCAGCACATTTCTGGTGCTGTAGTTGTATAAAATGTTTCAAAACGTCATCAGGAGTCCCGACACAACCTAAAAATAGAATAAAATGCATCGTTTACGAAAAAAAAATGTTGCTAAAATTTCGAAAGGCGGGACCGTTACAAAAAATTCAAAAAAACGGACTTGCTTCAGCAGCACATTTCTGCTGCTGTAGTTGTATAAAATGTCTCAAAACGTCATCAGGTGTCCCGACACAACCTAAAAATAGAAAAAAATGCATAGTTTACGGAAAACATTTTTTGCTAAAATTTCGTAAGGCGGGACCCTTACAAAAAATTCAAAAAAACGGACTTGCTTCAGCAGCACATTTCTGATGCTGTAGTTGTATAAAATGTCTCAAAACGTCATCAGGTGTCCCGACACAACCTAAAAATAGAATAAAATGCATCGTTTACGAAAAAAATTTTTGCTAAAATTTCGTAAGGCGGGACCCTTACAAAAAATTCAAAAAAACGGACTTGCTTCAGCAGCACATTTCTGATGCTGTAGTTGTATAAAATGTCTCAAAACGTCATCAGGTGTCCCGACACAACCTAAAAATAGAATAAAATGCATCGTTTACGAAAAAAATTTTTGCTAAAATTTCGTAAGGCGGGACCCTTACAAAAAATTCAAAAAAACGGACTTGCTTCAGCAGCACATTTTTGATGCTGTAGTTGTATAAAATGTTTCAAAACGTCATCAGGAGTCCCGACACAACCTAAAAATAGAATAAAATGCATCGTTTACGAAAAAAAATTTTGCTAAAATTTCGTAAGGCGGGACCCTTACAAAAAATTCAAAAAAACGGACTTGCTTCAGCAGCACATTTCTGGTGCTGTAGTTGTATAAAATGTCTCAAAATGTCATCAGGAGTCCCGACACAACCTAAAAATAGAAGAAAATGCATCGTTTACGAAAAAAATTTTTGCTAAAATTTCGTTGGGCGGGACCCTTACAAAAAATTCAAAAAAACGGACTTGCTTCAGCAGCACATTTCTGGTGCTGTAGTTGTATAAAATGTCTCAAAATGTCATCAGGAGTCCCGACACAACCTAAAAATAGAAGAAAATGCATCGTTTACGAAAAAAAAATTTGCTAAAATTTCGTAAGGCGGGACCCTTACAAAAAATTCAAAAAAACGGACTTGCTTCAGCAGCACATTTCTGGTGCTGTAGTTGTATAAAATGTTTCAAAACGTCATCAGGAGTCCCGACACAACCTAAAAATAGAATAAAATGCATCGTTTACGAAAAAAAAATTTTGCTAAAATTTCGTAAGGCGGGACCCTTACAAAAAATTCAAAAAAACGGACTTGCTTCAGCAGCACATTTCAGGTGCTGTAGTTGTATAAAATGTCTCAAAATGTCATCAGGAGTCCCGACACAACCTAAAAATAGAAGAAAATGCATCGTTTACGAAAAGAAAATTTTGCTAAAATTTCGTAAGGCGGGACCCTTACAAAAAATTCAAAAAAACGGACTTGCTTCAGCAGCACATTTCTGGTGCTGTAGTTGTATAAAATGTTTCAAAACGTCATCAGGAGTCCCGACACAACCTAAAAATAGAATAAAATGCATCGTTTACGAAAAAAAATTTTGCTGAAATTTCGTAAGGCGGGACCCTTACAAAAAATTCAAAAAAACGGACTTGCTTCAGCAGCACATTTCTGGTGCTGTAGTTGTATAAAATGTCTCAAAATGTCATCAGGAGTCCCGACACAACCTAAAAATAGAAGAAAATGCATCGTTTACGAAAAAAAAAATTTGCTAAAATTTCGTAAGGCGGGACCCTTACAAAAAATTCAAAAAAACGGACTTGCTTCAGCAGCACATTTCTGATGCTGTAGTTGTATAAAATGTTTCAAAACGTCATCAGGAGTCCCGACACAACCTAAAAATAGAATAAAATGCATCGTTTACGGAAAACATTTTTTGCTAAAATTTCGTAAGGCGGGACCCTAACAAAAAATTCAAAAAAACGGACTTGCTTCAGCAGCACATTTCTGCTGCTGTAGTTGTATAAAATGTCTCAAAACGTCATCAGGTGTCCCGACCCCACCTAAAAATAGAAGAAAATGCATCGTTTACGAAAAAAAATTTTGCTAAAATTTCGTAAGGCGGGACCCTTACAAAAAATTCAAAAAAACGGACTTGCTTCAGCAGCACATTTCTGATGCTGTAGTTGTATAAAATGTTTCAAAACGTCATCAGGAGTCCCGACACAACCTAAAAATAGAATAAAATGCATCGTTTACGAAAAAAATTTTGCTAAAATTTCGTAAGGCGGGACCCTTACAAAAAATTCAAAAAAACGGACTTGCTTCAGCAGCACATTTCTGGTGCTGTAGTTGTATAAAATGTTTCAAAACGTCATCAGGAGTCCCGACACAACCTAAAAATAGAATAAAATGCATCGTTTACGAAAAAAAAAATTTTGCTAAAATTTCGTAAGGCGGGACCCTTACAAAAAATTCAAAAAAACGGACTTGCTTCAGCAGCACATTTCTGATGCTGTAGTTGTATAAAATGTTTCAAAACGTCATCAGGAGTCCCGACACAACCTAAAAATAGAAAAAAATGCATAGTTTACGGAAAACATTTTTTGCTAAAATTTCGTAAGGCGGGACCCTTACAAAAAATTCAAAAAAACGGATTTGCTTCAGCAGCACATTTCTGATGCTGTAGTTGTATAAAATGTTTCAAAACGTCATCAGGAGTCCCGACACAACCTAAAAATAGAATAAAATGCATCGTTTACGAAAAAAAAATGTTGCTAAAATTTCGAAAGGCGGGACCCTTACAAAAAATTCAAAAAAACGGACTTGCTTCAGCAGCACATTTCTGCTGCTGTAGTTGTATAAAATGTCTCAAAATGTCATCAGGAGTCCCGACACAACCTAAAAATAGAATAAAATGCATCGTTTACGAAAAAAAATTTTGCTAAAATTTCGTAAGGCGGGACCCTTACAAAAAATTCAAAAAAACGGACTTGCTTCAGCAGCACATTTCTGGTGCTGTAGTTGTATAAAATGTCTCAAAACGTCATCAGGTGTCCCGACACAACCTAAAAATAGAAGAAAATGCATCGTTTACGAAAAAAAATTTTGCTAAAATTTCGTAAGGCGGGACCCTTACAAAAAATTCAAAAAAACGGACTTGCTTCAGCAGCACATTTCAGGTGCTGTAGTTGTATAAAATGTCTCAAAATGTCATCAGGAGTCCCCACACAACCTAAAAATAGAAGAAAATGCATCGTTTACGAAAAAAAAATTTTGCTAAAATTTCGTAAGGCGGGACCCTTACAAAAAATTCAAAAAAACGGACTTGCTTCAGCAGCACATTTCTGCTGCTGTAGTTGTATAAAATGTTTCAAAACGTCATCAGGTGTCCCGACACAACCTAAAAATAGAAGAAAATGCATCGTTTACGAAAAAAAATTTTTGCTAAAATTTCGTTAGGCGGGACCCTTACAAAAAATTCAAAAAAACGGACTTGCTTCAGCAGCACGTTTCTGATGCTGTAGTTGTATAAAATGTTTCAAAACGTCATCAGGAGTCCCGACACAACCTAAAAATAGAATAAAATGCATCGTTTACGAAAAAACATTTTTGCTAAAATTTCGTAAGGCGGGACCCTTACAAAAAATTCAAAAAATCGGACTTGCTTCAGCAGCATATTTCTGATGCTGTAGTTGTATAAAATGTTTCAAAACGTCATCAGGAGTCCCGACACAACCTAAAATCAGAATAAAATGCATCGTTTACGAAAAAAAATTTTGCTAAAATTTCGTAAGGCGGGACCCTTACAAAAAATTCAAAAAAACGGACTTGCTTCAGCAGCACATTTCTGGTGCTGTAGTTGTATAAAATGTCTCAAAACGTCATCAGGTGTCCCGACACAACCTAAAAATAGAAGAAAATGCATCGTTTACGAATAAAAATGTTTGCTAAAATTTCGTAGGCGGGACCCTTACAAAAAAATTCAAAAAAACGGACTTGCTTCAGCAGCACATTTCTGCTGCTGTAGTTGTATAAAATGTCTCAAAACGTCATCAGGTGTCCCGACACAACCTAAAAATAGAAGAAAATGCATCGTTTACGAAAAAAAATTTTGCTAAAATTTCGTAAGGCGGGACCCTTACAAAAAATTCAAAAAAACGGACTTGCTTCAGCAGCACATTTCTGATGCTGTAGTTGTATAAAATGTTTCAAAACGTCATCAGGAGTCCCGACACAACCTAAAAATAGAATAAAATGCATCGTTTACGAAAAAAATTTTTGCTAAAATTTCGTAAGGCGGGACCCTTACAAAAAATTCAAAAAAACGGACTTGCTTCAGCAGCACATTTCTGGTGCTGTAGTTGTATAAAATGTTTCAAAACGTCATCAGGAGTCCCGACACAACCTAAAAATAGAATAAAATGCATCGTTTACGAAAAAAAAAATTTTGCTAAAATTTCGTAAGGCGGGACCCTTACAAAAAATTCAAAAAAACGGACTTGCTTCAGCAGCACATTTCTGATGCTGTAGTTGTATAAAATGTTTCAAAACGTCATCAGGAGTCCCGACACAACCTAAAAATAGAAAAAAATGCATAGTTTACGGAAAACATTTTTTGCTAAAATTTCGTAAGGCGGGACCCTTACAAAAAATTCAAAAAAACGGATTTGCTTCAGCAGCACATTTCTGATGCTGTAGTTGTATAAAATGTCTCAAAATGTCATCAGGTGTCCCGACACAACCTAAAAATAGAATAAAATGCATCGTTTACGAAAAAAAAATGTTGCTAAAATTTCGAAAGGCGGGACCCTTACAAAAAATTCAAAAAAACGGACTTGCTTCAGCAGCACATTTCTGATGCTGTAGTTGTATAAAATGTTTCAAAACGTCATCAGGAGTCCCGACACAACCTAAAAATAGAATAAAATGCATCGTTTACGAAAAAAAATTTTGCTAAAATTTCGTAAGGCGGGACCCTTACAAAAAATTCAAAAAAACGGACTTGCTTCAGCAGCACATTTCTGGTGCTGTAGTTGTATAAAATGTCTCAAAACGTCATCAGGTGTCCCGACACAACCTAAAAATAGAAGAAAATGCATCGTTTACGAAAAAAAATTTTGCTAAAATTTCGTAAGGCGGGACCCTTACAAAAAATTCAAAAAAACGGACTTGCTTCAGCAGCACATTTCAGGTGCTGTAGTTGTATAAAATGTCTCAAAATGTCATCAGGAGTCCCCACACAACCTAAAAATAGAAGAAAATGCATCGTTTACGAAAAAAAAATTTTGCTAAAATTTCGTAAGGCGGGACCCTTACAAAAAATTCAAAAAAACGGACTTGCTTCAGCAGCACATTTCTGCTGCTGTAGTTGTATAAAATGTTTCAAAACGTCATCAGGTGTCCCGACACAACCTAAAAATAGAAGAAAATGCATCGTTTACGAAAAAAAATTTTTGCTAAAATTTCGTTAGGCGGGACCCTTACAAAAAATTCAAAAAAACGGACTTGCTTCAGCAGCACGTTTCTGATGCTGTAGTTGTATAAAATGTTTCAAAACGTCATCAGGAGTCCCGACACAACCTAAAAATAGAATAAAATGCATCGTTTACGAAAAAACATTTTTGCTAAAATTTCGTAAGGCGGGACCCTTACAAAAAATTCAAAAAATCGGACTTGCTTCAGCAGCATATTTCTGATGCTGTAGTTGTATAAAATGTTTCAAAACGTCATCAGGAGTCCCGACACAACCTAAAATCAGAATAAAATGCATCGTTTACGAAAAAAAATTTTGCTAAAATTTCGTAAGGCGGGACCCTTACAAAAAATTCAAAAAAACGGACTTGCTTCAGCAGCACATTTCTGGTGCTGTAGTTGTATAAAATGTTTCAAAACGTCATCAGGAGTCCCGACACAACCTAAAAATAGAATAAAATGCATCGTTTACGAAAAAAAATTTTGCTAAAATTTCGTAAGGCGGGACCCTTACAAAAAATTCAAAAAAACGGACTTGCTTCAGCAGCACATTTCTGGTGCTGTAGTTGTATAAAATGTCTCAAAATGTCATCAGGAGTCCCGACACAACCTAAAAATAGAAGAAAATGCATCGTTTACGAAAAAAAAATGTTGTTAAAATTTCGTAAGGCGGGACCCTTACAAAAAATTCAAAAAAACGGACTTGCTTCAGCAGCACATTTCTGGTGCTGTAGTTGTATAAAATGTCTCAAAACGTCATCAGGTGTCCCGACACAACCTAAAAATAGAAGAAAATGCATCGTTTACGAATAAAAATGTTTGCTAAAATTTCGTAGGCGGGACCCTTACAAAAAAATTCAAAAAAACGGACTTGCTTCAGCAGCACATTTCTGCTGCTGTAGTTGTATAAAATGTCTCAAAACGTCATCAGGTGTCCCGACACAACCTAAAAATAGAAGAAAATGCATCGTTTACGAAAAAAAATTTTGCTAAAATTTCGTAAGGCGGGACCCTTACAAAAAATTCAAAAAAACGGACTTGCTTCAGCAGCACATTTCTGATGCTGTAGTTGTATAAAATGTTTCAAAACGTCATCAGGAGTCCCGACACAACCTAAAAATAGAATAAAATGCATCGTTTACGAAAAAAAATTTTGCTAAAATTTCGTAAGGCGGGACCCTTACAAAAAATTCAAAAAAACGGACTTGCTTCAGCAGCACATTTCTGGTGCTGTAGTTGTATAAAATGTTTCAAAACGTCATCAGGAGTCCCGACACAACCTAAAAATAGAATAAAATGCATCGTTTACGAAAAAAAAAATTTTGCTAAAATTTCGTAAGGCGGGACCCTTACAAAAAATTCAAAAAAACGGACTTGCTTCAGCAGCACATTTCTGATGCTGTAGTTGTATAAAATGTTTCAAAACGTCATCAGGAGTCCCGACACAACCTAAAAATAGAAAAAAATGCATAGTTTACGGAAAACATTTTTTGCTAAAATTTCGTAAGGCGGGACCCTTACAAAAAATTCAAAAAAACGGATTTGCTTCAGCAGCACATTTCTGATGCTGTAGTTGTATAAAATGTTTCAAAACGTCATCAGGAGTCCCGACACAACCTAAAAATAGAATAAAATGCATCGTTTACGAAAAAAAAATGTTGCTAAAATTTCGAAAGGCGGGACCCTTACAAAAAATTCAAAAAAACGGACTTGCTTCAGCAGCACATTTCTGCTGCTGTAGTTGTATAAAATGTCTCAAAATGTCATCAGGAGTCCCGACACAACCTAAAAATAGAATAAAATGCATCGTTTACGAAAAAAAAATGTTGCTAAAATTTCGAAAGGCGGGACCCTTACAAAAAATTCAAAAAAACGGACTTGCTTCAGCAGCACATTTCTGATGCTGTAGTTGTATAAAATGTTTCAAAACGTCATCAGGAGTCCCGACACAACCTAAAAATAGAATAAAATGCATCGTTTACGAAAAAAAATTTTGCTAAAATTTCGTAAGGCGGGACCCTTACAAAAAATTCAAAAAAACGGACTTGCTTCAGCAGCACATTTCTGGTGCTGTAGTTGTATAAAATGTCTCAAAACGTCATCAGGTGTCCCGACACAACCTAAAAATAGAAGAAAATGCATCGTTTACGAAAAAAAATTTTGCTAAAATTTCGTAAGGCGGGACCCTTACAAAAAATTCAAAAAAACGGACTTGCTTCAGCAGCACATTTCAGGTGCTGTAGTTGTATAAAATGTCTCAAAATGTCATCAGGAGTCCCCACACAACCTAAAAATAGAAGAAAATGCATCGTTTACGAAAAAAAAATTTTGCTAAAATTTCGTAAGGCGGGACCCTTACAAAAAATTCAAAAAAACGGACTTGCTTCAGCAGCACATTTCTGCTGCTGTAGTTGTATAAAATGTTTCAAAACGTCATCAGGTGTCCCGACACAACCTAAAAATAGAAGAAAATGCATCGTTTACGAAAAAAAATTTTTGCTAAAATTTCGTTAGGCGGGACCCTTACAAAAAATTCAAAAAAACGGACTTGCTTCAGCAGCACGTTTCTGATGCTGTAGTTGTATAAAATGTTTCAAAACGTCATCAGGAGTCCCGACACAACCTAAAAATAGAATAAAATGCATCGTTTACGAAAAAACATTTTTGCTAAAATTTCGTAAGGCGGGACCCTTACAAAAAATGCAAAAAATCGGACTTGCTTCAGCAGCATATTTCTGATGCTGTAGTTGTATAAAATGTTTCAAAACGTCATCAGGAGTCCCGACACAACCTAAAATCAGAATAAAATGCATCGTTTACGAAAAAAAATTTTGCTAAAATTTCGTAAGGCGGGACCCTTACAAAAAATTCAAAAAAACGGACTTGCTTCAGCAGCACATTTCTGGTGCTGTAGTTGTATAAAATGTTTCAAAACGTCATCAGGAGTCCCGACACAACCTAAAAATAGAATAAAATGCATCGTTTACGAAAAAAAATTTTGCTAAAATTTCGTAAGGCGGGACCCTTACAAAAAATTCAAAAAAACGGACTTGCTTCAGCAGCACATTTCTGGTGCTGTAGTTGTATAAAATGTCTCAAAATGTCATCAGGAGTCCCGACACAACCTAAAAATAGAAGAAAATGCATCGTTTACGAAAAAAAAATGTTGCTAAAATTTCGTAAGGCGGGACCCTTACAAAAAATTCAAAAAAACGGACTTGCTTCAGCAGCACATTTCTGGTGCTGTAGTTGTATAAAATGTCTCAAAACGTCATCAGGTGTCCCGACACAACCTAAAAATAGAAGAAAATGCATCGTTTACGAATAAAAATGTTTGCTAAAATTTCGTAGGCGGGACCCTTACAAAAAAATTCAAAAAAACGGACTTGCTTCAGCAGCACATTTCTGCTGCTGTAGTTGTATAAAATGTCTCAAAACGTCATCAGGTGTCCCGACAACCTAAAAATAGAAGAAAATGCATCGTTTACGAAAAAAAATTTTTGCTAAAATTTCGTAAGGCGGGACCCTTACAAAAAATTCAAAAAAACGGACTTGCTTCAGCAGCACATTTCAGGTGCTGTAGTTGTATAAAATGTCTCAAAATGTCATCAGGAGTCCCGACACAACCTAAAAATAGAAGAAAATGCATCGTTTAGGAAAAAAAAATTTTGCTAAAATTTCGTAAGGCGGGACCCTTACAAAAAATTCAAAAAAACGGACTTGCTTCAGCAGCACATTTCTGATGCTGTAGTTGTATAAAATGTTTCAAAACGTCATCAGGGGTCCCGACACAACCTAAAAATAGAATAAAATGCATCGTTTACGAAAAAAAAATTTTCTAAAATTTCGTAAGGCGGGACCCTTACAAAAAATTCAAAAAAACGGACTTGATTCAGCAGCACATTTCTGGTGCTGTAGTTGTATAAAATGTTTCAAAACGTCATCAGGAGTCCCGACACAACCTAAAAATAGAATAAAATGCATCGTTTACGAAAAAAAATTTTGCTAAAATTTCGTAAGGCGGGACCCTTACAAAAAATTCAAAAAAACGGACTTGCTTCAGCAGCATATTTCTGATGCTGTAGTTGTATAAAATGTTTCAAAACGTCATCAGGAGTCCCGACACAACCTAAAATCAGAATAAAATGCATCGTTTACGAAAAAAAATTTTGCTAAAATTTCGTAAGGCGGGACCCTTACAAAAAATTCAAAAAAACGGACTTGCTTCAGCAGCACATTTCTGGTGCTGTAGTTGTATAAAATGTTTCAAAACGTCATCAGGAGTCCCGACACAACCTAAAAATAGAATAAAATGCATCGTTTACGAAAAAAATTTTTGCTAAAATTTCGTAAGGCGGGACCCTTACAAAAAATTCAAAAAAACGGACTTGCTTCAGCAGCACATTTCTGATGCTGTAGTTGTATAAAATGTTTCAAAACGTCATCAGGAGTCCCGACACAACCTAAAAATAGAAAAAAATGCATAGTTTACGGAAAACATTTTTTGCTAAAATTTCGTAAGGCGGGACCCTTACAAAAAATTCAAAAAAACGGACTTGCTTCAGCAGCACGTTTCTGATGCTGTAGTTGTATAAAATGTTTCAAAACGTCATCAGGAGTCCCGACACAACCTAAAAATAGAATAAAATGCATCGTTTACGAAAAAACATTTTTGCTAAAATTTCGTAAGGCGGGACCCTTACAAAAAATTCAAAAAATCGGACTTGCTTCAGCAGCATATTTCTGATGCTGTAGTTGTATAAAATGTTTCAAAACGTCATCAGGAGTCCCGACACAACCTAAAATCAGAATAAAATGCATCTTTTACGAAAAAAAATTTTGCTAAAATTTCGTAAGGCGGGACCCTTACAAAAAATTCAAAAAAACGGACTTGCTTCAGCAGCACATTTCTGGTGCTGTAGTTGTATAAAATGTCTCAAAATGTCATCAGGAGTCCCGACACAACCTAAAAATAGAAGAAAATGCATCGTTTACGAAAAAAAAATGTTGCTAAAATTTCGTAAGGCGGGACCCTTACAAAAAATTCAAAAAAACGGACTTGCTTTAGCAGCACATTTCTGGTGCTGTAGTTGTATAAAATGTCTCAAAACGTCATCAGGTGTCCCGACACAACCTAAAAATAGAAGAAAATGCATCGTTTACGAAAAAAAATGTTTGCTAAAATTTCGTAGGCGGGACCCTTACAAAAAAATTCAAAAAAACAGACTTGCTTCAGCAGCACATTTCTGCTGCTGTAGTTGTATAAAATGTCTCAAAACGTCATCAGGTGTCCCGACAACCTAAAAATAGAAGAAAATGCATCGTTTACGAAAAAAAATTTTTGCTAAAATTTCGTAAGGCGGGACCCTTACAAAAAATTCAAAAAAACGGACTTGCTTCAGCAGCACATTTCAGGTGCTGTAGTTGTATAAAATGTCTCAAAATGTCATCAGGAGTCCCGACACAACCTAAAAATAGAAGAAAATGCATCGTTTACGAAAAAAAAATTTTGCTAAAATTTCGTAAGGCGGGACACTTACAAAAAATTCAAAAAAACGGACTTGCTTCAGCAGCACATTTCTGGTGCTGTACTTGTATAAAATGTTTCAAAACGTCATCAGGTGTCCCGACACAACCTAAAAATAGAACAAAATGCATCGTTTACGAAAAAAAATTTTTGCTAAAATTTCGTAAGGCGGGACCCTTACAAAAAATTCAAAAAAACGGACTTGCTTCAGCAGCACATTTCTGATGCTGTAGTTGTATAAAATGTTTCAAAACGTCATCAGGGGTCCCGACACAACCTAAAAATAGAATAAAATGCATCGTTTACGAAAAAAATTTTTGCTAAAATTTCGTAAGGCGGGACCCTTACAAAAAATTTAAAAAAACGGACTTGCTTCAGCAGCACATTTCTGATGCTGTAGTTGTATAAAATGTTTCAAAACGTCATCAGGAGTCCCGACACAACCTAAAAATAGAATAAAATGCATCGTTTACGAAAAAAAATTTTGCTAAAATTTCGTAAGGCGGGACCCTTACAAAAAATTCAAAAAAACGGACTTGATTCAGCAGCACATTTCTGGTGCTGTAGTTGTATAAAATGTTTCAAAACGTCATCAGGAGTCCCGACACAACCTAAAAATAGAATAAAATGCATCGTTTACGAAAAAAAATTTTGCTAAAATTTCGTAAGGCGGGACCCTTACAAAAAATTCAAAAAAACGGACTTGCTTCAGCAGCACATTTCTGATGCTGTAGTTGTATAAAATGTTTCAAAACGTCATCAGGAGTCCCGACACAACCTAAAAATAGAATAAAATGCATCGTTTACGAAAAAAATTTTTGCTAAAATTTCGTAAGGCGGGACCCTTACAAAAAATTCAAAAAAACGGACTTGCTTCAGCAGCACATTTCTGGTGCTGTAGTTGTATAAAATGTTTCAAAACGTCATCAGGAGTCCCGACACAACCTAAAAATAGAATAAAATGCATCGTTTACGAAAAAAAAATGTTGCTAAAATTTCGAAAGGCGGGACCGTTACAAAAAATTCAAAAAAACGGACTTGCTTCAGCAGCACATTTCTGCTGCTGTAGTTGTATAAAATGTCTCAAAACGTCATCAGGTGTCCCGACACAACCTAAAAATAGAAAAAAATGCATAGTTTACGGAAAACATTTTTTGCTAAAATTTCGTAAGGCGGGACCCTTACAAAAAATTCAAAAAAACGGACTTGCTTCAGCAGCACATTTCTGATGCTGTAGTTGTATAAAATGTCTCAAAACGTCATCAGGTGTCCCGACACAACCTAAAAATAGAATAAAATGCATCGTTTACGAAAAAAATTTTTGCTAAAATTTCGTAAGGCGGGACCCTTACAAAAAATTCAAAAAAACGGACTTGCTTCAGCAGCACATTTCTGATGCTGTAGTTGTATAAAATGTCTCAAAACGTCATCAGGTGTCCCGACACAACCTAAAAATAGAATAAAATGCATCGTTTACGAAAAAAATTTTTGCTAAAATTTCGTAAGGCGGGACCCTTACAAAAAATTCAAAAAAACGGACTTGCTTCAGCAGCACATTTTTGATGCTGTAGTTGTATAAAATGTTTCAAAACGTCATCAGGAGTCCCGACACAACCTAAAAATAGAATAAAATGCATCGTTTACGAAAAAAAATTTTGCTAAAATTTCGTAAGGCGGGACCCTTACAAAAAATTCAAAAAAACGGACTTGCTTCAGCAGCACATTTCTGGTGCTGTAGTTGTATAAAATGTCTCAAAATGTCATCAGGAGTCCCGACACAACCTAAAAATAGAAGAAAATGCATCGTTTACGAAAAAAATTTTTGCTAAAATTTCGTTGGGCGGGACCCTTACAAAAAATTCAAAAAAACGGACTTGCTTCAGCAGCACATTTCTGGTGCTGTAGTTGTATAAAATGTCTCAAAATGTCATCAGGAGTCCCGACACAACCTAAAAATAGAAGAAAATGCATCGTTTACGAAAAAAAAATTTGCTAAAATTTCGTAAGGCGGGACCCTTACAAAAAATTCAAAAAAACGGACTTGCTTCAGCAGCACATTTCTGGTGCTGTAGTTGTATAAAATGTTTCAAAACGTCATCAGGAGTCCCGACACAACCTAAAAATAGAATAAAATGCATCGTTTACGAAAAAAAAATTTTGCTAAAATTTCGTAAGGCGGGACCCTTACAAAAAATTCAAAAAAACGGACTTGCTTCAGCAGCACATTTCAGGTGCTGTAGTTGTATAAAATGTCTCAAAATGTCATCAGGAGTCCCGACACAACCTAAAAATAGAAGAAAATGCATCGTTTACGAAAAGAAAATTTTGCTAAAATTTCGTAAGGCGGGACCCTTACAAAAAATTCAAAAAAACGGACTTGCTTCAGCAGCACATTTCTGGTGCTGTAGTTGTATAAAATGTTTCAAAACGTCATCAGGAGTCCCGACACAACCTAAAAATAGAATAAAATGCATCGTTTACGAAAAAAAATTTTGCTGAAATTTCGTAAGGCGGGACCCTTACAAAAAATTCAAAAAAACGGACTTGCTTCAGCAGCACATTTCTGGTGCTGTAGTTGTATAAAATGTCTCAAAATGTCATCAGGAGTCCCGACACAACCTAAAAATAGAAGAAAATGCATCGTTTACGAAAAAAAAAATTTGCTAAAATTTCGTAAGGCGGGACCCTTACAAAAAATTCAAAAAAACGGACTTGCTTCAGCAGCACATTTCTGATGCTGTAGTTGTATAAAATGTTTCAAAACGTCATCAGGAGTCCCGACACAACCTAAAAATAGAATAAAATGCATCGTTTACGGAAAACATTTTTTGCTAAAATTTCGTAAGGCGGGACCCTAACAAAAAATTCAAAAAAACGGACTTGCTTCAGCAGCACATTTCTGCTGCTGTAGTTGTATAAAATGTCTCAAAACGTCATCAGGTGTCCCGACCCCACCTAAAAATAGAAGAAAATGCATCGTTTACGAAAAAAAATTTTGCTAAAATTTCGTAAGGCGGGACCCTTACAAAAAATTCAAAAAAACGGACTTGCTTCAGCAGCACATTTCTGATGCTGTAGTTGTATAAAATGTTTCAAAACGTCATCAGGAGTCCCGACACAACCTAAAAATAGAATAAAATGCATCGTTTACGAAAAAAATTTTGCTAAAATTTCGTAAGGCGGGACCCTTACAAAAAATTCAAAAAAACGGACTTGCTTCAGCAGCACATTTCTGGTGCTGTAGTTGTATAAAATGTTTCAAAACGTCATCAGGAGTCCCGACACAACCTAAAAATAGAATAAAATGCATCGTTTACGAAAAAAAAAATTTTGCTAAAATTTCGTAAGGCGGGACCCTTACAAAAAATTCAAAAAAACGGACTTGCTTCAGCAGCACATTTCTGATGCTGTAGTTGTATAAAATGTTTCAAAACGTCATCAGGAGTCCCGACACAACCTAAAAATAGAAAAAAATGCATAGTTTACGGAAAACATTTTTTGCTAAAATTTCGTAAGGCGGGACCCTTACAAAAAATTCAAAAAAACGGATTTGCTTCAGCAGCACATTTCTGATGCTGTAGTTGTATAAAATGTTTCAAAACGTCATCAGGAGTCCCGACACAACCTAAAAATAGAATAAAATGCATCGTTTACGAAAAAAAAATGTTGCTAAAATTTCGAAAGGCGGGACCCTTACAAAAAATTCAAAAAAACGGACTTGCTTCAGCAGCACATTTCTGCTGCTGTAGTTGTATAAAATGTCTCAAAATGTCATCAGGAGTCCCGACACAACCTAAAAATAGAATAAAATGCATCGTTTACGAAAAAAAATTTTGCTAAAATTTCGTAAGGCGGGACCCTTACAAAAAATTCAAAAAAACGGACTTGCTTCAGCAGCACATTTCTGGTGCTGTAGTTGTATAAAATGTCTCAAAACGTCATCAGGTGTCCCGACACAACCTAAAAATAGAAGAAAATGCATCGTTTACGAAAAAAAATTTTGCTAAAATTTCGTAAGGCGGGACCCTTACAAAAAATTCAAAAAAACGGACTTGCTTCAGCAGCACATTTCAGGTGCTGTAGTTGTATAAAATGTCTCAAAATGTCATCAGGAGTCCCCACACAACCTAAAAATAGAAGAAAATGCATCGTTTACGAAAAAAAAATTTTGCTAAAATTTCGTAAGGCGGGACCCTTACAAAAAATTTAAAAAAAAAGGACTTGCTTCAGCAGCACATTTCTGCTGCTGTAGTTGTATAAAATGTTTCAAAACGTCATCAGGTGTCCCGACACAACCTAAAAATAGAAGAAAATGCATCGTTTACGAAAAAAAATTTTTGCTAAAATTTCGTTAGGCGGGACCCTTACAAAAAATTCAAAAAAACGGACTTGCTTCAGCAGCACGTTTCTGATGCTGTAGTTGTATAAAATGTTTCAAAACGTCATCAGGAGTCCCGACACAACCTAAAAATAGAATAAAATGCATCGTTTACGAAAAAACATTTTTGCTAAAATTTCGTAAGGCGGGACCCTTACAAAAAATTCAAAAAATCGGACTTGCTTCAGCAGCATATTTCTGATGCTGTAGTTGTATAAAATGTTTCAAAACGTCATCAGGAGTCCCGACACAACCTAAAATCAGAATAAAATGCATCGTTTACGAAAAAAAATTTTGCTAAAATTTCGTAAGGCGGGACCCTTACAAAAAATTCAAAAAAACGGACTTGCTTCAGCAGCACATTTCTGGTGCTGTAGTTGTATAAAATGTCTCAAAACGTCATCAGGTGTCCCGACACAACCTAAAAATAGAAGAAAATGCATCGTTTACGAATAAAAATGTTTGCTAAAATTTCGTAGGCGGGACCCTTACAAAAAAATTCAAAAAAACGGACTTGCTTCAGCAGCACATTTCTGCTGCTGTAGTTGTATAAAATGTCTCAAAACGTCATCAGGTGTCCCGACACAACCTAAAAATAGAAGAAAATGCATCGTTTACGAAAAAAAATTTTGCTAAAATTTCGTAAGGCGGGACCCTTACAAAAAATTCAAAAAAACGGACTTGCTTCAGCAGCACATTTCTGATGCTGTAGTTGTATAAAATGTTTCAAAACGTCATCAGGAGTCCCGACACAACCTAAAAATAGAATAAAATGCATCGTTTACGAAAAAAATTTTTGCTAAAATTTCGTAAGGCGGGACCCTTACAAAAAATTCAAAAAAACGGACTTGCTTCAGCAGCACATTTCTGGTGCTGTAGTTGTATAAAATGTTTCAAAACGTCATCAGGAGTCCCGACACAACCTAAAAATAGAATAAAATGCATCGTTTACGAAAAAAAAAATTTTGCTAAAATTTCGTAAGGCGGGACCCTTACAAAAAATTCAAAAAAACGGACTTGCTTCAGCAGCACATTTCTGATGCTGTAGTTGTATAAAATGTTTCAAAACGTCATCAGGAGTCCCGACACAACCTAAAAATAGAAAAAAATGCATAGTTTACGGAAAACATTTTTTGCTAAAATTTCGTAAGGCGGGACCCTTACAAAAAATTCAAAAAAACGGATTTGCTTCAGCAGCACATTTCTGATGCTGTAGTTGTATAAAATGTCTCAAAATGTCATCAGGTGTCCCGACACAACCTAAAAATAGAATAAAATGCATCGTTTACGAAAAAAAAATGTTGCTAAAATTTCGAAAGGCGGGACCCTTACAAAAAATTCAAAAAAACGGACTTGCTTCAGCAGCACATTTCTGATGCTGTAGTTGTATAAAATGTTTCAAAACGTCATCAGGAGTCCCGACACAACCTAAAAATAGAATAAAATGCATCGTTTACGAAAAAAAATTTTGCTAAAATTTCGTAAGGCGGGACCCTTACAAAAAATTCAAAAAAACGGACTTGCTTCAGCAGCACATTTCTGGTGCTGTAGTTGTATAAAATGTCTCAAAACGTCATCAGGTGTCCCGACACAACCTAAAAATAGAAGAAAATGCATCGTTTACGAAAAAAAATTTTGCTAAAATTTCGTAAGGCGGGACCCTTACAAAAAATTCAAAAAAACGGACTTGCTTCAGCAGCACATTTCAGGTGCTGTAGTTGTATAAAATGTCTCAAAATGTCATCAGGAGTCCCCACACAACCTAAAAATAGAAGAAAATGCATCGTTTACGAAAAAAAAATTTTGCTAAAATTTCGTAAGGCGGGACCCTTACAAAAAATTCAAAAAAACGGACTTGCTTCAGCAGCACATTTCTGCTGCTGTAGTTGTATAAAATGTTTCAAAACGTCATCAGGTGTCCCGACACAACCTAAAAATAGAAGAAAATGCATCGTTTACGAAAAAAAATTTTTGCTAAAATTTCGTTAGGCGGGACCCTTACAAAAAATTCAAAAAAACGGACTTGCTTCAGCAGCACGTTTCTGATGCTGTAGTTGTATAAAATGTTTCAAAACGTCATCAGGAGTCCCGACACAACCTAAAAATAGAATAAAATGCATCGTTTACGAAAAAACATTTTTGCTAAAATTTCGTAAGGCGGGACCCTTACAAAAAATTCAAAAAATCGGACTTGCTTCAGCAGCATATTTCTGATGCTGTAGTTGTATAAAATGTTTCAAAACGTCATCAGGAGTCCCGACACAACCTAAAATCAGAATAAAATGCATCGTTTACGAAAAAAAATTTTGCTAAAATTTCGTAAGGCGGGACCCTTACAAAAAATTCAAAAAAACGGACTTGCTTCAGCAGCACATTTCTGGTGCTGTAGTTGTATAAAATGTTTCAAAACGTCATCAGGAGTCCCGACACAACCTAAAAATAGAATAAAATGCATCGTTTACGAAAAAAAATTTTGCTAAAATTTCGTAAGGCGGGACCCTTACAAAAAATTCAAAAAAACGGACTTGCTTCAGCAGCACATTTCTGGTGCTGTAGTTGTATAAAATGTCTCAAAATGTCATCAGGAGTCCCGACACAACCTAAAAATAGAAGAAAATGCATCGTTTACGGAAAAAATTTTTGCTAAAATTTCGTAAGGCGGGACCCTTACAAAAAATTCAAAAAAACGGACTTGCTTCAGCAGCACATTTCTGGTGCTGTAGTTGTATAAAATGTCTCAAAATGTCATCAGGAGTCCCGACACAACCTAAAAATAGAAGAAAATGCATCGTTTACGAAAAAAAAAATTTGCTAAAATTTCGTAAGGCGGGACCCTTACAAAAAATTCAAAAAAACGGACTTGCTTCAGCAGCACATTTCTGATGCTGTAGTTGTATAAAATGTTTCAAAACGTCATCAGGAGTCCCGACACAACCTAAAAATAGAATAAAATGCATCGTTTACGAAAAAAAATTTTGCTAAAATTTCGTAAGGCGGGACCCTAACAAAAAATTCAAAAAAACGGACTTGCTTCAGCAGCACATTTCTGGTGCTGTAGTTGTATAAAATGTCTCAAAATGTCATCAGGAGTCCCGACACAACCTAAAAATAGAAGAAAATGCATCGTTTACGAAAAAATTTTTTGCTAAAATTTCGTAAGGCGGGACCCTTACAAAAAATTCAAAAAAACGGACTTGCTTCAGCAGCACATTTCTGGTGCTGTAGTTGTATAAAATGTCTCAAAATGTCATCAGGAGTCCCGACACAACCTAAAAATAGAAGAAAATGCATCGTTTACGAAAAAAAAATTTGCTAAAATTTCGTAAGGCGGGACCCTTACAAAAAATTCAAAAAAACGGACTTGCTTCAGCAGCACATTTCTGGTGCTGTAGTTGTATAAAATGTTTCAAAACGTCATCAGGAGTCCCGACACAACCTAAAAATAGAATAAAATGCATCGTTTACGAAAAAAAAATTTTGCTAAAATTTCGTAAGGCGGGACCCTTACAAAAAATTCAAAAAAACGGACTTGCTTCAGCAGCACATTTCAGGTGCTGTAGTTGTATAAAATGTCTCAAAATGTCATCAGGAGTCCCGACACAACCTAAAAATAGAAGAAAATGCATCGTTTACGGAAAGAAAATTTTGCTAAAATTTCGTAAGGCGGGACCCTTACAAAAATTCAAAAAAACGGACTTGCTTCAGCAGCACATTTCTGCTGCTGTAGTTGTATAAAATGTTTCAAAACGTCATCAGGTGTCCCGACACAACCTAAAAATAGAATAAAATGCATCGTTTACGAAAAAAAATTTTGCTAAAATTTCGTAAGGCGGGACCCTTACAAAAAATTCAAAAAAACGGACTTGCTTCAGCAGCACATTTCTGGTGCTGTAGTTGTATAAAATGTCTCAAAATGTCATCAGGAGTCCCGACACAACCTAAAAATAGAAGAAAATGCATCGTTTACGAAAAAAAAAATTTGCTAAAATTTCGTAAGGCGGGACCCTTACAAAAAATTCAAAAAAACGGACTTGCTTCAGCAGCACATTTCTGGTGCTGTAGTTGTATAAAATGTCTCAAAATGTCATCAGGAGTCCCGACACAACCTAAAAATAGAAGAAAATGCATCGTTTACGAAAAAAAAAATTTGCTAAAATTTCGTAAGGCGGGACCCTTACAAAAAATTCAAAAAAACGGACTTGCTTCAGCAGCACATTTCTGATGCTGTAGTTGTATAAAATGTTTCAAAACGTCATCAGGAGTCCCGACACAACCTAAAAATAGAATAAAATGCATCGTTTACGAAAAAAAATTTTGCTAAAATTTCGTAAGGCGGGACCCTTACAAAAAATTCAAAAAAACGGACTTGCTTCAGCAGCACATTTCTGGTGCTGTAGTTGTATAAAATGTTTCAAAACGTCATCAGGAGTCCCGACACAACCTAAAAATAGAATAAAATGCATCGTTTACGAAAAAAAAAATTTGCTAAAATTTCGTAAGGCGGGACCCTTACAAAATATTCAAAAAAACGGACTTGCTTCAGCAGCACATTTCTGATGCTGTAGTTGTATAAAATGTTTCAAAACGTCATCAGGAGTCCCGACACAACCTAAAAATAGAATAAATGCATCGTTTACGAAAAAAAATTTTGCTAAAATTTCGTAAGGCGGGACCCTTACAAAAAATTCAAAAAAACGGACTTGCTTCAGCAGCACATTTCTGGTGCTGTAGTTGTATAAAATGTCTCAAAACGTCATCAGGTGTCCCGACAACCTAAAAATAGAAGAAAATGCATCGTTTACGAAAAAAAAATTTTGCTAAAATTTCGTAAGGCGGGACCCTTACAAAAAATTCAAAAAAACGGACTTGCTTCAGCAGCACATTTCAGGTGCTGTAGTTGTATAAAATGTCTCAAAACGTCATCAGGTGTCCCGACACAACCTAAAAATAGAAGAAAATGCATCGTTTACGAAAAAAAAATTTTGCTAAAATTTCGTAAGGCGGGACCCTTACAAAAAATTCAAAAAAACGGACTTGCTTCAGCAGCACATTTCTGGTGCTGTAGTTGTATAAAATGTTTCAAAACGTCATCAGGTGTCCCGACACAACCTAAAAATAGAACAAAATGCATCGTTTACGAAAAAAAAATTTTGCTAAAATTTCGTAAGGCGGGACCCTTACAAAAAATTCAAAAAAACGGACTTGCTTCAGCAGCACATTTCTGATGCTGTAGTTGTATAAAATGTTTCAAAACGTCATCAGGGGTCCCGACACAACCTAAAAATAGAATAAAATGCATCGTTTACGAAAAAAAATTTTGCTAAAATTTCGTAAGGCGGGACCCTTACAAAAAATTCAAAAAAACGGACTTGATTCAGCAGCACATTTCTGGTGCTGTAGTTGTATAAAATGTTTCAAAACGTCATCAGGAGTCCCGACACAACCTAAAAATAGAATAAAATGCATCGTTTACGAAAAAAAATTTTGCTAAAATTTCGTAAGGCGGGACCCTTACAAAAAATT
This sequence comes from Nerophis lumbriciformis, assembly GCF_033978685.3. Classification (NCBI taxonomy): domain Eukaryota; kingdom Metazoa; phylum Chordata; class Actinopteri; order Syngnathiformes; family Syngnathidae; genus Nerophis; species Nerophis lumbriciformis. Next base: position 30,353,548 of record NC_084579.2, read on the forward strand.
CAAAAAAACGGACTTGCTTCAGCAGCACATTTCTGATGCTGTAGTTGTATAAAATGTTTCAAAACGTCATCAGGAGTCCCGACACAACCTAAAAATAGAATAAAATGCATCGTTTACGAAAAAAATTTTTGCTAAAATTTCGAAAGGCGGGACCCTTACAAAAAATTCAAAAAAACGGACTTGCTTCAGCAGCACATTTCTGGTGCTGTAGTTGTATAAAATGTTTCAAAACGTCATCAGGAGTCCCGACACAACCTAAAAATAGAATAAAATGCATCGTTTACGAAAAAAAAATGTTGCTAAAATTTCGAAAGGCGGGACCGTTACAAAAAATTCAAAAAAACGGACTTGCTTCAGCAGCACATTTCTGGTGCTGTAGTTGTATAAAATGTCTCAAAATGTCATCAGGAGTCCCGACACAACCTAAAAATAGAAGAAAATGCATCGTTTACGAAAAAAATTTTTGCTAAAATTTCGTAAGGCGGGACCCTTACAAAAAATTCAAAAAAACGGACTTGCTTCAGCAGCACATTTCTGGTGCTGTAGTTGTATAAAATGTCTCAAAATGTCATCAGGAGTCCCGACACAACCTAAAAATAGAAGAAAATGCATCGTTTACGAAAAAAAAATTTGCTAAAATTTCGTAAGGCGGGACCCTTACAAAAAATTCAAAAAAACGGACTTGCTTCAGCAGCACATTTCTGGTGCTGTAGTTGTATAAAATGTTTCAAAACGTCATCAGGAGTCCCGACACAACCTAAAAATAGAATAAAATGCATCGTTTACGAAAAAAAAAATTTGCTAAAATTTCGTAAGGCGGGACCCTTACAAAAAATTCCAAAAAACGGACTTGCTTCAGCAGCACATTTCTGGTGCTGTAGTTGTATAAAATGTTTCAAAACGTCATCAGGAGTCCCGACACAACCTAAAAATAGAATAAAATGCATCGTTTACGAAAAAAAATTTTGCTAAAATTTCGTAAGGCGGGACCCTTACAAAAAATTCAAAAAAACGGACTTGCTTCAGCAGCACATTTCTGATGCTGTAGTTGTATAAAATGTCTCAAAACGTCATCAGGTGTCCCGACACAACCTAAAAATAGAAGAAAATGCATCGTTTACGAAAAAAAAAATTTGCTAAAATTTCGTAAGGCGGGACCCTTACAAAAAATTCAAAAAAACGGACTTGCTTCAGCAGCACATTTCTGATGCTGTAGTTGTATAAAATGTTTCAAAACGTCATCAGGAGTCCCGACACAACCTAAAAATAGAATAAAATGCATCGTTTACGAAAAAAAAATGTTGCTAAAATTTCGAAAGGCGGGACCCTTACAAAAAATTCAAAAAAACGGACTTGCTTCAGCAGCACATTTCTGCTGCTGTAGTTGTATAAAATGTCTCAAAATGTCATCAGGAGTCCCGACACAACCTAAAAATAGAATAAAATGCATCGTTTACGAAAAAAAAATGTTGCTAAAATTTCGAAAGGCGGGACCCTTACAAAAAATTCAAAAAAACGGACTTGCTTCAGCAGCACATTTCTGATGCTGTAGTTGTATAAAATGTTTCAAAACGTCATCAGGAGTCCCGACACAACCTAAAAATAGAATAAAATGCATCGTTTACGAAAAAAAAATTTGCTAAAATTTCGTAAGGCGGGACCCTTACAAAAAATTCAAAAAAACGGACTTGATTCAGCAGCACATTTCTGGTGCTGTAGTTGTATAAAATGTTTCAAAACGTCATCAGGAGTCCCGACACAACCTAAAAATAGAATAAAATGCATCGTTTACGAAAAAAAATTTTGCTAAAATTTCGTAAGGCGGGACCCTTACAAAAAATTCAAAAAAACGGACTTGCTTCAGCAGCACATTTCTGGTGCTGTAGTTGTATAAAATGTCTCAAAATGTCATCAGGAGTCCCGACACAACCTAAAAATAGAAGAAAATGCATCGTTTACGAAAAAATTTTTTGCTAAAATTTCGTAAGGCGGGACCCTTACAAAAAATTCAAAAAAACGGACTTGCTTCAGCAGCACATTTCTGGTGCTGTAGTTGTATAAAATGTCTCAAAATGTCATCAGGAGTCCCGACACAACCTAAAAATAGAAGAAAATGCATCGTTTACGAAAAAAAATTTGCTAAAATTTCGTAAGGCGGGACCCTTACAAAAAATTCAAAAAAACGGACTTGCTTCAGCAGCACATTTCAGGTGCTGTAGTTGTATAAAATGTCTCAAAATGTCATCAGGAGTCCCGACACAACCTAAAAATAGAAGAAAATGCATCGTTTACGAAAAAAAAAATTTGCTAAAATTTCGTAAGGCGGGACCCTTACAAAAAATTCAAAAAAACGGACTTGCTTCAGCAGCACATTTCTGGTGCTGTAGTTGTATAAAATGTCTCAAAATGTCATCAGGAGTCCCGACACAACCTAAAAATAGAAGAAAATGCATCGTTTACGAAAAAAAAAATTTGCTAAAATTTCGTAAGGCGGGACCCTTACAAAAAATTCAAAAAAACGGACTTGCTTCAGCAGCACATTTCTGATGCTGTAGTTGTATAAAATGTTTCAAAACGTCATCAGGAGTCCCGACACAACCTAAAAATAGAATAAAATGCATCGTTTACGAAAAAAAATTTTGCTAAAATTTCGTAAGGCGGGACCCTTACAAAAAATTCAAAAAAACGGACTTGCTTCAGCAGCACATTTCTGGTGCTGTAGTTGTATAAAATGTCTCAAAATGTCATCAGGAGTCCCGACACAACCTAAAAATAGAAGAAAATGCATCGTTTACGAAAAAAAAAATTTGCTAAAATTTCGTAAGGCGGGACCCTTACAAAAAATTCAAAAAAACGGACTTGCTTCAGCAGCACATTTCTGCTGCTGTAGTTGTATAAAATGTCTCAAAACGTCATCAGAAGTCCCGACACAACCTAAAAATAGAAAAAAATGCATAGTTTACGGAAAACATTTTTTGCTAAAATTTCGTAAGGCGGGACCCTAACAAAAAATTCAAAAAAACGGACTTGCTTCAGCAGCACATTTCTGCTGCTGTAGTTGTATAAAATGTCTCAAAACGTCATCAGGTGTCCCGACACAACCTAAAAATAGAAGAAAATGCATCGTTTACGAAAAAAATTTTTTGCTAAAATTTCGTAAGGCGGGACCCTTACAAAAAATTCAAAAAAACGGACTTGCTTCAGCAGCACATTTCTGATGCTGTAGTTGTATAAAATGTTTCAAAACGTCATCAGGAGTCCCGACACAACCTAAAAATAGAATAAAATGCATCGTTTACGAAAAAAAATTTTGCTAAAATTTCGTAAGGCGGGACCCTTACAAAAAATTCAAAAAAACGGACTTGCTTCAGCAGCACATTTCTGCTGCTGTAGTTGTATAAAATGTCTCAAAACGTCATCAGAAGTCCCGACACAACCTAAAAATAGAAAAAATGCATAGTTTACGGAAAACATTTTTTGCTAAAATTTCGTAAGGCGGGACCCTTACAAAAAATTAAAAAAAACGGACTTGCTTCAGCAGCACATTTCTGATGCTGTAGTTGTATAAAATGTTTCAAAACGTCATCAGGAGTCCCGACACAACCTAAAAATAGAATAAAATGCATCGTTTACGAAAAAAAATTTTGCTAAAATTTCGTAAGGCGGGACCCTTACAAAAAATTCAAAAAAACGGACTTGCTTCAGCAGCACATTTCTGGTGCTGTAGTTGTATAAAATGTTTCAAAACGTCATCAGGAGTCCCGACACAACCTAAAAATAGAATAAAATGCATCGTTTACGAAAAAAATTTTTGCTAAAATTTCGTAAGGCGGGACCCTTACAAAAAATTCAAAAAAACGGACTTGCTTCAGCAGCACATTTCTGGTGCTGTAGTTGTATAAAATGTCTCAAAATGTCATCAGGAGTCCCGACACAACCTAAAAATAGAAGAAAATGCATCATTTACGAAAAAAAAAATTTGCTAAAATTTCGTAAGGCGGGACCCTTACAAAAAATTCAAAAAAACGGACTTGCTTCAGCAGCACATTTCTGATGCTGTAGTTGTATAAAATGTTTCAAAACGTCATCAGGAGTCCCGACACAACCTAAAAATAGAATAAAATGCATCGTTTACGAAAAAAAAATGTTGCTAAAATTTCGAAAGGCGGGACCCTTACAAAAAATTCAAAAAAACGGACTTGCTTCAGCAGCACATTTCTGCTGCTGTAGTTGTATAAAATGTCTCAAAATGTCATCAGGAGTCCCGACACAACCTAAAAATAGAATAAAATGCATCGTTTACGAAAAAAAAATGTTGCTAAAATTTCGAAAGGCGGGACCCTTACAAAAAATTCAAAAAAACGGACTTGCTTCAGCAGCACATTTCTGATGCTGTAGTTGTATAAAATGTTTCAAAACGTCATCAGGAGTCCCGACACAACCTAAAAATAGAATAAAATGCATCGTTTACGAAAAAAAATTTTGCTAAAATTTCGTAAGGCGGGACCCTTACAAAAAATTCAAAAAAACGGACTTGCTTCAGCAGCACATTTCTGATGCTGTAGTTGTATAAAATGTTTCAAAACGTCATCAGGAGTCCCGACACAACCTAAAAATAGAATAAAATGCATCGTTTACGAAAAAAAATTTTGCTAAAATTTCGTAAGGCGGGACCCTTACAAAAAATTCAAAAAAACGGACTTGCTTCAGCAGCACATTTCTGGTGCTGTAGTTGTATAAAATGTTTCAAAACGTCATCAGGAGTCCCGACACAACCTAAAAATAGAATAAAATGCATCGTTTACGAAAAAAAAATGTTGCTAAAATTTCGAAAGGCGGGACCGTTACAAAAAATTCAAAAAAACGGACTTGCTTCAGCAGCACATTTCTGCTGCTGTAGTTGTATAAAATGTCTCAAAACGTCATCAGGTGTCCCGACACAACCTAAAAATAGAAAAAAATGCATAGTTTACGGAAAACATTTTTTGCTAAAATTTCGTAAGGCGGGACCCTTACAAAAAATTCAAAAAAACGGACTTGCTTCAGCAGCACATTTCTGCTGCTGTAGTTGTATAAAATGTCTCAAAACGTCATCAGGTGTCCCGACACAACCTAAAAATAGAAAAAAATGCATAGTTTACGGAAAACATTTTTTGCTAAAATTTCGTAAGGCGGGACCCTTACAAAAAATTCAAAAAAAAGGACTTGCTTCAGCAGCACATTTCTGATGCTGTAGTTGTATAAAATGTCTCAAAACGTCATCAGGTGTCCCGACACAACCTAAAAATAGAAGAAAATGCATCGTTTACGAAAAAAAAATTTTGCTAAAATTTCGTAAGGCGGGACCCTTACAAAAAATTCAAAAAAACGGACTTGCTTCAGCAGCACATTTCTGATGCTGTAGTTGTATAAAATGTTTCAAAACGTCATCAGGAGTCCCGACACAACCTAAAAATAGAATAAAATGCATCGTTTACGAAAAAAATTTTGCTAAAATTTCGTAAGGCGGGACCCTAACAAAAAATTCAAAAAAACGGACTTGCTTCAGCAGCACATTTCTGATGCTGTAGTTGTATAAAATGTTTCAAAACGTCATCAGGAGTCCCGACACAACCTAAAAATAGAGTAAAATGCATCGTTTACGAAAAAAACATTTTGCTAAAATTTCGTAAGGCGGGACCCTTACAAAAAATTCAAAAAAACGGACTTGCTTCAGCAACACATTTCTGCTGCTGTAGTTGTATAAAATGTCTCAAAATGTCATCAGGAGTCCCGACACAACCTAAAAATAGAAGAAAATGCATCGTTTACGAAAAAAAAATGTTGCTAAAATTTCGTAAGGCGGGACCCTTACAAAAAATTCAAAAAAACGGACTTGCTTCAGCAGCACATTTCTGATGCTGTAGTTGTATAAAATGTTTCAAAACGTCATCAGGAGTCCCGACACAACCTAAAAATAGAATAAAATGCATCGTTTACGAAAAAAAATTTTGCTAAAATTTCGTAATGCGGGACCCTAACAAAAAATTCAAAAAAACGGACTTGCTTCAGCAGCACATTTCTGATGCTGTAGTTGTATAAAATGTTTCAAAACGTCATCAGGAGTCCCGACACAACCTAAAAATAGAATAAAATGCATCGTTTACGAAAAAAAAATGTTGCTAAAATTTCGTAAGGCGGGACCCTTACAAAAAATTCCAAAAAACGGACTTGCTTCAGCAGCACATTTCTGATGCTGTAGTTGTATAAAATGTTTCAAAACGTCATCAGGAGTCCCGACACAACCTAAAAATAGAAGAAAATGCATCGTTTACGAAAAAAAAATGTTGCTAAAATTTCGTAAGGCGGGACCCTTACAAAAAATTCAAAAAAACGGACTTGCTTCAGCAGCACATTTCTGATGCTGTAGTTGTATAAAATGTTTCAAAACGTCATCAGGAGTCCCGACACAACCTAAAAATAGAATAAAATGCATCGTTTACGAAAAATTTTTTTGCTAAAATTTCGTAAGGCGGGACCCTTACAAAAAATTCAAAAAAACGGACTTGCTTCAGCAGCACATTTCTGGTGCTGTAGTTGTATAAAATGTCTCAAAATGTCATCAGGAGTCCCGGCACAACCTAAAAATAGAATAAAATGCATCGTTTATGAAAAAAAAATGTTGCTAAAATTTTCGTAAGGCGGGACCCTCACAAAAAATTCAAAAAAACGGACTTGCTTCAGCAGCACATTTCTTGTGCTGTAGTTGTATAAAATGTCTCAAAATGTCATCAGGAGTCCTGACACAACCTAAAAATAGAAAAAAAATGCATAGTTTACGGAAAACATTTTTTGCTAAAATTTCGTAAGGCGGGACCCTAACAAAAAATTCAAAAAAACGGACTTGCTTCAGCAGCACATTTCTGATGCTGTAGTTGTATAAAATGTTTCAAAACGTCATCAGGAGTCCCGACACAACCTAAAAATAGAATAAAATGCATCGTTTACGAAAAAAAATTTTTGCTAAAATTTCGTAAGGCGGGACCCTTACAAAAAATTCAAAAAAACGGACTTGCTTCAGCAGCACATTTCTGATGCTGTAGTTGTATAAAATGTTTCAAAACGTCATCAGGAGTCCCGACACAACCTAAAAATAGAAGAAAATGCATCGTTTACGAAAAAAAAATGTTGCTAAAATTTCGTAAGGCGGGACCCTTACAAAAAATTCAAAAAAACGGACTTGCTTCAGCAGCACATTTCTGGTGCTGTAGTTGTATAAAATGTCTCAAAACGTCATCAGGAGTCCCGACACAACCTAAAAATAGAAGAAAATGCATCGTTTACGAAAAAAAAATTTTGCTAAAATTTCGTAAGGCGGGACCCTTACAAAAAAATTCAAAAAAACAGACTTGCTTCAGCAGCACATTTCTGCTGCTGTAGTTGTATAAAATGTCTCAAAATGTCATCAGGAGTCCCGACACAACCTAAAAATAGAAGAAAATGCATAGTTTACGAAAAAAAAATGTTGCTAAAATTTCGAAAGGCGGGACCCTTACAAAAAATTCAAAACAACGGACTAGCTTCAGCAGCACATTTCTGCCGCTGTAGTTGTATAAAATGTCTCAAAACGTCATCAGGTGTCCCGACACAACCTAAAAATAGAAGAAAATGCATCGTTTACGAAAAAAAAATTTTGCTAAAATTTCGTAAGGCGGGACCCTTACAAAAAATTCAATAAAACGGACTTGCTTCAGCAGCACATTTATGCTGCTGTAGTTGTATAAAATGTCTCAAAATGTCATCAGGAGTCCCGACACAACCTAAAAATAGAAGAAAATGCATCGTTTACGAAAAAAAATGTTTGCTAAAATTTCGTAAGCCGGGACCCTTACAAAAAATTCAATAAAACGGACTTGCTTCAGCAGCACATTTCAGGTGCTGTAGTTGTATAAAATGTCTCAAAATGTCATCAGGTGTCCCGACACAACCTAAAAATAGAAGAAAATGCATCGTTTACGAAAAAAAATTTTGCTAAAATTTCGTAAGGCGGGACCCTTACAAAAAATTCAAAACAACGGACTAGCTTCAGCAGCACATTTCTGCCGCTGTAGTTGTATAAAATGTCTCAAGACGTCATCAGGTGTCCCGACACAACCTAAAAATAGAAGAAAATGCATCGTTTACGAAAAAAAAATGTTGCTAAAATTTCGTAAGGCCTTACAAAAAATTCAAAAAAACGGACTTGCTTCAGCAGCACATTTCTGCTGCTGTAGTTGTATAAAATGTCTCAAAATGTCATCAGGAGTCCCGACACAACCTAAAAATAGAAGAAAATGCATAGTTTACGAAAAAAAATTTTTGCTAAAATTTCGTAAGGCGGGACCCTAACAAAAAATTCAAAAAAACGGACTTGCTTCAGCAGCACATTTCTGATGCTGTAGTTGTATAAAATGTTTCAAAACGTCATCAGGAGTCCCGACACAACCTAAAAATAGAATAAAATGCATCGTTTACGGAAAAAAATTTTTGCTAAAATTTCGTAAGGCGGTACCCTTACAAAAAATTCAAAAAAACGGACTTGCTTCAGCAGCACATTTCTGGTGCTGTAGTTGTATAAAATGTCTCAAAACGTCATCAGGTGTCCCGACACAACCTAAAAATAGAAAAAAATGCATAGTTTACGGAAAACATTTTTTGCTAAAATTTCGTAAGGCGGGACCCTTACAAAAAATTCAAAAAAACGGACTTGCTTCAGCAGCACATTTCTGCTGCTGTAGTTGTATAAAATGTCTCAAAACGTCATCAGGTGTCCCGACACAACCTAAAAATAGAAGAAAATGCATCGTTTACGAAAAAATTTTTTTGCTAAAATTTCGTAAGGCGGGACCCTTACAAAAAATTCAAAAAAACGGACTTGCTTCAGCAGCACATTTCTGGTGCTGTAGTTGTATAAAATGTCTCAAAACGTCATCAGGTGTCCCGACACAACCTAAAAATAGAAAAAAATGCATAGTTTACGGAAAAAAATTTTTGCTAAAATTTCGTAAGGCGGGACCCTTACAAAAAATTCAAAAAAACGGACTTGCTTCAGCAGCACATTTCTGCTGCTGTAGTTGTATAAAATGTCTCAAAACGTCATCAGGTGTCCCGACACAACCTAAAAATAGAAGAAAATGCATCGTTTACGAAAAAAAATTTTTGCAAAAATTTCGTAAGGCGGGACCCTTACAAAAAATTCAAAAAAACGGACTTGCTTCAGCAGCACATTTCTGGTGCTGTAGTTGTATAAAATGTCTCAAAACGTCATCAGGTGTCCCGACACAACCTAAAAATAGAAAAAAATGCATAGTTTACGGAAAACATTTTTTGCTAAAATTTCGTAAGGCGGGACCCTTACAAAAAATTCAAAAAAACGGACTTGCTTCAGCAGCACATTTCTGCTGCTGTAGTTGTATAAAATGTCTCAAAACGTCATCAGGTGTCCCGACACAACCTAAAAATAGAAGAAAATGCATCGTTTACGAAAAAAAATTTTTGCTAAAATTTCGTAAGGCGGGACCCTTACAAAAAATTCAAAAAAACGGACTTGCTTCAGCAGCACATTTCTGGTGCTGTAGTTGTATAAAATGTCTCAAAACGTCATCAGGTGTCCCGACACAACCTAAAAATAGAAAAAAATGCATAATTTACGGAAAACATTTTTTGCTAAAATTTCGTAAGGCGGGACCCTTACAAAAAATTCAAAAAAACGGACTTGCTTCAGCAGCACATTTCTGCTGCTGTAGTTGTATAAAATGTCTCAAAACGTCATCAGGTGTCCCGACACAACCTAAAAATAGAAGAAAATGCATCGTTTACGAAAAAAAATTTTTGCAAAAATTTCGTAAGGCGGGACCCTTACAAAAAATTCAAAAAAACGGACTTGCTTCAGCAGCACATTTCTGGTGCTGTAGTTGTATAAAATGTCTCAAAACGTCATCAGGTGTCCCGACACAACCTAAAAATAGAAAAAAATGCATAGTTTACGGAAAACATTTTTTGCTAAAATTTCGTAAGGCGGGACCCTTACAAAAAATTCAAAAAAACGGACTTGCTTCAGCAGCACATTTCTGCTGCTGTAGTTGTATAAAATGTCTCAAAACGTCATCAGGTGTCCCGACACAACCTAAAAATAGACGAAAATGCATCGTTTACGGAAAAAAATTTTTGCTAAAATTTCGTAAGGCGGGACCCTTACAAAAAATTCAAAAAAACGGACTTGCTTCAGCAGCACATTTCTGGTGCTGTAGTTGTATAAAATGTCTCAAAACGTCATCAGGTGTCCCGACACAACCTAAAAATAGAAAAAAATGCATAGTTTACGGAAAACATTTTTTGCTAAAATTTCGTAAGGCGGGACCCTTACAAAAAATTCAAAAAAACGGACTTGCTTCAGCAGCACATTTCTGCTGCTGTAGTTGTATAAAATGTCTCAAAACGTCATCAGGTGTCCCGACACAACCTAAAAATAGAAGAAAATGCATCGTTTACGAAAAAAATTTTTTGCTAAAATTTCGTAAGGCGGGACCCTTACAAAAAATTCAAAAAAACGGACTTGCTTCAGCAGCACATTTCTGGTGCTGTAGTTGTATAAAATGTCTCAAAACGTCATCAGGTGTCCCGACACAACCTAAAAATAGAAAAAAATGCATAGTTTACGGAAAACATTTTTTGCTAAAATTTCGTAAGGCGGGACCCTTACAAAAAATTCAAAAAAACGGACTTGCTTCAGCAGCACATTTCTGCTGCTGTAGTTGTATAAAATGTCTCAAAACGTCATCAGGTGTCCCGACACGACCTAAAAATAGAAGAAAATGCATCGTTTACGAAAAAAAATTTTTGCAAAAATTTCGTAAGGCGGGACCCTTACAAAAAATTCAAAAAAACGGACTTGCTTCAGCAGCACATTTCTGGTGCTGTAGTTGTATAAAATGTCTCAAAACGTCATCAGGTGTCCCGACACAACCTAAAAATAGAAAAAAATGCATAGTTTACGGAAAACATTTTTTGCTAAAATTTCGTAAGGCGGGACCCTTACAAAAAATTCAAAAAAACGGACTTGCTTCAGCAGCACATTTCTGCTGCTGTAGTTGTATAAAATGTCTCAAAACGTCATCAGGTGTCCCGACACAACCTAAAAATAGAAAAAAATGCATAGTTTACGGAAAACATTTTTTGCTAAAATTTCGTAAGGCGGGACCCTTACAAAAAATTCAAAAAAACGGACTTGCTTCAGCAGCACATTTCTGCTGCTGTAGTTGTATAAAATGTCTCAAAACGTCATCAGGTGTCCCGACACAACCTAAAAATAGAAGAAAATGCATCGTTTACGAAAAAAAATTTTTGCTAAAATTTCGTAAGGCGGTACCCTTACAAAAAATTCAAAAAAACGGACTTGCTTCAGCAGCACATTTCTGGTGCTGTAGTTGTATAAAATGTCTCAAAACGTCATCAGGTGTCCCGACACAACCTAAAAATAGAAGAAAATGCATAGTTTACGGAAAAAAATGTTGCTAAAATTTCGTAAGGCGGGACCCTTACAAAAAATTCAAAAAAACGGACTTGCTTCAGCAGCACATTTCTGGTGCTGTAGTTGTATAAAATGTCTCAAAATGTCATCAGGTGTCCCGACACAACCTAAAAATAGAAAAAAATGCATAGTTTACGGAAAAGATTTTTTGCTAAAATTTCGTAAGGCGGGACCCTTACAAAAAATTCAAAAAAACGGACTTGCTTCAGCAGCACATTTCTACTGCTGTAGTTGTATAAAATGTCTCAAAACGTCATCAGGTGTCCCGACACAACCTAAAAATAGAAGAAAATGCATCGTTTACGAAAAAAAAATTTTGCTAAAATTTCGTAAGGCGGGACCCTTACAAAAAATTCAAAAAAACGGACTTGCTTCAGCAGCACATTTCTGGTGCTGTAGTTGTATAAAATGTCTCAAAATGTCATCAGAAGTCCCGACACAACCTAAAAATAGAATAAAATGCATCGTTTACGAAAAAAATTTTTGCTAAAATTTCGTAAGGCGGGACCCTTACAAAAAATTCAAAAAAACGGACTTGCTTCAGCAGCACATTTCTGGTGCTGTAGTTGTATAAAATGTCTCAAAATGTCATCAGGAGTCCCGACACAACCTAAAAATAGAAGAAAATGCATTGTTTACGAAAAAAATTTTTGCTAAAATTTCGTAAGGCGGGACCCTTACAAAAAATTCAAAAAAACGGACTTGCTTCAGCAGCACATTTCTGGTGCTGTAGTTGTATAAAATGTCTCAAAATGTCATCAGGAGTCCAGACACAACCTAAAAATAGAATAAAATGCATCGTTTACGAAAAAAAAATGTTGCTAAAATTTCGAAAGGCGGGACCCTTACAAAAAATTCAAAAAAACGGACTTGCTTCAGCAGCACATTTCTGATGCTGTAGTTGTATAAAATGTCTCAAAACGTCATCAGGTGTCCCGACACAACCTAAAAATAGAAGAAAATGCATCGTTTACGAAAAAAAATTTTGCTAAAATTTCGTAAGGCGGGACCCTTACAAAAAATTCAAAAAAACGGACTTGCTTCAGCAGCACATTTCAGGTGCTGTAGTTGTATAAAATGTCTCAAAATGTCATCAGGAGTCCCCACACAACCTAAAAATAGAAGAAAATGCATCGTTTACGAAAAAAAAATTTTGCTAAAATTTCGTAAGGCGGGACCCTTACAAAAAATTCAAAAAAACGGATTTGCTTCAGCAGCACATTTCTGCTGCTGTAGTTGTATAAAATGTCTCAAAATGTCATCAGGAGTCCCGACACAACCTAAAAATAGAATAAAATGCATCGTTTACGAAAAAAAATTTTGCTAAAATTTCGTAAGGCGGGACCCTTACAAAAAATTCAAAAAAACGGACTTGCTTCAGCAGCACATTTCTGGTGCTGTAGTTGTATAAAATGTCTCAAAACGTCATCAGGTGTCCCGACACAACCTAAAAATAGAAGAAAATGCATCGTTTACGAAAAAAAAATTTTGCTAAAATTTCGTAAGGCGGGACCCTTACAAAAAATTCAAAAAAACGGACTTGCTTCAGCAGCACATTTCTGCTGCTGTAGTTGTATAAAATGTTTCAAAACGTCATCAGGTGTCCCGACACAACCTAAAAATAGAAGAAAATGCATCGTTTACGAAAAAAAATTTTTGCTAAAATTTCGTTAGGCGGGACCCTTACAAAAAATTCAAAAAAACGGACTTGCTTCAGCAGCACGTTTCTGATGCTGTAGTTGTATAAAATGTTTCAAAACGTCATCAGGAGTCCCGACACAACCTAAAAATAGAATAAAATGCATCGTTTACGAAAAAACATTTTTGCTAAAATTTCGTAAGGCGGGACCCTTACAAAAAATTCAAAAAATCGGACTTGCTTCAGCAGCATATTTCTGATGCTGTAGTTGTATAAAATGTTTCAAAACGTCATCAGGAGTCCCGACACAACCTAAAATCAGAATAAAATGCATCGTTTACGAAAAAAAATTTTGCTAAAATTTCGTAAGGCGGGACCCTTACAAAAAATTCAAAAAAACGGACTTGCTTCAGCAGCACATTTCTGGTGCTGTAGTTGTATAAAATGTCTCAAAATTTCATCAGGAGTCCCGACACAACCTAAAAATAGAAGAAAATGCATCGTTTACGAAAAAAAAATGTTGCTAAAATTTCGTAAGGCGGGACCCTTACAAAAAATTCAAAAAAACGGACTTGCTTCAGCAGCACATTTCTGGTGCTGTAGTTGTATAAAATGTCTCAAAACGTCATCAGGTGTCCCGACACAACCTAAAAATAGAAGAAAATGCATCGTTTACGAATAAAAATGTTTGCTAAAATTTCGTAGGCGGGACCCTTACAAAAAAATTCAAAAAAACGGACTTGCTACAGCAGCACATTTCTGCTGCTGTAGTTGTATAAAATGTCTCAAAACGTCATCAGGTGTCCCGACACAACCTAAAAATAGAAGAAAATGCATCGTTTACGAAAAAAAATTTTGCTAAAATTTCGTAAGGCGGGACCCTTACAAAAAATTCAAAAAAACGGACTTGCTTCAGCAGCACATTTCTGATGCTGTAGTTGTATAAAATGTTTCAAAACGTCATCAGGAGTCCCGACACAACCTAAAAATAGAATAAAATGCATCGTTTACGAAAAAAATTTTTGCTAAAATTTCGTAAGGCGGGACCCTTACAAAAAATTCAAAAAAACGGACTTGCTTCAGCAGCACATTTCTGGTGCTGTAGTTGTATAAAATGTTTCAAAACGTCATCAGGAGTCCCGACACAACCTAAAAATAGAATAAAATGCATCGTTTACGAAAAAAAAAATTTTGCTAAAATTTCGTAAGGCGGGACCCTTACAAAAAATTCAAAAAAACGGACTTGCTTCAGCAGCACATTTCTGATGCTGTAGTTGTATAAAATGTTTCAAAACGTCATCAGGAGTCCCGACACAACCTAAAAATAGAAAAAAATGCATAGTTTACGGAAAACATTTTTTGCTAAAATTTCGTAAGGCGGGACCCTTACAAAAAATTCAAAAAAACGGATTTGCTTCAGCAGCACATTTCTGATGCTGTAGTTGTATAAAATGTCTCAAAATGTCATCAGGTGTCCCGACACAACCTAAAAATAGAATAAAATGCATCGTTTACGAAAAAAAAATGTTGCTAAAATTTCGAAAGGCGGGACCCTTACAAAAAATTCAAAAAAACGGACTTGCTTCAGCAGCACATTTCTGATGCTGTAGTTGTATAATATGTTTCAAAACGTCATCAGGAGTCCCGACACAACCTAAAAATAGAATAAAATGCATCGTTTACGAAAAAAAATTTTGCTAAAATTTCGTAAGGCGGGACCCTTACAAAAAATTCAAAAAAACGGACTTGCTTCAGCAGCACATTTCTGGTGCTGTAGTTGTATAAAATGTCTCAAAACGTCATCAGGTGTCCCGACACAACCTAAAAATAGAAGAAAATGCATCGTTTACGAAAAAAAATTTTGCTAAAATTTCGTAAGGCGGGACCCTTACAAAAAATTCAAAAAAACGGACTTGCTTCAGCAGCACATTTCAGGTGCTGTAGTTGTATAAAATGTCTCAAAATGTCATCAGGAGTCCCCACACAACCTAAAAATAGAAGAAAATGCATCGTTTACGAAAAAAAAATTTTGCTAAAATTTCGTAAGGCGGGACCCTTACAAAAAATTCAAAAAAACGGACTTGCTTCAGCAGCACATTTCTGCTGCTGTAGTTGTATAAAATGTTTCAAAACGTCATCAGGTGTCCCGACACAACCTAAAAATAGAAGAAAATGCATCGTTTACGAAAAAAAATTTTTGCTAAAATTTCGTTAGGCGGGACCCTTACAAAAAATTCAAAAAAACGGACTTGCTTCAGCAGCACGTTTCTGATGCTGTAGTTGTATAAAATGTTTCAAAACGTCATCAGGAGTCCCGACACAACCTAAAAATAGAATAAAATGCATCGTTTACGAAAAAACATTTTTGCTAAAATTTCGTAAGGCGGGACCCTTACAAAAAATTCAAAAAATCGGACTTGCTTCAGCAGCATATTTCTGATGCTGTAGTTGTATAAAATGTTTCAAAACGTCATCAGGAGTCCCGACACAACCTAAAATCAGAATAAAATGCATCGTTTACGAAAAAAAATTTTGCTAAAATTTCGTAAGGCGGGACCCTTACAAAAAATTCAAAAAAACGGACTTGCTTCAGCAGCACATTTCTGGTGCTGTAGTTGTATAAAATGTTTCAAAACGTCATCAGGAGTCCCGACACAACCTAAAAATAGAATAAAATGCATCGTTTACGAAAAAAAATTTTGCTAAAATTTCGTAAGGAGGGGCCCTTACAAAAAATTCAAAAAAACGGACTTGCTTCAGCAGCACATTTCTGGTGCTGTAGTTGTATAAAATGTCTCAAAATGTCATCAGGAGTCCCGACACAACCTAAAAATAGAAGAAAATGCATCGTTTACGAAAAAAAAATGTTGTTAAAATTTCGTAAGGCGGGACCCTTACAAAAAATTCAAAAAAACGGACTTGCTTCAGCAGCACATTTCTGGTGCTGTAGTTGTATAAAATGTCTCAAAACGTCATCAGGTGTCCCGACACAACCTAAAAATAGAAGAAAATGCATCGTTTACGAATAAAAATGTTTGCTAAAATTTCGTAGGCGGGACCCTTACAAAAAAATTCAAAAAAACGGACTTGCTTCAGCAGCACATTTCTGCTGCTGTAGTTGTATAAAATGTCTCAAAACGTCATCAGGTGTCCCGACACAACCTAAAAATAGAAGAAAATGCATCGTTTACGAAAAAAAATTTTGCTAAAATTTCGTAAGGCGGGACCCTTACAAAAAATTCAAAAAAACGGACTTGCTTCAGCAGCACATTTCTGATGCTGTAGTTGTATAAAATGTTTCAAAACGTCATCAGGAGTCCCGACACAACCTAAAAATAGAATAAAATGCATCGTTTACGAAAAAAAATTTTGCTAAAATTTCGTAAGGCGGGACCCTTACAAAAAATTCAAAAAAACGGACTTGCTTCAGCAGCACATTTCTGGTGCTGTAGTTGTATAAAATGTTTCAAAACGTCATCAGGAGTCCCGACACAACCTAAAAATAGAATAAAATGCATCGTTTACGAAAAAAAAAATTTTGCTTAAATTTCGTAAGGCGGGACCCTTACAAAAAATTCAAAAAAACGGACTTGCTTCAGCAGCACATTTCTGATGCTGTAGTTGTATAAAATGTTTCAAAACGTCATCAGGAGTCCCGACACAACCTAAAAATAGAAAAAAATGCATAGTTTACGGAAAACATTTTTTGCTAAAATTTCGTAAGGCGGGACCCTTACAAAAAATTCAAAAAAACGGATTTGCTTCAGCAGCACATTTCTGATGCTGTAGTTGTATAAAATGTTTCAAAACGTCATCAGGAGTCCCGACACAACCTAAAAATAGAATAAAATGCATCGTTTACGAAAAAAAAATGTTGCTAAAATTTCGAAAGGCGGGACCCTTACAAAAAATTCAAAAAAACGGACTTGCTTCAGCAGCACATTTCTGCTGCTGTAGTTGTATAAAATGTCTCAAAATGTCATCAGGAGTCCCGACACAACCTAAAAATAGAATAAAATGCATCGTTTACGAAAAAAAAATGTTGCTAAAATTTCGAAAGGCGGGACCCTTACAAAAAATTCAAAAAAACGGACTTGCTTCAGCAGCACATTTCTGATGCTGTAGTTGTATAAAATGTTTCAAAACGTCATCAGGAGTCCCGACACAACCTAAAAATAGAATAAAATGCATCGTTTACGAAAAAAAATTTTGCTAAAATTTCGTAAGGCGGGACCCTTACAAAAAATTCAAAAAAACGGACTTGCTTCAGCAGCACATTTCTGGTGCTGTAGTTGTATAAAATGTCTCAAAACGTCATCAGGTGTCCCGACACAACCTAAAAATAGAAGAAAATGCATCGTTTACGAAAAAAAATTTTGCTAAAATTTCGTAAGGCGGGACCCTTACAAAAAATTCAAAAAAACGGACTTGCTTCAGCAGCACATTTCAGGTGCTGTAGTTGTATAAAATGTCTCAAAATGTCATCAGGAGTCCCCACACAACCTAAAAATAGAAGAAAATGCATCGTTTACGAAAAAAAAATTTTGCTAAAATTTCGTAAGGCGGGACCCTTACAAAAAATTCAAAAAAACGGACTTGCTTCAGCAGCACATTTCTGCTGCTGTAGTTGTATAAAATGTTTCAAAACGTCATCAGGTGTCCCGACACAACCTAAAAATAGAAGAAAATGCATCGTTTACGAAAAAAAATTTTTGCTAAAATTTCGTTAGGCGGGACCCTTACAAAAAATTCAAAAAAACGGACTTGCTTCAGCAGCACGTTTCTGATGCTGTAGTTGTATAAAATGTTTCAAAACGTCATCAGGAGTCCCGACACAACCTAAAAATAGAATAAAATGCATCGTTTACGAAAAAACATTTTTGCTAAAATTTCGTAAGGCGGGACCCTTACAAAAAATTCAAAAAATCGGACTTGCTTCAGCAGCATATTTCTGATGCTGTAGTTGTATAAAATGTTTCAAAACGTCATCAGGAGTCCCGACACAACCTAAAATCAGAATAAAATGCATCGTTTACGAAAAAAAATTTTGCTAAAATTTCGTAAGGCGGGACCCTTACAAAAAATTCAAAAAAACGGATTTGCTTCAGCAGCACATTTCTGGTGCTGTAGTTGTATAAAATGTTTCAAAACGTCATCAGGAGTCCCGACACAACCTAAAAATAGAATAAAATGCATCGTTTACGAAAAAAAATTTTGCTAAAATTTCGTAAGGCGGGACCCTTACAAAAAATTCAAAAAAACGGACTTGCTTCAGCAGCACATTTCTGGTGCTGTAGTTGTATAAAATGTCTCAAAATGTCATCAGGAGTCCCGACACAACCTAAAAATAGAAGAAAATGCATCGTTTACGAAAAAAAAATGTTGCTAAAATTTCGTAAGGCGGGACCCTTACAAAAAATTCAAAAAAACGGACTTGCTTCAGCAGCACATTTCTGGTGCTGTAGTTGTATAAAATGTCTCAAAACGTCATCAGGTGTCCCGACACAACCTAAAAATAGAAGAAAATGCATCGTTTACGAATAAAAATGTTTGCTAAAATTTCGTAGGCGGGACCCTTACAAAAAAATTCAAAAAAACGGACTTGCTTCAGCAGCACATTTCTGCTGCTGTAGTTGTATAAAATGTCTCAAAACGTCATCAGGTGTCCCGACAACCTAAAAATAGAAGAAAATGCATCGTTTACGAAAAAAAATTTTTGCTAAAATTTCGTAAGGCGGGACCCTTACAAAAAATTCAAAAAAACGGACTTGCTTCAGCAGCACATTTCAGGTGCTGTAGTTGTATAAAATGTCTCAAAATGTCATCAGGAGTCCCGACACAACCTAAAAATAGAAGAAAATGCATCGTTTAGGAAAAAAAAATTTTGCTAAAATTTCGTAAGGCGGGACCCTTACAAAAAATTCAAAAAAACGGACTTGCTTCAGCAGCACATTTCTGATGCTGTAGTTGTATAAAATGTTTCAAAACGTCATCAGGGGTCCCGACACAACCTAAAAATAGAATAAAATGCATCGTTTACGAAAAAAAATTTTTCTAAAATTTCGTAAGGCGGGACCCTTACAAAAAATTCAAAAAAACGGACTTGATTCAGCAGCACATTTCTGGTGCTGTAGTTGTATAAAATGTTTCAAAACGTCATCAGGAGTCCCGACACAACCTAAAAATAGAATAAAATGCATCGTTTACGAAAAAAAATTTTGCTAAAATTTCGTAAGGCGGGACCCTTACAAAAAATTCAAAAAAACGGACTTGCTTCAGCAGCATATTTCTGATGCTGTAGTTGTATAAAATGTTTCAAAACGTCATCAGGAGTCCCGACACAACCTAAAATCAGAATAAAATGCATCGTTTACGAAAAAAAATTTTGCTAAAATTTCGTAAGGCGGGACCCTTACAAAAAATTCAAAAAAACGGACTTGCTTCAGCAGCACATTTCTGGTGCTGTAGTTGTATAAAATGTTTCAAAACGTCATCAGGAGTCCCGACACAACCTAAAAATAGAATAAAATGCATCGTTTACGAAAAAAATTTTTGCTAAAATTTCGTAAGGCGGGACCCTTACAAAAAATTCAAAAAAACGGACTTGCTTCAGCAGCACATTTCTGGTGCTGTAGTTGTATAAAATGTCTCAAAATGTCATCAGGAGTCCCGACACAACCTAAAAATAGAAGAAAATGCATCGTTTACGGAAAAAAATTTTGCTAAAATTTCGTAAGGCGGGACCCTTACAAAAAATTCAAAAAAACGGACTTGCTTCAGCAGCACATTTCTGGTGCTGTAGTTGTATAAAATGTCTCAAAATGTCATCAGGAGTCCCGACACAACCTAAAAATAGAAGAAAATGCATCGTTTACGAAAAAAAAAATTTGCTAAAATTTCGTAAGGCGGGACCCTTACAAAAAATTCAAAAAAACGGACTTGCTTCAGCAGCACATTTCTGATGCTGTAGTTGTATAAAATGTTTCAAAACGTCATCAGGAGTCCCGACACAACCTAAAAATAGAATAAAATGCATCGTTTACGAAAAAAAATTTTGCTAAAATTTCGTAAGGCGGGACCCTAACAAAAAATTCAAAAAAACGGACTTGCTTCAGCAGCACATTTCTGGTGCTGTAGTTGTATAAAATGTCTCAAAATGTCATCAGGAGTCCCGACACAACCTAAAAATAGAAGAAAATGCATCGTTTACGAAAAAAATTTTTGCTAAAATTTCGTAAGGCGGGACCCTTACAAAAAATTCAAAAAAACGGACTTGCTTCAGCAGCACATTTCTGGTGCTGTAGTTGTATAAAATGTCTCAAAATGTCATCAGGAGTCCCGACACAACCTAAAAATAGAAGAAAATGCATCGTTTACGAAAAAAAAATTTGCTAAAATTTCGTAAGGCGGGACCCTTACAAAAAATTCAAAAAAACGGACTTGCTTCAGCAGCACATTTCTGGTGCTGTAGTTGTATAAAATGTTTCAAAACGTCATCAGGAGTCCCGACACAACCTAAAAATAGAATAAAATGCATCGTTTACGAAAAAAAAATTTTGCTAAAATTTCGTAAGGCGGGACCCTTACAAAAAATTCAAAAAAACGGACTTGCTTCAGCAGCACATTTCAGGTGCTGTAGTTGTATAAAATGTCTCAAAATGTCATCAGGAGTCCCGACACAACCTAAAAATAGAAGAAAATGCATCGTTTACGGAAAGAAAATTTTGCTAAAATTTCGTAAGGCGGGACCCTTACAAAAATTCAAAAAAACGGACTTGCTTCAGCAGCACATTTCTGCTGCTGTAGTTGTATAAAATGTTTCAAAACGTCATCAGGTGTCCCGACACAACCTAAAAATAGAATAAAATGCATCGTTTACGAAAAAAATTTTTGCTAAAATTTCGTAAGGCGGGACCCTTACAAAAAATTCAAAAAAACGGACTTGCTTCAGCAGCACATTTCTGGTGCTGTAGTTGTATAAAATGTCTCAAAATGTCATCAGGAGTCCCGACACAACCTAAAAATAGAAGAAAATGCATCGTTTACGAAAAAAAAAATTTGCTAAAATTTCGTAAGGCGGGACCCTTACAAAAAATTCAAAAAAACGGACTTGCTTCAGCAGCACATTTCTGGTGCTGTAGTTGTATAAAATGTCTCAAAATGTCATCAGGAGTCCCGACACAACCTAAAAATAGAAGAAAATGCATCGTTTACGAAAAAAAAAATTTGCTAAAATTTCGTAAGGCGGGACCCTTACAAAAAATTCAAAAAAACGGACTTGCTTCAGCAGCACATTTCTGATGCTGTAGTTGTATAAAATGTTTCAAAACGTCATCAGGAGTCCCGACACAACCTAAAAATAGAATAAAATGCATCGTTTACAAAAAAAAATTTTGCTAAAATTTCGTAAGGCGGGACCCTAACAAAAAATTCAAAAAAACGGACTTGCTTCAGCAGCACATTTCTGCTGCTGTAGTTGTATAAAATGTCTCAAAACGTCATCAGGTGTCCCGACACAACCTAAAAATAGAAGAAAATGCATCGTTTACGAAAAAAAATTTTGCAAAAATTTCGTAAGGCGGGACCCTTACAAAAAATTCAAAAAAACGGACTTGCTTCAGCAGCACATTTCTGATGCTGTAGTTGTATAAAATGTTTCAAAACGTCATCAGGAGTCCCGACACAACCTAAAAATAGAATAAAATGCATCGTTTACGAAAAAAAATTTTGCTAAAATTTCGTAAGGCGGGACCCTTACAAAAAATTCAAAAAAACGGACTTGCTTCAGCAGCACATTTCTGGTGCTGTAGTTGTATAAAATGTTTCAAAACGTCATCAGGAGTCCCGACACAACCTAAAAATAGAATAAAATGCATCGTTTACGAAAAAAAAAATTTGCTAAAATTTCGTAAGGCGGGACCCTTACAAAATATTCAAAAAAACGGACTTGCTTCAGCAGCACATTTCTGATGCTGTAGTTGTATAAAATGTTTCAAAACGTCATCAGGAGTCCCGACACAACCTAAAAATAGAATAAATGCATCGTTTACGAAAAAAAATTTTGCTAAAATTTCGTAAGGCGGGACCCTTACAAAAAATTCAAAAAAACGGACTTGCTTCAGCAGCACATTTCTGGTGCTGTAGTTGTATAAAATGTCTCAAAACGTCATCAGGTGTCCCGACAACCTAAAAATAGAAGAAAATGCATCGTTTACGAAAAAAAAATTTTGCTAAAATTTCGTAAGGCGGGACCCTTACAAAAAATTCAAAAAAACGGACTTGCTTCAGCAGCACATTTCAGGTGCTGTAGTTGTATAAAATGTCTCAAAACGTCATCAGGTGTCCCGACACAACCTAAAAATAGAAGAAAATGCATCGTTTACGAAAAAAAAATTTTGCTAAAATTTCGTAAGGCGGGACCCTTACAAAAAATTCAAAAAAACGGACTTGCTTCAGCAGCACATTTCTGGTGCTGTAGTTGTATAAAATGTTTCAAAACGTCATCAGGTGTCCCGACACAACCTAAAAATAGAACAAAATGCATCGTTTACGAAAAAAAAATTTTGCTAAAATTTCGTAAGGCGGGACCCTTACAAAAAATTCAAAAAAACGGACTTGCTTCAGCAGCACATTTCTGATGCTGTAGTTGTATAAAATGTTTCAAAACGTCATCAGGGGTCCCGACACAACCTAAAAATAGAATAAAATGCATCGTTTACGAAAAAAAATTTTGCTAAAATTTCGTAAGGCGGGACCCTTACAAAAAATTCAAAAAAACGGACTTGATTCAGCAGCACATTTCTGGTGCTGTAGTTGTATAAAATGTTTCAAAACGTCATCAGGAGTCCCGACACAACCTAAAAATAGAATAAAATGCATCGTTTACGAAAAAAAATTTTGCTAAAATTTCGTAAGGCGGGACCCTTACAAAAAATTCAAAAAAACGGACTTGCTTCAGCAGCACATTTCTGATGCTGTAGTTGTATAAAATGTTTCAAAACGTCATCAGGAGTCCCGACACAACCTAAAAATAGAATAAAATGCATCGTTTACGAAAAAAATTTTTGCTAAAATTTCGAAAGGCGGGACCCTTACAAAAAATTCAAAAAAACGGACTTGCTTCAGCAGCACATTTCTGGTGCTGTAGTTGTATAAAATGTTTCAAAACGTCATCAGGAGTCCCGACACAACCTAAAAATAGAATAAAATGCATCGTTTACGAAAAAAAAATGTTGCTAAAATTTCGAAAGGCGGGACCGTTACAAAAAATTCAAAAAAACGGACTTGCTTCAGCAGCACATTTCTGGTGCTGTAGTTGTATAAAATGTCTCAAAATGTCATCAGGAGTCCCGACACAACCTAAAAATAGAAGAAAATGCATCGTTTACGAAAAAAATTTTTGCTAAAATTTCGTAAGGCGGGACCCTTACAAAAAATTCAAAAAAACGGACTTGCTTCAGCAGCACATTTCTGGTGCTGTAGTTGTATAAAATGTCTCAAAATGTCATCAGGAGTCCCGACACAACCTAAAAATAGAAGAAAATGCATCGTTTACGAAAAAAAAATTTGCTAAAATTTCGTAAGGCGGGACCCTTACAAAAAATTCAAAAAAACGGACTTGCTTCAGCAGCACATTTCTGGTGCTGTAGTTGTATAAAATGTTTCAAAACGTCATCAGGAGTCCCGACACAACCTAAAAATAGAATAAAATGCATCGTTTACGAAAAAAAAAATTTGCTAAAATTTCGTAAGGCGGGACCCTTACAAAAAATTCCAAAAAACGGACTTGCTTCAGCAGCACATTTCTGGTGCTGTAGTTGTATAAAATGTTTCAAAACGTCATCAGGAGTCCCGACACAACCTAAAAATAGAATAAAATGCATCGTTTACGAAAAAAAATTTTGCTAAAATTTCGTAAGGCGGGACCCTTACAAAAAATTCAAAAAAACGGACTTGCTTCAGCAGCACATTTCTGATGCTGTAGTTGTATAAAATGTCTCAAAACGTCATCAGGTGTCCCGACACAACCTAAAAATAGAAGAAAATGCATCGTTTACGAAAAAAAAAATTTGCTAAAATTTCGTAAGGCGGGACCCTTACAAAAAATTCAAAAAAACGGACTTGCTTCAGCAGCACATTTCTGATGCTGTAGTTGTATAAAATGTTTCAAAACGTCATCAGGAGTCCCGACACAACCTAAAAATAGAATAAAATGCATCGTTTACGAAAAAAAAATGTTGCTAAAATTTCGAAAGGCGGGACCCTTACAAAAAATTCAAAAAAACGGACTTGCTTCAGCAGCACATTTCTGCTGCTGTAGTTGTATAAAATGTCTCAAAATGTCATCAGGAGTCCCGACACAACCTAAAAATAGAATAAAATGCATCGTTTACGAAAAAAAAATGTTGCTAAAATTTCGAAAGGCGGGACCCTTACAAAAAATTCAAAAAAACGGACTTGCTTCAGCAGCACATTTCTGATGCTGTAGTTGTATAAAATGTTTCAAAACGTCATCAGGAGTCCCGACACAACCTAAAAATAGAATAAAATGCATCGTTTACGAAAAAAAAATTTGCTAAAATTTCGTAAGGCGGGACCCTTACAAAAAATTCAAAAAAACGGACTTGATTCAGCAGCACATTTCTGGTGCTGTAGTTGTATAAAATGTTTCAAAACGTCATCAGGAGTCCCGACACAACCTAAAAATAGAATAAAATGCATCGTTTACGAAAAAAAATTTTGCTAAAATTTCGTAAGGCGGGACCCTTACAAAAAATTCAAAAAAACGGACTTGCTTCAGCAGCACATTTCTGGTGCTGTAGTTGTATAAAATGTCTCAAAATGTCATCAGGAGTCCCGACACAACCTAAAAATAGAAGAAAATGCATCGTTTACGAAAAAAATTTTTGCTAAAATTTCGTAAGGCGGGACCCTTACAAAAAATTCAAAAAAACGGACTTGCTTCAGCAGCACATTTCTGGTGCTGTAGTTGTATAAAATGTCTCAAAATGTCATCAGGAGTCCCGACACAACCTAAAAATAGAAGAAAATGCATCGTTTACGAAAAAAAATTTGCTAAAATTTCGTAAGGCGGGACCCTTACAAAAAATTCAAAAAAACGGACTTGCTTCAGCAGCACATTTCAGGTGCTGTAGTTGTATAAAATGTCTCAAAATGTCATCAGGAGTCCCGACACAACCTAAAAATAGAAGAAAATGCATCGTTTACGAAAAAAAAAATTTGCTAAAATTTCGTAAGGCGGGACCCTTACAAAAAATTCAAAAAAACGGACTTGCTTCAGCAGCACATTTCTGGTGCTGTAGTTGTATAAAATGTCTCAAAATGTCATCAGGAGTCCCGACACAACCTAAAAATAGAAGAAAATGCATCGTTTACGAAAAAAAAAATTTGCTAAAATTTCGTAAGGCGGGACCCTTACAAAAAATTCAAAAAAACGGACTTGCTTCAGCAGCACATTTCTGATGCTGTAGTTGTATAAAATGTTTCAAAACGTCATCAGGAGTCCCGACACAACCTAAAAATAGAATAAAATGCATCGTTTACGAAAAAAAATTTTGCTAAAATTTCGTAAGGCGGGACCCTTACAAAAAATTCAAAAAAACGGACTTGCTTCAGCAGCACATTTCTGGTGCTGTAGTTGTATAAAATGTCTCAAAATGTCATCAGGAGTCCCGACACAACCTAAAAATAGAAGAAAATGCATCGTTTACGAAAAAAAAAATTTGCTAAAATTTCGTAAGGCGGGACCCTTACAAAAAATTCAAAAAAACGGACTTGCTTCAGCAGCACATTTCTGCTGCTGTAGTTGTATAAAATGTCTCAAAACGTCATCAGAAGTCCCGACACAACCTAAAAATAGAAAAAAATGCATAGTTTACGGAAAACATTTTTTGCTAAAATTTCGTAAGGCGGGACCCTAACAAAAAATTCAAAAAAACGGACTTGCTTCAGCAGCACATTTCTGCTGCTGTAGTTGTATAAAATGTCTCAAAACGTCATCAGGTGTCCCGACACAACCTAAAAATAGAAGAAAATGCATCGTTTACGAAAAAAATTTTTTGCTAAAATTTCGTAAGGCGGGACCCTTACAAAAAATTCAAAAAAACGGACTTGCTTCAGCAGCACATTTCTGATGCTGTAGTTGTATAAAATGTTTCAAAACGTCATCAGGAGTCCCGACACAACCTAAAAATAGAATAAAATGCATCGTTTACGAAAAAAAATTTTGCTAAAATTTCGTAAGGCGGGACCCTTACAAAAAATTCAAAAAAACGGACTTGCTTCAGCAGCACATTTCTGCTGCTGTAGTTGTATAAAATGTCTCAAAACGTCATCAGAAGTCCCGACACAACCTAAAAATAGAAAAAATGCATAGTTTACGGAAAACATTTTTTGCTAAAATTTCGTAAGGCGGGACCCTTACAAAAAATAAAAAAAAACGGACTTGCTTCAGCAGCACATTTCTGATGCTGTAGTTGTATAAAATGTTTCAAAACGTCATCAGGAGTCCCGACACAACCTAAAAATAGAATAAAATGCATCGTTTACGAAAAAAAATTTTGCTAAAATTTCGTAAGGCGGGACCCTTACAAAAAATTCAAAAAAACGGACTTGCTTCAGCAGCACATTTCTGGTGCTGTAGTTGTATAAAATGTTTCAAAACGTCATCAGGAGTCCCGACACAACCTAAAAATAGAATAAAATGCATCGTTTACGAAAAAATTTTTTGCTAAAATTTCGTAAGGCGGGACCCTTACAAAAAATTCAAAAAAACGGACTTGCTTCAGCAGCACATTTCTGGTGCTGTAGTTGTATAAAATGTCTCAAAATGTCATCAGGAGTCCCGACACAACCTAAAAATAGAAGAAAATGCATCATTTACGAAAAAAAAAATTTGCTAAAATTTCGTAAGGCGGGACCCTTACAAAAAATTCAAAAAAACGGACTTGCTTCAGCAGCACATTTCTGATGCTGTAGTTGTATAAAATGTTTCAAAACGTCATCAGGAGTCCCGACACAACCTAAAAATAGAATAAAATGCATCGTTTACGAAAAAAAAATGTTGCTAAAATTTCGAAAGGCGGGACCCTTACAAAAAATTCAAAAAAACGGACTTGCTTCAGCAGCACATTTCTGCTGCTGTAGTTGTATAAAATGTCTCAAAATGTCATCAGGAGTCCCGACACAACCTAAAAATAGAATAAAATGCATCGTTTACGAAAAAAAAATGTTGCTAAAATTTCGAAAGGCGGGACCCTTACAAAAAATTCAAAAAAACGGACTTGCTTCAGCAGCACATTTCTGATGCTGTAGTTGTATAAAATGTTTCAAAACGTCATCAGGAGTCCCGACACAACCTAAAAATAGAATAAAATGCATCGTTTACGAAAAAAAATTTTGCTAAAATTTCGTAAGGCGGGACCCTTACAAAAAATTCAAAAAAACGGACTTGCTTCAGCAGCACATTTCTGATGCTGTAGTTGTATAAAATGTTTCAAAACGTCATCAGGAGTCCCGACACAACCTAAAAATAGAATAAAATGCATCGTTTACGAAAAAAAATTTTGCTAAAATTTCGTAAGGCGGGACCCTTACAAAAAATTCAAAAAAACGGACTTGCTTCAGCAGCACATTTCTGGTGCTGTAGTTGTATAAAATGTTTCAAAACGTCATCAGGAGTCCCGACACAACCTAAAAATAGAATAAAATGCATCGTTTACGAAAAAAAAATGTTGCTAAAATTTCGAAAGGCGGGACCGTTACAAAAAATTCAAAAAAACGGACTTGCTTCAGCAGCACATTTCTGCTGCTGTAGTTGTATAAAATGTCTCAAAACGTCATCAGGTGTCCCGACACAACCTAAAAATAGAAAAAAATGCATAGTTTACGGAAAACATTTTTTGCTAAAATTTCGTAAGGCGGGACCCTTACAAAAAATTCAAAAAAACGGACTTGCTTCAGCAGCACATTTCTGCTGCTGTAGTTGTATAAAATGTCTCAAAACGTCATCAGGTGTCCCGACACAACCTAAAAATAGAAAAAAATGCATAGTTTACGGAAAACATTTTTTGCTAAAATTTCGTAAGGCGGGACCCTTACAAAAAATTCAAAAAAAAGGACTTGCTTCAGCAGCACATTTCTGATGCTGTAGTTGTATAAAATGTCTCAAAACGTCATCAGGTGTCCCGACACAACCTAAAAATAGAAGAAAATGCATCGTTTACGAAAAAAAAATTTTGCTAAAATTTCGTAAGGCGGGACCCTTACAAAAAATTCAAAAAAACGGACTTGCTTCAGCAGCACATTTCTGATGCTGTAGTTGTATAAAATGTTTCAAAACGTCATCAGGAGTCCCGACACAACCTAAAAATAGAGTAAAATGCATCGTTTACGAAAAAAACATTTTGCTAAAATTTCGTAAGGCGGGACCCTTACAAAAAATTCAAAAAAACGGACTTGCTTCAGCAACACATTTCTGCTGCTGTAGTTGTATAAAATGTCTCAAAATGTCATCAGGAGTCCCGACACAACCTAAAAATAGAAGAAAATGCATCGTTTACGAAAAAAAAATGTTGCTAAAATTTCGTAAGGCGGGACCCTTACAAAAAATTCAAAAAAACGGACTTGCTTCAGCAGCACATTTCTGATGCTGTAGTTGTATAAAATGTTTCAAAACGTCATCAGGAGTCCCGACACAACCTAAAAATAGAATAAAATGCATCGTTTACGAAAAAAAATTTTGCTAAAATTTCGTAATGCGGGACCCTAACAAAAAATTCAAAAAAACGGACTTGCTTCAGCAGCACATTTCTGATGCTGTAGTTGTATAAAATGTTTCAAAACGTCATCAGGAGTCCCGACACAACCTAAAAATAGAATAAAATGCATCGTTTACGAAAAAAAAATGTTGCTAAAATTTCGTAAGGCGGGACCCTTACAAAAAATTCCAAAAAACGGACTTGCTTCAGCAGCACATTTCTGATGCTGTAGTTGTATAAAATGTTTCAAAACGTCATCAGGAGTCCCGACACAACCTAAAAATAGAAGAAAATGCATCGTTTACGAAAAAAAAATGTTGCTAAAATTTCGTAAGGCGGGACCCTTACAAAAAATTCAAAAAAACGGACTTGCTTCAGCAGCACATTTCTGATGCTGTAGTTGTATAAAATGTTTCAAAACGTCATCAGGAGTCCCGACACAACCTAAAAATAGAATAAAATGCATCGTTTACGAAAAAATTTTTTGCTAAAATTTCGTAAGGCGGGACCCTTACAAAAAATTCAAAAAAACGGACTTGCTTCAGCAGCACATTTCTGGTGCTGTAGTTGTATAAAATGTCTCAAAATGTCATCAGGAGTCCCGGCACAACCTAAAAATAGAATAAAATGCATCGTTTATGAAAAAAAAATGTTGCTAAAATTTTCGTAAGGCGGGACCCTCACAAAAAATTCAAAAAAACGGACTTGCTTCAGCAGCACATTTCTTGTGCTGTAGTTGTATAAAATGTCTCAAAATGTCATCAGGAGTCCTGACACAACCTAAAAATAGAAAAAAAATGCATAGTTTACGGAAAACATTTTTTGCTAAAATTTCGTAAGGCGGGACCCTAACAAAAAATTCAAAAAAACGGACTTGCTTCAGCAGCACATTTCTGATGCTGTAGTTGTATAAAATGTCTCAAAACGTCATCAGGTGTCCCGACACAACCTAAAAATAGAAAAAAATGCATAGTTTACGGAAAACATTTTTTGCTAAAATTTCGTAAGGCGGGACCCTTACAAAAAATTCAAAAAAACGGACTTGCTTCAGCAGCACATTTCTGCTGCTGTAGTTGTATAAAATGTCTCAAAACGTCATCAGGTGTCCCGACACAACCTAAAAATAGAAAAAAAAATGCGTTGTTTACGAAAAAAAATGTTGCTAAAATTTCGTAAGGCGGGACCCTTACAAAAAATTCAAAAAAACGGACTTGCTTCAGCAGCACATTTCTGCTGCTGTAGTTGTATAAAATGTCTCAAAACGTCATCAGGTGTCCCGACACAACCTAAAAATAGAAGAAAATGCATCGTTTACGAAAAAAAAATTTTGCTAAAATTTCGTAAGGCGGGACCCTTACAAAAAATTCAAAAAAACGGACTTGCTTCAGCAGCACATTTCAGGTGCTGTAGTTGTATAAAATGTTTCATAATGTCATCAGGAGTCCCGACACAACCTAAAAATAGAAGAAAATGCATAGTTTACGGAAAAAAATGTTGCTAAAATTTCGTAAGGCGGGACCCTTACAAAAAATTCAAAAAAACGGACTTGCTTCAGCAGCACATTTCTGGTGCTGTAGTTGTATAAAATGTCTCAAAATGTCATCAGGTGTCCCGACACAACCTAAAAATAGAAAAAAATGCATAGTTTACGGAAAAGATTTTTTGCTAAAATTTCGTAAGGCGGGACCCTTACAAAAAATTCAAAAAAACGGACTTGCTTCAGCAGCACATTTCTACTGCTGTAGTTGTATAAAATGTCTCAAAACGTCATCAGGTGTCCCGACACAACCTAAAAATAGAAGAAAATGCATCGTTTACGAAAAAAAAATTTTGCTAAAATTTCGTAAGGCGGGACCCTTACAAAAAATTCAAAAAAACGGACTTGCTTCAGCAGCACATTTCTGGTGCTGTAGTTGTATAAAATGTCTCAAAATGTCATCAGAAGTCCCGACACAACCTAAAAATAGAATAAAATGCATCGTTTACGAAAAAAATTTTTGCTAAAATTTCGTAAGGCGGGACCCTTACAAAAAATTCAAAAAAACGGACTTGCTTCAGCAGCACATTTCTGGTGCTGTAGTTGTATAAAATGTCTCAAAATGTCATCAGGAGTCCCGACACAACCTAAAAATAGAAGAAAATGCATTGTTTACGAAAAAAATTTTTGCTAAAATTTCGTAAGGCGGGACCCTTACAAAAAATTCAAAAAAACGGACTTGCTTCAGCAGCACATTTCTGGTGCTGTAGTTGTATAAAATGTCTCAAAATGTCATCAGGAGTCCAGACACAACCTAAAAATAGAATAAAATGCATCGTTTACGAAAAAAAAATGTTGCTAAAATTTCGAAAGGCGGGACCCTTACAAAAAATTCAAAAAAACGGACTTGCTTCAGCAGCACATTTCTGATGCTGTAGTTGTATAAAATGTCTCAAAACGTCATCAGGTGTCCCGACACAACCTAAAAATAGAAGAAAATGCATCGTTTACGAAAAAAAATTTTGCTAAAATTTCGTAAGGCGGGACCCTTACAAAAAATTCAAAAAAACGGACTTGCTTCAGCAGCACATTTCAGGTGCTGTAGTTGTATAAAATGTCTCAAAATGTCATCAGGAGTCCCCACACAACCTAAAAATAGAAGAAAATGCATCGTTTACGAAAAAAAAATTTTGCTAAAATTTCGTAAGGCGGGACCCTTACAAAAAATTCAAAAAAACGGACTTGCTTCAGCAGCACATTTCTGCTGCTGTAGTTGTATAAAATGTTTCAAAACGTCATCAGGTGTCCCGACACAACCTAAAAATAGAAGAAAATGCATCGTTTACGAAAAAAAAATTTTGCTAAAATTTCGTTAGGCGGGACCCTTACAAAAAATTCAAAAAAACGGACTTGCTTCAGCAGCACGTTTCTGATGCTGTAGTTGTATAAAATGTTTCAAAACGTCATCAGGAGTCCCGACACAACCTAAAAATAGAATAAAATGCATCGTTTACGAAAAAACATTTTTGCTAAAATTTCGTAAGGCGGGACCCTTACAAAAAATTCAAAAAATCGGACTTGCTTCAGCAGCATATTTCTGATGCTGTAGTTGTATAAAATGTTTCAAAACGTCATCAGGAGTCCCGACACAACCTAAAATCAGAATAAAATGCATCGTTTACGAAAAAAATTTTTGCTAAAATTTCGTAAGGCGGGACCCTTACAAAAAATTCAAAAAAACGGACTTGCTTCAGCAGCACATTTCTGGTGCTGTAGTTGTATAAAATGTTTCAAAACGTCATCAGGAGTCCCGACACAACCTAAAAATAGAATAAAATGCATCGTTTACGAAAAAAAATTTTGCTAAAATTTCGTAAGGCGGGACCTTACAAAAAATTCAAAAAAACGGACTTGCTTCAGCAGCACATTTCTGATGCTGTAGTTGTATAAAATGTTTCAAAACGTCATCAGGAGTCCCGACACAACCTAAAAATAGAATAAAATGCATCGTTTACGAAAAAAAATTTTGCTAAAATTTCGTAAGGCGGGACCCTTACAAAAAATTCAAAAAAACGGACTTGCTTCAGCAGCACATTTCTGGTGCTGTAGTTGTATAAAATGTCTCAAAACGTCATCAGGTGTCCCGACACAACCTAAAAATAGAAGAAAATGCATCGTTTACGAAAAAAAATTTTGCTAAAATTTCGTAAGGCGGGACCCTTACAAAAAATTCAAAAAAACGGACTTGCTTCAGCAGCTCATTTCAGGTGCTGTAGTTGTATAAAATGTCTCAAAATGTCATCAGGAGTCCCCACACAACCTAAAAATAGAAGAAAATGCATCGTTTACGAAAAAAAAATGTTTGCTAAAATTTCGTAAGGCGGGACCCTTACAAAAAATTCAAAAAAACGGACTTGCTTCAGCAGCACATTTCTGCTGCTGTAGTTGTATAAAATGTTTCAAAACGTCATCAGGTGTCCCGACACAACCTAAAAATAGAAGAAAATGCATCGTTTACGAAAAAAAAATTTTGCTAAAATTTCGTTAGGCGGGACCCTTACAAAAAATTCAAAAAAACGGACTTGCTTCAGCAGCACATTTCTGGTGCTGTAGTTGTATAAAATGTTTCAAAACGTCATCAGGAGTCCCGACACAACCTAAAAATAGAATAAAATGCATCGTTTACGAAAAAAAATTTTGCTAAAATTTCGTAAGGCGGGAGGGACCCTTACAAAAAATTCAAAAAAACGGACTTGCTTCAGCAGCACATTTCTGGTGCTGTAGTTGTATAAAATGTCTCAAAATGTCATCAGGAGTCCCGACACAACCTAAAAATAGAAGAAAATGCATCGTTTACGAAAAAAAAATGTTGCTAAAATTTCGTAAGGCGGGACCCTTACAAAAAATTCAAAAAAACGGACTTGCTTCAGCAGCACATTTCTGGTGCTGTAGTTGTATAAAATGTCTCAAAACGTCATCAGGAGTCCCGAAACAACCTAAAAATAGAAGAAAATGCATAGTTTACGGAAAAAATTTTTGCTAAAATTTCGTAAGGTGGGACCCTTACAAAAAATTCAAAAGAACGGACTTGCTTCAGCAGCACATTTCTGCTGCTGTAGTTGTATAAAATGTCTCAAAACGTCATCAGGTGTCCCAACACAACCTAAAAATAGAAAAAAAAATGCGTCGTTTACGAAACAAAATGTTGCTAAAATTTCGTAAGGCGGGACCCTTACAAAAAATTCAGAAAAACGGACTTGCTTCAGCAGCACATTTCTGCTGCTGTAGTTGTATAAAATGTCTCAAAATGTCATCAGGAGTCCCGACACAACCTAAAAATAGAAGAAAATGCATCGTTTACGAAAATTTTTTTTTATAAAATTTCGTAAGGCGGGACCCTTACAAAAAATTCAAAAAAACGGACTTGCTTCAGCAGCACATTTCTGATGCTGTAGTTGTATAAAATGTTTCAAAACGTCATCAGGAGTCCCGACACAACCTAAAAATAGAATAAAATGCATCGTTTACGAAAAAAATTTTTGCTAAAATTTCGTAAGGCGGGACCCTTACAAAAAATTCAAAAAAACGGACTTGCTTCAGCAGCACATTTCTGGTGCTGTAGTTGTATAAAATGTCTCAAAATGTCATCAGGAGTCCCGACACAACCTAAAAATAGAAGAAAATGCATCGTTTACGAAAAAAAAATTTTGCTAAAATTTGTAAGGGGGGACCCTCACAAAAAATTCAAAAAAACGGACTTGCTTCAGCAGCACATTTCTGGTGCTGTAGTTGTATAAAATGTCTCAAAATGTCATCAGGAGTCCCGACACAACCTAAAAATAGAAGAAAATGCATCGTTTACGAAAAAAAATTTTAATAAAATTTCGTAAGGCGGGACCCTTACAAAAAATTCAAAAAAACGGACTTGCTTCAGCAGCACATTTCTGATGCTGTAGTTGTATAAAATGTTTCAAAACGTCATCAGGAGTCCCGACACAACCTAAAAATAGAATAAAATGCATCGTTTACGAAGAAAAATTTTGCTAAAATTTCGTAAGGCGGGACCCTAACAAAAAATTCAAAATAACGGACTTGCTTCAGCAGCACATTTCTGCTGCTGTAGTTGTATAAAATGTCTCAAAATGTCATCAGGAGTCCCGACACAACCTAAAAATAGAAGAAAATGCATCGTTTACGAAAAAAAAATTTTGCTAAAATTTCGTAAGGCGGGACCCTTACAAAAAATTCAAAAAAACGGACTTGCTTCAGCAGCACATTTCAGGTGCTGTAATTGTATAAAACGTCTCAAAATGTCATCAGGAGTCCCGACACAACCTAAAAATAGAATAAAATGCATCGTTTACGAAAAAAAATGTTTGCTAAAATTTCGTAAGGCGGGACCCTTACAAAAATTTCAAAAAAACGGACTTGCTTCAGCAGCACATTTCAGGTGCTGTAGTTGTATAAAATGTCTCAAAACGTCATCAGGTGTCCCGACACAACCTAAATATAGAAAAAAATGCATAGTTTACGGAAAACATTTTTTGCTAAAATTTCGTAAGGCGGGACCCTTACAAAAAATTCAAAAAAACGGACTTGCTTCAGCAGCACATTTCTGCTGCTGTAGTTGTATAAAATGTCTCAAAACGTCATCAGGTGTCCCGACACAACCTAAAAATAGAATAAAAAGCATCGTTTACGAAAAAAAAATTTTGCTAAAATTTCGTAAGGCGGGACCCTTACAAAAAATTCAAAAAAACGGACTTGCTTCAGCAGCACATTTCTGGTGCTGTAGTTGTATAAAATGTCTCAAAACGTCATCAGGTGTCCCGACACAACCTAAAAATAGAAAAAAAAATGCGTTGTTTACGAAAAAAAATGTTGCTAAAATTTCGTAAGGCGGGACCCTTACAAAAAATTCAAAAAAACGGACTTGCTTCAGCAGCACATTTCTGCTGCTGTAGTTGTATAAAATGTCTCAAAACGTCATCAGGTGTCCCGACACAACCTAAAAATAGAAGAAAATGCATCGTTTACGAAAAAAAAATTTTGCTAAAATTTCGTTAGGCGGGACCCTTACAAAAAATTCAAAAAAACGGACTTGCTTCAGCAGCACGTTTCTGATGCTGTAGTTGTATAAAATGTTTCAAAACGTCATCAGGTGTCCCGACACAACCTAAAAATAGAAAAAAATGCATAGTTTACGGAAAACATTTTTTGCTAAAATTTCGTAAGGCGGGACCCTTACAAAAAATTCAAAAAAACGGACTTGCTTCAGCAGCACATTTCTGGTGCTGTAGTTGTATAAAATGTCTCAAAACGTCATCAGGTGTCCCGACACAACCTAAAAATAGAAGAAAATGCATCGTTTACGAAAAAAAAATTTTGCTAAAATTTCGTAAGGCGGGACCCTTACAAAAAATTCAAAAAAACGGACTTGCTTCAGCAGCACATTTCTGGTGCTGTAGTTGTATAAAATGTCTCAAAATGTCATCAGGAGTCCCGACACAACCTAAAAATAGAAGAAAATGCATCGTTTACGAAAAAAATTTTTGCTAAAATTTCGTAAGGCGGGACCCTTACAAAAAATTCAAAAAAACGGACTTGCTTCAGCAGCACATTTCTGATGCTGTAGTTGTATAAAATGTCTCAAAACGTCATCAGGTGTCCCGACACAACCTAAAAATAGAAGAAAATGCATCGTTTACGAAAAAAAATTTTGCTAAAATTTCGTAAGGCGGGACCCTTACAAAAAATTCAAAAAAACGGACTTGCTTCAGCAGCACATTTCAGGTGCTGTAGTTGTATAAAATGTCTCAAAATGTCATCAGGAGTCCCCACACAACCTAAAAATAGAAGAAAATGCATCGTTTACGAAAAAAAATTTTTGCTAAAATTTCGTAAGGCGGGACCCTTACAAAAAATTCAAAAAAACGGACTTGCTTCAGCAGCACATTTCTGCTGCTGTAGTTGTATAAAATGTTTCAAAACGTCATCAGGTGTCCCGACACAACCTAAAAATAGAAGAAAATGCATCGTTTACGAAAAAAAAATTTTGCTAAAATTTCGTTAGGCGGGACCCTTACAAAAAATTCAAAAAAACGGACTTGCTTCAGCAGCACGTTTCTGATGCTGTAGTTGTATAAAATGTTTCAAAACGTCATCAGGAGTCCCGACACAACCTAAAATCAGAATAAAATGCATCGTTTACGAAAAAAAATTTTGCTAAAATTTCGTAAGGCGGGACCCTTACAAAAAATTCAAAAAAACGGACTTGCTTCAGCAGCACATTTCTGGTGCTGTAGTTGTATAAAATGTTTCAAAACGTCATCAGGAGTCCCGACACAACCTAAAAATAGAATAAAATGCATCGTTTACGAAAAAAAATTTTGCTAAAATTTCGTAAGGCGGGACCCTTACAAAAAATTCAAAAAAACGGACTTGCTTCAGCAGCACATTTCTGGTGCTGTAGTTGTATAAAATGTTTCAAAACGTCATCAGGAGTCCCGACACAACCTAAAAATAGAATAAAATGCATCGTTTACGAAAAAAAATTTTGCTAAAATTTCGTAAGGCGGGACCCTTACAAAAAATTCAAAAAAACGGACTTGCTTCAGCAGCACATTTCTGATGCTGTAGTTGTATAAAATGTTTCAAAACGTCATCAGGAGTCCCGACACAACCTAAAAATAGAATAAAATGCATCGTTTACGAAAAAAAATTTTGCTAAAATTTCGTAAGGCGGGACCCTTACAAAAAATTCAAAAAAACGGACTTGCTTCAGCAGCACATTTCTGGTGCTGTAGTTGTATAAAATGTCTCAAAACGTCATCAGGTGTCCCGACACAACCTAAAAATAGAAGAAAATGCATCGTTTACGAAAAAAAATTTTGCTAAAATTTCGTAAGGCGGGACCCTTACAAAAAATTCAAAAAAACGGACTTGCTTCAGCAGCTCATTTCAGGTGCTGTAGTTGTATAA
Organism: Nerophis lumbriciformis; assembly: GCF_033978685.3. Taxonomy (NCBI): domain Eukaryota; kingdom Metazoa; phylum Chordata; class Actinopteri; order Syngnathiformes; family Syngnathidae; genus Nerophis; species Nerophis lumbriciformis. Next base: position 30,390,972 of record NC_084579.2, read on the forward strand.
AATGTCTCAAAATGTCATCAGGAGTCCCCACACAACCTAAAAATAGAAGAAAATGCATCGTTTACGAAAAAAAAATTTTGCTAAAATTTCGTAAGGCGGGACCCTTACAAAAAATTCAAAAAAACGGACTTGCTTCAGCAGCACATTTCTGCTGCTGTAGTTGTATAAAATGTTTCAAAACGTCATCAGGTGTCCCGACACAACCTAAAAATAGAAGAAAATGCATCGTTTACGAAAAAAAAATTTTGCTAAAATTTCGTTAGGCGGGACCCTTACAAAAAATTCAAAAAAACGGACTTGCTTCAGCAGCACGTTTCTGATGCTGTAGTTGTATAAAATGTTTCAAAACGTCATCAGGAGTCCCGACACAACCTAAAAATAGAATAAAATGCATCGTTTACGAAAAAACATTTTTGCTAAAATTTCGTAAGGCGGGACCCTTACAAAAAATTCAAAAAATCGGACTTGCTTCAGCAGCATATTTCTGATGCTGTAGTTGTATAAAATGTTTCAAAACGTCATCAGGAGTCCCGACACAACCTAAAATCAGAATAAAATGCATCTTTTACGAAAAAAAATTTTGCTAAAATTTCGTAAGGCGGGACCCTTACAAAAAATTCAAAAAAACGGACTTGCTTCAGCAGCACATTTCTGGTGCTGTAGTTGTATAAAATGTCTCAAAATGTCATCAGGAGTCCCGACACAACCTAAAAATAGAAGAAAATGCATCGTTTACGAAAAAAAAATGTTTGCTAAAATTTCGTAGGCGGGACCCTTACAAAAAAATTCAAAAAAACAGACTTGCTTCAGCAGCACATTTCTGCTGCTGTAGTTGTATAAAATGTCTCAAAACGTCATCAGGTGTCCCGACAACCTAAAAATAGAAGAAAATGCATCGTTTACGAAAAAAAATTTTTGCAAAAATTTCGTAAGGCGGGACCCTTACAAAAAATTCAAAAAAACGGACTTGCTTCAGCAGCACATTTCAGGTGCTGTAGTTGTATAAAATGTCTCAAAATGTCATCAGGAGTCCCGACACAACCTAAAAATAGAAGAAAATGCATCGTTTACGAAAAAAAAATTTTGCTAAAATTTCGTAAGGCGGGACACTTACAAAAAATTCAAAAAAACGGACTTGCTTCAGCAGCACATTTCTGGTGCTGTACTTGTATAAAATGTTTCAAAACGTCATCAGGTGTCCCGACACAACCTAAAAATAGAACAAAATGCATCGTTTACGAAAAAAAATTTTTGCTAAAATTTCGTAAGGCGGGACCCTTACAAAAAATTCAAAAAAACGGACTTGCTTCAGCAGCACATTTCTGATGCTGTAGTTGTATAAAATGTTTCAAAACGTCATCAGGGGTCCCGACACAACCTAAAAATAGAATAAAATGCATCGTTTACGAAAAAAATTTTTGCTAAAATTTCGTAAGGCGGGACCCTTACAAAAAATTTAAAAAAACGGACTTGCTTCAGCAGCACATTTCTGATGCTGTAGTTGTATAAAATGTTTCAAAACGTCATCAGGAGTCCCGACACAACCTAAAAATAGAATAAAATGCATCGTTTACGAAAAAAAATTTTGCTAAAATTTCGTAAGGCGGGACCCTTACAAAAAATTCAAAAAAACGGACTTGATTCAGCAGCACATTTCTGGTGCTGTAGTTGTATAAAATGTTTCAAAACGTCATCAGGAGTCCCGACACAACCTAAAAATAGAATAAAATGCATCGTTTACGAAAAAAAATTTTGCTAAAATTTCGTAAGGCGGGACCCTTACAAAAAATTCAAAAAAACGGACTTGCTTCAGCAGCACATTTCTGATGCTGTAGTTGTATAAAATGTTTCAAAACGTCATCAGGAGTCCCGACACAACCTAAAAATAGAATAAAATGCATCGTTTACGAAAAAAATTTTTGCTAAAATTTCGTAAGGCGGGACCCTTACAAAAAATTCAAAAAAACGGACTTGCTTCAGCAGCACATTTCTGGTGCTGTAGTTGTATAAAATGTTTCAAAACGTCATCAGGAGTCCCGACACAACCTAAAAATAGAATAAAATGCATCGTTTACGAAAAAAAAATGTTGCTAAAATTTCGAAAGGCGGGACCGTTACAAAAAATTCAAAAAAACGGACTTGCTTCAGCAGCACATTTCTGCTGCTGTAGTTGTATAAAATGTCTCAAAACGTCATCAGGTGTCCCGACACAACCTAAAAATAGAAAAAAATGCATAGTTTACGGAAAACATTTTTTGCTAAAATTTCGTAAGGCGGGACCCTTACAAAAAATTCAAAAAAACGGACTTGCTTCAGCAGCACATTTCTGATGCTGTAGTTGTATAAAATGTCTCAAAACGTCATCAGGTGTCCCGACACAACCTAAAAATAGAATAAAATGCATCGTTTACGAAAAAAATTTTTGCTAAAATTTCGTAAGGCGGGACCCTTACAAAAAATTCAAAAAAACGGACTTGCTTCAGCAGCACATTTCTGATGCTGTAGTTGTATAAAATGTCTCAAAACGTCATCAGGTGTCCCGACACAACCTAAAAATAGAATAAAATGCATCGTTTACGAAAAAATTTTTTGCTAAAATTTCGTAAGGCGGGACCCTTACAAAAAATTCAAAAAAACGGACTTGCTTCAGCAGCACATTTTTGATGCTGTAGTTGTATAAAATGTTTCAAAACGTCATCAGGAGTCCCGACACAACCTAAAAATAGAATAAAATGCATCGTTTACGAAAAAAAATTTTGCTAAAATTTCGTAAGGCGGGACCCTTACAAAAAATTAAAAAAAACGGACTTGCTTCAGCAGCACATTTCTGGTGCTGTAGTTGTATAAAATGTCTCAAAATGTCATCAGGAGTCCCGACACAACCTAAAAATAGAAGAAAATGCATCGTTTACGAAAAAATTTTTTGCTAAAATTTCGTTGGGCGGGACCCTTACAAAAAATTCAAAAAAACGGACTTGCTTCAGCAGCACATTTCTGGTGCTGTAGTTGTATAAAATGTCTCAAAATGTCATCAGGAGTCCCGACACAACCTAAAAATAGAAGAAAATGCATCGTTTACGAAAAAAAAATTTGCTAAAATTTCGTAAGGCGGGACCCTTACAAAAAATTCAAAAAAACGGACTTGCTTCAGCAGCACATTTCTGGTGCTGTAGTTGTATAAAATGTTTCAAAACGTCATCAGGAGTCCCGACACAACCTAAAAATAGAATAAAATGCATCGTTTACGAAAAAAAAATTTTGCTAAAATTTCGTAAGGCGGGACCCTTACAAAAAATTCAAAAAAACGGACTTGCTTCAGCAGCACATTTCAGGTGCTGTAGTTGTATAAAATGTCTCAAAATGTCATCAGGAGTCCCGACACAACCTAAAAATAGAAGAAAATGCATCGTTTACGAAAAGAAAATTTTGCTAAAATTTCGTAAGGCGGGACCCTTACAAAAAATTCAAAAAAACGGACTTGCTTCAGCAGCACATTTCTGGTGCTGTAGTTGTATAAAATGTTTCAAAACGTCATCAGGAGTCCCGACACAACCTAAAAATAGAATAAAATGCATCGTTTACGAAAAAAAATTTTGCTGAAATTTCGTAAGGCGGGACCCTTACAAAAAATTCAAAAAAACGGACTTGCTTCAGCAGCACATTTCTGGTGCTGTAGTTGTATAAAATGTCTCAAAATGTCATCAGGAGTCCCGACACAACCTAAAAATAGAAGAAAATGCATCGTTTACGAAAAAAAAAATTTGCTAAAATTTCGTAAGGCGGGACCCTTACAAAAAATTCAAAAAAACGGACTTGCTTCAGCAGCACATTTCTGATGCTGTAGTTGTATAAAATGTTTCAAAACGTCATCAGGAGTCCCGACACAACCTAAAAATAGAATAAAATGCATCGTTTACGGAAAACATTTTTTGCTAAAATTTCGTAAGGCGGGACCCTAACAAAAAATTCAAAAAAACGGACTTGCTTCAGCAGCACATTTCTGCTGCTGTAGTTGTATAAAATGTCTCAAAACGTCATCAGGTGTCCCGACCCCACCTAAAAATAGAAGAAAATGCATCGTTTACGAAAAAAAATTTTGCTAAAATTTCGTAAGGCGGGACCCTTACAAAAAATTCAAAAAAACGGACTTGCTTCAGCAGCACATTTCTGATGCTGTAGTTGTATAAAATGTTTCAAAACGTCATCAGGAGTCCCGACACAACCTAAAAATAGAATAAAATGCATCGTTTACGAAAAAAATTTTGCTAAAATTTCGTAAGGCGGGACCCTTACAAAAAATTCAAAAAAACGGACTTGCTTCAGCAGCACATTTCTGGTGCTGTAGTTGTATAAAATGTTTCAAAACGTCATCAGGAGTCCCGACACAACCTAAAAATAGAATAAAATGCATCGTTTACGAAAAAAAAAATTTTGCTAAAATTTCGTAAGGCGGGACCCTTACAAAAAATTCAAAAAAACGGACTTGCTTCAGCAGCACATTTCTGATGCTGTAGTTGTATAAAATGTTTCAAAACGTCATCAGGAGTCCCGACACAACCTAAAAATAGAAAAAAATGCATAGTTTACGGAAAACATTTTTTGCTAAAATTTCGTAAGGCGGGACCCTTACAAAAAATTCAAAAAAACGGATTTGCTTCAGCAGCACATTTCTGATGCTGTAGTTGTATAAAATGTTTCAAAACGTCATCAGGAGTCCCGACACAACCTAAAAATAGAATAAAATGCATCGTTTACGAAAAAAAAATGTTGCTAAAATTTCGAAAGGCGGGACCCTTACAAAAAATTCAAAAAAACGGACTTGCTTCAGCAGCACATTTCTGCTGCTGTAGTTGTATAAAATGTCTCAAAATGTCATCAGGAGTCCCGACACAACCTAAAAATAGAATAAAATGCATCGTTTACGAAAAAAAATTTTGCTAAAATTTCGTAAGGCGGGACCCTTACAAAAAATTCAAAAAAACGGACTTGCTTCAGCAGCACATTTCTGGTGCTGTAGTTGTATAAAATGTCTCAAAACGTCATCAGGTGTCCCGACACAACCTAAAAATAGAAGAAAATGCATCGTTTACGAAAAAAAATTTTGCTAAAATTTCGTAAGGCGGGACCCTTACAAAAAATTCAAAAAAACGGACTTGCTTCAGCAGCACATTTCAGGTGCTGTAGTTGTATAAAATGTCTCAAAATGTCATCAGGAGTCCCCACACAACCTAAAAATAGAAGAAAATGCATCGTTTACGAAAAAAAAATTTTGCTAAAATTTCGTAAGGCGGGACCCTTACAAAAAATTCAAAAAAACGGACTTGCTTCAGCAGCACATTTCTGCTGCTGTAGTTGTATAAAATGTTTCAAAACGTCATCAGGTGTCCCGACACAACCTAAAAATAGAAGAAAATGCATCGTTTACGAAAAAAAATTTTTGCTAAAATTTCGTTAGGCGGGACCCTTACAAAAAATTCAAAAAAACGGACTTGCTTCAGCAGCACGTTTCTGATGCTGTAGTTGTATAAAATGTTTCAAAACGTCATCAGGAGTCCCGACACAACCTAAAAATAGAATAAAATGCATCGTTTACGAAAAAACATTTTTGCTAAAATTTCGTAAGGCGGGACCCTTACAAAAAATTCAAAAAATCGGACTTGCTTCAGCAGCATATTTCTGATGCTGTAGTTGTATAAAATGTTTCAAAACGTCATCAGGAGTCCCGACACAACCTAAAATCAGAATAAAATGCATCGTTTACGAAAAAAAATTTTGCTAAAATTTCGTAAGGCGGGACCCTTACAAAAAATTCAAAAAAACGGACTTGCTTCAGCAGCACATTTCTGGTGCTGTAGTTGTATAAAATGTCTCAAAACGTCATCAGGTGTCCCGACACAACCTAAAAATAGAAGAAAATGCATCGTTTACGAATAAAAATGTTTGCTAAAATTTCGTAGGCGGGACCCTTACAAAAAAATTCAAAAAAACGGACTTGCTTCAGCAGCACATTTCTGCTGCTGTAGTTGTATAAAATGTCTCAAAACGTCATCAGGTGTCCCGACACAACCTAAAAATAGAAGAAAATGCATCGTTTACGAAAAAAAATTTTGCTAAAATTTCGTAAGGCGGGACCCTTACAAAAAATTCAAAAAAACGGACTTGCTTCAGCAGCACATTTCTGATGCTGTAGTTGTATAAAATGTTTCAAAACGTCATCAGGAGTCCCGACACAACCTAAAAATAGAATAAAATGCATCGTTTACGAAAAAAATTTTTGCTAAAATTTCGTAAGGCGGGACCCTTACAAAAAATTCAAAAAAACGGACTTGCTTCAGCAGCACATTTCTGGTGCTGTAGTTGTATAAAATGTTTCAAAACGTCATCAGGAGTCCCGACACAACCTAAAAATAGAATAAAATGCATCGTTTACGAAAAAAAAAATTTTGCTAAAATTTCGTAAGGCGGGACCCTTACAAAAAATTCAAAAAAACGGACTTGCTTCAGCAGCACATTTCTGATGCTGTAGTTGTATAAAATGTTTCAAAACGTCATCAGGAGTCCCGACACAACCTAAAAATAGAAAAAAATGCATAGTTTACGGAAAACATTTTTTGCTAAAATTTCGTAAGGCGGGACCCTTACAAAAAATTCAAAAAAACGGATTTGCTTCAGCAGCACATTTCTGATGCTGTAGTTGTATAAAATGTCTCAAAATGTCATCAGGTGTCCCGACACAACCTAAAAATAGAATAAAATGCATCGTTTACGAAAAAAAAATGTTGCTAAAATTTCGAAAGGCGGGACCCTTACAAAAAATTCAAAAAAACGGACTTGCTTCAGCAGCACATTTCTGATGCTGTAGTTGTATAAAATGTTTCAAAACGTCATCAGGAGTCCCGACACAACCTAAAAATAGAATAAAATGCATCGTTTACGAAAAAAAATTTTGCTAAAATTTCGTAAGGCGGGACCCTTACAAAAAATTCAAAAAAACGGACTTGCTTCAGCAGCACATTTCTGGTGCTGTAGTTGTATAAAATGTCTCAAAACGTCATCAGGTGTCCCGACACAACCTAAAAATAGAAGAAAATGCATCGTTTACGAAAAAAAATTTTGCTAAAATTTCGTAAGGCGGGACCCTTACAAAAAATTCAAAAAAACGGACTTGCTTCAGCAGCACATTTCAGGTGCTGTAGTTGTATAAAATGTCTCAAAATGTCATCAGGAGTCCCCACACAACCTAAAAATAGAAGAAAATGCATCGTTTACGAAAAAAAAATTTTGCTAAAATTTCGTAAGGCGGGACCCTTACAAAAAATTCAAAAAAACGGACTTGCTTCAGCAGCACATTTCTGCTGCTGTAGTTGTATAAAATGTTTCAAAACGTCATCAGGTGTCCCGACACAACCTAAAAATAGAAGAAAATGCATCGTTTACGAAAAAAAATTTTTGCTAAAATTTCGTTAGGCGGGACCCTTACAAAAAATTCAAAAAAACGGACTTGCTTCAGCAGCACGTTTCTGATGCTGTAGTTGTATAAAATGTTTCAAAACGTCATCAGGAGTCCCGACACAACCTAAAAATAGAATAAAATGCATCGTTTACGAAAAAACATTTTTGCTAAAATTTCGTAAGGCGGGACCCTTACAAAAAATTCAAAAAATCGGACTTGCTTCAGCAGCATATTTCTGATGCTGTAGTTGTATAAAATGTTTCAAAACGTCATCAGGAGTCCCGACACAACCTAAAATCAGAATAAAATGCATCGTTTACGAAAAAAAATTTTGCTAAAATTTCGTAAGGTGGGACCCTTACAAAAAATTCAAAAAAACGGACTTGCTTCAGCAGCACATTTCTGGTGCTGTAGTTGTATAAAATGTTTCAAAACGTCATCAGGAGTCCCGACACAACCTAAAAATAGAATAAAATGCATCGTTTACGAAAAAAAATTTTGCTAAAATTTCGTAAGGCGGGACCCTTACAAAAAATTCAAAAAAACGGACTTGCTTCAGCAGCACATTTCTGGTGCTGTAGTCGTATAAAATGTCTCAAAATGTCATCAGGAGTCCCGACACAACCTAAAAATAGAAGAAAATGCATCGTTTACGAAAAAAAAATGTTGTTAAAATTTCGTAAGGCGGGACCCTTACAAAAAATTCAAAAAAACGGACTTGCTTCAGCAGCACATTTCTGGTGCTGTAGTTGTATAAAATGTCTCAAAACGTCATCAGGTGTCCCGACACAACCTAAAAATAGAAGAAAATGCATCGTTTACGAATAAAAATGTTTGCTAAAATTTCGTAGGCGGGACCCTTACAAAAAAATTCAAAAAAACGGACTTGCTTCAGCAGCACATTTCTGCTGCTGTAGTTGTATAAAATGTCTCAAAACGTCATCAGGTGTCCCGACACAACCTAAAAATAGAAGAAAATGCATCGTTTACGAAAAAAAATTTTGCTAAAATTTCGTAAGGCGGGACCCTTACAAAAAATTCAAAAAAACGGACTTGCTTCAGCAGCACATTTCTGATGCTGTAGTTGTATAAAATGTTTCAAAACGTCATCAGGAGTCCCGACACAACCTAAAAATAGAATAAAATGCATCGTTTACGAAAAAAAATTTTGCTAAAATTTCGTAAGGCGGGACCCTTACAAAAAATTCAAAAAAACGGACTTGCTTCAGCAGCACATTTCTGGTGCTGTAGTTGTATAAAATGTTTCAAAACGTCATCAGGAGTCCCGACACAACCTAAAAATAGAATAAAATGCATCGTTTACGAAAAAAAAAATTTTGCTAAAATTTCGTAAGGCGGGACCCTTACAAAAAATTCAAAAAAACGGACTTGCTTCAGCAGCACATTTCTGATGCTGTAGTTGTATAAAATGTTTCAAAACGTCATCAGGAGTCCCGACACAACCTAAAAATAGAAAAAAATGCATAGTTTACGGAAAACATTTTTTGCTAAAATTTCGTAAGGCGGGACCCTTACAAAAAATTCAAAAAAACGGATTTGCTTCAGCAGCACATTTCTGATGCTGTAGTTGTATAAAATGTTTCAAAACGTCATCAGGAGTCCCGACACAACCTAAAAATAGAATAAAATGCATCGTTTACGAAAAAAAAATGTTGCTAAAATTTCGAAAGGCGGGACCCTTACAAAAAATTCAAAAAAACGGACTTGCTTCAGCAGCACATTTCTGCTGCTGTAGTTGTATAAAATGTCTCAAAATGTCATCAGGAGTCCCGACACAACCTAAAAATAGAATAAAATGCATCGTTTACGAAAAAAAAATGTTGCTAAAATTTCGAAAGGCGGGACCCTTACAAAAAATTCAAAAAAACGGACTTGCTTCAGCAGCACATTTCTGATGCTGTAGTTGTATAAAATGTTTCAAAACGTCATCAGGAGTCCCGACACAACCTAAAAATAGAATAAAATGCATCGTTTACGAAAAAAAATTTTGCTAAAATTTCGTAAGGCGGGACCCTTACAAAAAATTCAAAAAAACGGACTTGCTTCAGCAGCACATTTCTGGTGCTGTAGTTGTATAAAATGTCTCAAAACGTCATCAGGTGTCCCGACACAACCTAAAAATAGAAGAAAATGCATCGTTTACGAAAAAAAATTTTGCTAAAATTTCGTAAGGCGGGACCCTTACAAAAAATTCAAAAAAACGGACTTGCTTCAGCAGCACATTTCAGGTGCTGTAGTTGTATAAAATGTCTCAAAATGTCATCAGGAGTCCCCACACAACCTAAAAATAGAAGAAAATGCATCGTTTACGAAAAAAAAATTTTGCTAAAATTTCGTAAGGCGGGACCCTTACAAAAAATTCAAAAAAACGGACTTGCTTCAGCAGCACATTTCTGCTGCTGTAGTTGTATAAAATGTTTCAAAACGTCATCAGGTGTCCCGACACAACCTAAAAATAGAAGAAAATGCATCGTTTACGAAAAAAAATTTTTGCTAAAATTTCGTTAGGCGGGACCCTTACAAAAAATTCAAAAAAACGGACTTGCTTCAGCAGCACGTTTCTGATGCTGTAGTTGTATAAAATGTTTCAAAACGTCATCAGGAGTCCCGACACAACCTAAAAATAGAATAAAATGCATCGTTTACGAAAAAACATTTTTGCTAAAATTTCGTAAGGCGGGACCCTTACAAAAAATGCAAAAAATCGGACTTGCTTCAGCAGCATATTTCTGATGCTGTAGTTGTATAAAATGTTTCAAAACGTCATCAGGAGTCCCGACACAACCTAAAATCAGAATAAAATGCATCGTTTACGAAAAAAAATTTTGCTAAAATTTCGTAAGGCGGGACCCTTACAAAAAATTCAAAAAAACGGACTTGCTTCAGCAGCACATTTCTGGTGCTGTAGTTGTATAAAATGTTTCAAAACGTCATCAGGAGTCCCGACACAACCTAAAAATAGAATAAAATGCATCGTTTACGAAAAAAAATTTTGCTAAAATTTCGTAAGGCGGGACCCTTACAAAAAATTCAAAAAAACGGACTTGCTTCAGCAGCACATTTCTGGTGCTGTAGTTGTATAAAATGTCTCAAAATGTCATCAGGAGTCCCGACACAACCTAAAAATAGAAGAAAATGCATCGTTTACGAAAAAAAAATGTTGCTAAAATTTCGTAAGGCGGGACCCTTACAAAAAATTCAAAAAAACGGACTTGCTTCAGCAGCACATTTCTGGTGCTGTAGTTGTATAAAATGTCTCAAAACGTCATCAGGTGTCCCGACACAACCTAAAAATAGAAGAAAATGCATCGTTTACGAATAAAAATGTTTGCTAAAATTTCGTAGGCGGGACCCTTACAAAAAAATTCAAAAAAACGGACTTGCTTCAGCAGCACATTTCTGCTGCTGTAGTTGTATAAAATGTCTCAAAACGTCATCAGGTGTCCCGACACAACCTAAAAATAGAAGAAAATGCATCGTTTACGAAAAAAAAATTTTGCTAAAATTTCGTAAGGCGGGACCCTTACAAAAAATTCAAAAAAACGGACTTGCTTCAGCAGCACATTTCTGGTGCTGTAGTTGTATAAAATGTTTCAAAACGTCATCAGGTGTCCCGACACAACCTAAAAATAGAACAAAATGCATCGTTTACGAAAAAAAAATTTTGCTAAAATTTCGTAAGGCGGGACCCTTACAAAAAATTCAAAAAAACGGACTTGCTTCAGCAGCACATTTCTGATGCTGTAGTTGTATAAAATGTTTCAAAACGTCATCAGGGGTCCCGACACAACCTAAAAATAGAATAAAATGCATCGTTTACGAAAAAAAATTTTGCTAAAATTTCGTAAGGCGGGACCCTTACAAAAAATTCAAAAAAACGGACTTGATTCAGCAGCACATTTCTGGTGCTGTAGTTGTATAAAATGTTTCAAAACGTCATCAGGAGTCCCGACACAACCTAAAAATAGAATAAAATGCATCGTTTACGAAAAAAAATTTTGCTAAAATTTCGTAAGGCGGGACCCTTACAAAAAATTCAAAAAAACGGACTTGCTTCAGCAGCACATTTCTGATGCTGTAGTTGTATAAAATGTTTCAAAACGTCATCAGGAGTCCCGACACAACCTAAAAATAGAATAAAATGCATCGTTTACGAAAAAAATTTTTGCTAAAATTTCGAAAGGCGGGACCCTTACAAAAAATTCAAAAAAACGGACTTGCTTCAGCAGCACATTTCTGGTGCTGTAGTTGTATAAAATGTTTCAAAACGTCATCAGGAGTCCCGACACAACCTAAAAATAGAATAAAATGCATCGTTTACGAAAAAAAAATGTTGCTAAAATTTCGAAAGGCGGGACCGTTACAAAAAATTCAAAAAAACGGACTTGCTTCAGCAGCACATTTCTGGTGCTGTAGTTGTATAAAATGTCTCTAAATGTCATCAGGAGTCCCGACACAACCTAAAAATAGAAGAAAATGCATCGTTTACGAAAAAAAAATTTGCTAAAATTTCGTAAGGCGGGACCCTTACAAAAAATTCAAAAAAACGGACTTGCTTCAGCAGCACATTTCTGGTGCTGTAGTTGTATAAAATGTTTCAAAACGTCATCAGGAGTCCCGACACAACCTAAAAATAGAATAAAATGCATCGTTTACGAAAAAAAAAATTTGCTAAAATTTCGTAAGGCGGGACCCTTACAAAAAATTCCAAAAAACGGACTTGCTTCAGCAGCACATTTCTGGTGCTGTAGTTGTATAAAATGTTTCAAAACGTCATCAGGAGTCCCGACACAACCTAAAAATAGAATAAAATGCATCGTTTACGAAAAAAAATTTTGCTAAAATTTCGTAAGGCGGGACCCTTACAAAAAATTCAAAAAAACGGACTTGCTTCAGCAGCACATTTCTGATGCTGTAGTTGTATAAAATGTCTCAAAACGTCATCAGGTGTCCCGACACAACCTAAAAATAGAAGAAAATGCATCGTTTACGAAAAAAAAAATTTGCTAAAATTTCGTAAGGCGGGACCCTTACAAAAAATTCAAAAAAACGGACTTGCTTCAGCAGCACATTTCTGATGCTGTAGTTGTATAAAATGTTTCAAAACGTCATCAGGAGTCCCGACACAACCTAAAAATAGAATAAAATGCATCGTTTACGAAAAAAAAATGTTGCTAAAATTTCGAAAGGCGGGACCCTTACAAAAAATTCAAAAAAACGGACTTGCTTCAGCAGCACATTTCTGCTGCTGTAGTTGTATAAAATGTCTCAAAATGTCATCAGGAGTCCCGACACAACCTAAAAATAGAATAAAATGCATCGTTTACGAAAAAAAAATGTTGCTAAAATTTCGAAAGGCGGGACCCTTACAAAAAATTCAAAAAAACGGACTTGCTTCAGCAGCACATTTCTGATGCTGTAGTTGTATAAAATGTTTCAAAACGTCATCAGGAGTCCCGACACAACCTAAAAATAGAATAAAATGCATCGTTTACGAAAAAAAAATTTGCTAAAATTTCGTAAGGCGGGACCCTTACAAAAAATTCAAAAAAACGGACTTGATTCAGCAGCACATTTCTGGTGCTGTAGTTGTATAAAATGTTTCAAAACGTCATCAGGAGTCCCGACACAACCTAAAAATAGAATAAAATGCATCGTTTACGAAAAAAAATTTTGCTAAAATTTCGTAAGGCGGGACCCTTACAAAAAATTCAAAAAAACGGACTTGCTTCAGCAGCACATTTCTGGTGCTGTAGTTGTATAAAATGTCTCAAAATGTCATCAGGAGTCCCGACACAACCTAAAAATAGAAGAAAATGCATCGTTTACGAAAAAAATTTTTGCTAAAATTTCGTAAGGCGGGACCCTTACAAAAAATTCAAAAAAACGGACTTGCTTCAGCAGCACATTTCTGGTGCTGTAGTTGTATAAAATGTCTCAAAATGTCATCAGGAGTCCCGACACAACCTAAAAATAGAAGAAAATGCATCGTTTACGAAAAAAAATTTGCTAAAATTTCGTAAGGCGGGACCCTTACAAAAAATTCAAAAAAACGGACTTGCTTCAGCAGCACATTTCAGGTGCTGTAGTTGTATAAAATGTCTCAAAATGTCATCAGGAGTCCCGACACAACCTAAAAATAGAAGAAAATGCATCGTTTACGAAAAAAAAAATTTGCTAAAATTTCGTAAGGCGGGACCCTTACAAAAAATTCAAAAAAACGGACTTGCTTCAGCAGCACATTTCTGGTGCTGTAGTTGTATAAAATGTCTCAAAATGTCATCAGGAGTCCCGACACAACCTAAAAATAGAAGAAAATGCATCGTTTACGAAAAAAAAAATTTGCTAAAATTTCGTAAGGCGGGACCCTTACAAAAAATTCAAAAAAACGGACTTGCTTCAGCAGCACATTTCTGATGCTGTAGTTGTATAAAATGTTTCAAAACGTCATCAGGAGTCCCGACACAACCTAAAAATAGAATAAAATGCATCGTTTACGAAAAAAAATTTTGCTAAAATTTCGTAAGGCGGGACCCTTACAAAAAATTCAAAAAAACGGACTTGCTTCAGCAGCACATTTCTGGTGCTGTAGTTGTATAAAATGTCTCAAAATGTCATCAGGAGTCCCGACACAACCTAAAAATAGAAGAAAATGCATCGTTTACGAAAAAAAAAATTTGCTAAAATTTCGTAAGGCGGGACCCTTACAAAAAATTCAAAAAAACGGACTTGCTTCAGCAGCACATTTCTGCTGCTGTAGTTGTATAAAATGTCTCAAAACGTCATCAGAAGTCCCGACACAACCTAAAAATAGAAAAAAATGCATAGTTTACGGAAAACATTTTTTGCTAAAATTTCGTAAGGCGGGACCCTAACAAAAAATTCAAAAAAACGGACTTGCTTCAGCAGCACATTTCTGCTGCTGTAGTTGTATAAAATGTCTCAAAACGTCATCAGGTGTCCCGACACAACCTAAAAATAGAAGAAAATGCATCGTTTACGAAAAAAATTTTTTGCTAAAATTTCGTAAGGCGGGACCCTTACAAAAAATTCAAAAAAACGGACTTGCTTCAGCAGCACATTTCTGATGCTGTAGTTGTATAAAATGTTTCAAAACGTCATCAGGAGTCCCGACACAACCTAAAAATAGAATAAAATGCATCGTTTACGAAAAAAAATTTTGCTAAAATTTCGTAAGGCGGGACCCTTACAAAAAATTCAAAAAAACGGACTTGCTTCAGCAGCACATTTCTGCTGCTGTAGTTGTATAAAATGTCTCAAAACGTCATCAGAAGTCCCGACACAACCTAAAAATAGAAAAAATGCATAGTTTACGGAAAACATTTTTTGCTAAAATTTCGTAAGGCGGGACCCTTACAAAAAATTAAAAAAAACGGACTTGCTTCAGCAGCACATTTCTGATGCTGTAGTTGTATAAAATGTTTCAAAACGTCATCAGGAGTCCCGACACAACCTAAAAATAGAATAAAATGCATCGTTTACGAAAAAAAATTTTGCTAAAATTTCGTAAGGCGGGACCCTTACAAAAAATTCAAAAAAACGGACTTGCTTCAGCAGCACATTTCTGGTGCTGTAGTTGTATAAAATGTTTCAAAACGTCATCAGGAGTCCCGACACAACCTAAAAATAGAATAAAATGCATCGTTTACGAAAAAAATTTTTGCTAAAATTTCGTAAGGCGGGACCCTTACAAAAAATTCAAAAAAACGGACTTGCTTCAGCAGCACATTTCTGGTGCTGTAGTTGTATAAAATGTCTCAAAATGTCATCAGGAGTCCCGACACAACCTAAAAATAGAAGAAAATGCATCATTTACGAAAAAAAAAATTTGCTAAAATTTCGTAAGGCGGGACCCTTACAAAAAATTCAAAAAAACGGACTTGCTTCAGCAGCACATTTCTGATGCTGTAGTTGTATAAAATGTTTCAAAACGTCATCAGGAGTCCCGACACAACCTAAAAATAGAATAAAATGCATCGTTTACGAAAAAAAAATGTTGCTAAAATTTCGAAAGGCGGGACCCTTACAAAAAATTCAAAAAAACGGACTTGCTTCAGCAGCACATTTCTGCTGCTGTAGTTGTATAAAATGTCTCAAAATGTCATCAGGAGTCCCGACACAACCTAAAAATAGAATAAAATGCATCGTTTACGAAAAAAAAATGTTGCTAAAATTTCGAAAGGCGGGACCCTTACAAAAAATTCAAAAAAACGGACTTGCTTCAGCAGCACATTTCTGATGCTGTAGTTGTATAAAATGTTTCAAAACGTCATCAGGAGTCCCGACACAACCTAAAAATAGAATAAAATGCATCGTTTACGAAAAAAAATTTTGCTAAAATTTCGTAAGGCGGGACCCTTACAAAAAATTCAAAAAAACGGACTTGCTTCAGCAGCACATTTCTGATGCTGTAGTTGTATAAAATGTTTCAAAACGTCATCAGGAGTCCCGACACAACCTAAAAATAGAATAAAATGCATCGTTTACGAAAAAAAATTTTGCTAAAATTTCGTAAGGCGGGACCCTTACAAAAAATTCAAAAAAACGGACTTGCTTCAGCAGCACATTTCTGGTGCTGTAGTTGTATAAAATGTTTCAAAACGTCATCAGGAGTCCCGACACAACCTAAAAATAGAATAAAATGCATCGTTTACGAAAAAAAAATGTTGCTAAAATTTCGAAAGGCGGGACCGTTACAAAAAATTCAAAAAAACGGACTTGCTTCAGCAGCACATTTCTGCTGCTGTAGTTGTATAAAATGTCTCAAAACGTCATCAGGTGTCCCGACACAACCTAAAAATAGAAAAAAATGCATAGTTTACGGAAAACATTTTTTGCTAAAATTTCGTAAGGCGGGACCCTTACAAAAAATTCAAAAAAACGGACTTGCTTCAGCAGCACATTTCTGCTGCTGTAGTTGTATAAAATGTCTCAAAACGTCATCAGGTGTCCCGACACAACCTAAAAATAGAAAAAAATGCATAGTTTACGGAAAACATTTTTTGCTAAAATTTCGTAAGGCGGGACCCTTACAAAAAATTCAAAAAAAAGGACTTGCTTCAGCAGCACATTTCTGATGCTGTAGTTGTATAAAATGTCTCAAAACGTCATCAGGTGTCCCGACACAACCTAAAAATAGAAGAAAATGCATCGTTTACGAAAAAAAAATTTTGCTAAAATTTCGTAAGGCGGGACCCTTACAAAAAATTCAAAAAAACGGACTTGCTTCAGCAGCACATTTCTGATGCTGTAGTTGTATAAAATGTTTCAAAACGTCATCAGGAGTCCCGACACAACCTAAAAATAGAATAAAATGCATCGTTTACGAAAAAAATTTTGCTAAAATTTCGTAAGGCGGGACCCTAACAAAAAATTCAAAAAAACGGACTTGCTTCAGCAGCACATTTCTGATGCTGTAGTTGTATAAAATGTTTCAAAACGTCATCAGGAGTCCCGACACAACCTAAAAATAGAGTAAAATGCATCGTTTACGAAAAAAACATTTTGCTAAAATTTCGTAAGGCGGGACCCTTACAAAAAATTCAAAAAAACGGACTTGCTTCAGCAACACATTTCTGCTGCTGTAGTTGTATAAAATGTCTCAAAATGTCATCAGGAGTCCCGACACAACCTAAAAATAGAAGAAAATGCATCGTTTACGAAAAAAAAATGTTGCTAAAATTTCGTAAGGCGGGACCCTTACAAAAAATTCAAAAAAACGGACTTGCTTCAGCAGCACATTTCTGATGCTGTAGTTGTATAAAATGTTTCAAAACGTCATCAGGAGTCCCGACACAACCTAAAAATAGAATAAAATGCATCGTTTACGAAAAAAAATTTTGCTAAAATTTCGTAATGCGGGACCCTAACAAAAAATTCAAAAAAACGGACTTGCTTCAGCAGCACATTTCTGATGCTGTAGTTGTATAAAATGTTTCAAAACGTCATCAGGAGTCCCGACACAACCTAAAAATAGAATAAAATGCATCGTTTACGAAAAAAAAATGTTGCTAAAATTTCGTAAGGCGGGACCCTTACAAAAAATTCCAAAAAACGGACTTGCTTCAGCAGCACATTTCTGATGCTGTAGTTGTATAAAATGTTTCAAAACGTCATCAGGAGTCCCGACACAACCTAAAAATAGAAGAAAATGCATCGTTTACGAAAAAAAAATGTTGCTAAAATTTCGTAAGGCGGGACCCTTACAAAAAATTCAAAAAAACGGACTTGCTTCAGCAGCACATTTCTGATGCTGTAGTTGTATAAAATGTTTCAAAACGTCATCAGGAGTCCCGACACAACCTAAAAATAGAATAAAATGCATCGTTTACGAAAAATTTTTTTGCTAAAATTTCGTAAGGCGGGACCCTTACAAAAAATTCAAAAAAACGGACTTGCTTCAGCAGCACATTTCTGGTGCTGTAGTTGTATAAAATGTCTCAAAATGTCATCAGGAGTCCCGGCACAACCTAAAAATAGAATAAAATGCATCGTTTATGAAAAAAAAATGTTGCTAAAATTTTCGTAAGGCGGGACCCTCACAAAAAATTCAAAAAAACGGACTTGCTTCAGCAGCACATTTCTTGTGCTGTAGTTGTATAAAATGTCTCAAAATGTCATCAGGAGTCCTGACACAACCTAAAAATAGAAAAAAAATGCATAGTTTACGGAAAACATTTTTTGCTAAAATTTCGTAAGGCGGGACCCTAACAAAAAATTCAAAAAAACGGACTTGCTTCAGCAGCACATTTCTGATGCTGTAGTTGTATAAAATGTTTCAAAACGTCATCAGGAGTCCCGACACAACCTAAAAATAGAATAAAATGCATCGTTTACGAAAAAAAATTTTTGCTAAAATTTCGTAAGACGGGACCCTTACAAAAAATTCAAAAAAACGGACTTGCTTCAGCAGCACATTTCTGATGCTGTAGTTGTATAAAATGTTTCAAAACGTCATCAGGAGTCCCGACACAACCTAAAAATAGAAGAAAATGCATCGTTTACGAAAAAAAAATGTTGCTAAAATTTCGTAAGGCGGGACCCTTACAAAAAATTCAAAAAAACGGACTTGCTTCAGCAGCACATTTCTGGTGCTGTAGTTGTATAAAATGTCTCAAAACGTCATCAGGAGTCCCGACACAACCTAAAAATAGAATAAAATGCATCGTTTACGAAAAAAATGTTGCTAAAATTTCGAAAGGCGGGACCCTTACAAAAAATAAAAAAAAACGGACTTGCTTCAGCAGCACATTTCTGATGCTGTAGTTGTATAAAATGTCTCAAAACGTCATCAGGTGTCCCGACACAACCTAAAAATAGAAGAAAATGCATCGTTTACGAAAAAAAAATTTTGCTAAAATTTCGTAAGGCGGGACCCTTACAAAAAAATTCAAAAAAACAGACTTGCTTCAGCAGCACATTTCTGCTGCTGTAGTTGTATAAAATGTCTCAAAATGTCATCAGGAGTCCCGACACAACCTAAAAATAGAAGAAAATGCATAGTTTACGAAAAAAAAATGTTGCTAAAATTTCGAAAGGCGGGACCCTTACAAAAAATTCAATAAAACGGACTTGCTTCAGCAGCACATTTATGCTGCTGTAGTTGTATAAAATGTCTCAAAATGTCATCAGGAGTCCCGACACAACCTAAAAATAGAAGAAAATGCATCGTTTACGAAAAAAAATGTTTGCTAAAATTTCGTAAGCCGGGACCCTTACAAAAAATTCAATAAAACGGACTTGCTTCAGCAGCACATTTCAGGTGCTGTAGTTGTATAAAATGTCTCAAAATGTCATCAGGTGTCCCGACACAACCTAAAAATAGAAGAAAATGCATCGTTTACGAAAAAAAATTTTGCTAAAATTTCGTAAGGCGGGACCCTTACAAAAAATTCAAAACAACGGACTAGCTTCAGCAGCACATTTCTGCCGCTGTAGTTGTATAAAATGTCTCAAGACGTCATCAGGTGTCCCGACACAACCTAAAAATAGAAGAAAATGCATCGTTTACGAAAAAAAAATGTTGCTAAAATTTCGTAAGGCCTTACAAAAAATTCAAAAAAACGGACTTGCTTCAGCAGCACATTTCTGCTGCTGTAGTTGTATAAAATGTCTCAAAATGTCATCAGGAGTCCCGACACAACCTAAAAATAGAAGAAAATGCATAGTTTACGAAAAAAAATTTTTGCTAAAATTTCGTAAGGCGGGACCCTAACAAAAAATTCAAAAAAACGGACTTGCTTCAGCAGCACATTTCTGATGCTGTAGTTGTATAAAATGTTTCAAAACGTCATCAGGAGTCCCGACACAACCTAAAAATAGAATAAAATGCATCGTTTACGGAAAAAATTTTTTGCTAAAATTTCGTAAGGCGGTACCCTTACAAAAAATTCAAAAAAACGGACTTGCTTCAGCAGCACATTTCTGGTGCTGTAGTTGTATAAAATGTCTCAAAACGTCATCAGGTGTCCCGACACAACCTAAAAATAGAAAAAAATGCATAGTTTACGGAAAACATTTTTTGCTAAAATTTCGTAAGGCGGGACCCTTACAAAAAATTCAAAAAAACGGACTTGCTTCAGCAGCACATTTCTGCTGCTGTAGTTGTATAAAATGTCTCAAAATGTCATCAGGAGTCCCGACACAACCTAAAAATAGAAGAAAATGCATAGTTTACGAAAAAAAATTTTGCTAAAATTTCGTAAGGCGGGACCCTTACAAAAAATTCAAAAAAACGGACTTGCTTCAGCAGCACATTTCTGCTGCTGTAGTTGTATAAAATGTTTCAAAACGTCATCAGGAGTCCCGACACAACCTAAAAATAGAATAAAATGCATCGTTTACGAAAAAAAATTTTTGCTAAAATTTCGTAAGGCGGGACCCTTACAAAAAATTCAAAAAAACGGACTTGCTTCAGCAGCACATTTCTGGTGCTGTAGTTGTATAAAATGTCTCAAAACGTCATCAGGTGTCCCGACACAACCTAAAAATAGAAGAAAATGCATCGTTTACGAAAACATTTTTTGCTAAAATTTCGTAAGGCGGGACCCTTACAAAAAATTCAAAAAAACGGACTTGCTTCAGCAGCACATTTCTGATGCTGTAGTTGTATAAAATGTTTCAAAACGTCATCAGGAGTCCCGACACAACCTAAAAATAGAATAAAATGCATCGTTTACGAAAAAAAATTTTTGCTAAAATTTCGTAAGGCGGGACCCTTACAAAAAATTCAAAAAAACGGACTTGCTTCAGCAGCACATTTCTGGTGCTGTAGTTGTATAAAATGTCTCAAAACGTCATCAGGTGTCCCGACACAACCTAAAAATAGAAGAAAATGCATAGTTTACGAAAAAAAAATGTTGCTAAAATTTCGAAAGGCGGGACCCTCACAAAAAATTCAATAAAACGGACTTGCTTCAGCAGCACATTTATGCTGCTGTAGTTGTATAAAATGTCTCAAAATGTCATCAGGAGTCCCGACACAACCTAAAAATAGAAGAAAATGCATCGTTTACGAAAAAAAATGTTTGCTAAAATTTCGTAAGCCGGGACCCTTACAAAAAATTCAATAAAACGGACTTGCTTCAGCAGCACATTTCAGGTGCTGTAGTTGTATAAAATGTCTCAAAATGTCATCAGGTGTCCCGACACAACCTAAAAATAGAAGAAAATGCATCGTTTACGAAAAAAAATTTTGCTAAAATTTCGTAAGGCGGGACACTTACAAAAAATTCAAAACAACGGACTAGCTTCAGCAGCACATTTCTGCCGCTGTAGTTGTATAAAATGTCTCAAAACGTCATCAGGTGTCCCAACACAACCTAAAAATAGAAGAAAATGCATCGTTTACGAAAAAAAAATGTTGCTAAAATTTCGTAAGGCCTTACAAAAAATTCAAAAAAACGGACTTGCTTCAGCAGCACATTTCTGCTGCTGTAGTTGTATAAAATGTCTCAAAATGTCATCAGGAGTCCCGACACAACCTAAAAATAGAAGAAAATGCATCGTTTACGAAAAAAATTTTTTGCTAAAATTTCGTAAGGCGGGACCCTAACAAAAAATTCAAAAAAACGGACTTGCTTCAGCAGCACATTTCTGATGCTGTAGTTGTATAAAATGTTTCAAAACGTCATCAGGAGTCCCGACACAACCTAAAAATAGAATAAAATGCATCGTTTACGGAAAAAAATGTTTGCTAAAATTTCGTAAGGCGGTACCCTTACAAAAAATTCAAAAAAACGGACTTGCTTCAGCAGCACATTTCTGGTGCTGTAGTTGTATAAAATGTCTCAAAACGTCATCAGGTGTCCCGACACAACCTAAAAATAGAAGAAAATGCATCGTTTACGAAAACATTTTTTGCTAAAATTTCGTAAGGCGGGACCCTTACAAAAAATTCAAAAAAACGGACTTGCTTCAGCAGCACATTTCTGATGCTGTAGTTGTATAAAATGTTTCAAAACGTCATCAGGAGTCCCGACACAACCTAAAAATAGAATAAAATGCATCGTTTACGAAAAAAAATTTTTGCTAAAATTTCGTAAGGCGGGACCCTTACAAAAAATTCAAAAAAACGGACTTGCTTCAGCAGCACATTTCTGGTGCTGTAGTTGTATAAAATGTCTCAAAACGTCATCAGGTGTCCCGACACAACCTAAAAATAGAAGAAAATGCATCGTTTACGAAAACATTTTTTGCTAAAATTTCGTAAGGCGGGACCCTTACAAAAAATTCAAAAAAACGGACTTGCTTCAGCAGCACATTTCTGATGCTGTAGTTGTATAAAATGTTTCAAAACGTCATCAGGAGTCCCGACACAACCTAAAAATAGAATAAAATGCATCGTTTACGAAAAAAAATTTTTGCTAAAATTTCGTAAGGCGGGACCCTTACAAAAAATTCAAAAAAACGGACTTGCTTCAGCAGCACATTTCTGGTGCTGTAGTTGTATAAAATGTCTCAAAACGTCATCAGGTGTCCCGACACAACCTAAAAATAGAAAAAAATGCATAGTTTACGGAAAACATTTTTTGCTAAAATTTCGTAAGGCGGGACCCTTACAAAAAATTCAAAAAAACGGACTTGCTTCAGCAGCACATTTCTGCTGCTGTAGTTGTATAAAATGTCTCAAAATGTCATCAGGAGTCCCGACACAACCTAAAAATAGAAGAAAATGCATAGTTTACGAAAAAAAATGTTGCTAAAATTTCGTAAGGCGGGACCCTTACAAAAAATTCAAAAAAACGGACTTGCTTCAGCAGCACATTTCTGATGCTGTAGTTGTATAAAATGTTTCAAAACGTCATCAGGAGTCCCGACACAACCTAAAAATAGAATAAAATGCATCGTTTACGAAAAAAAATGTTTGCTAAAATTTCGTAAGGCGGGACCCTTACAAAAAATTCAAAAAAACGGACTTGCTTCAGCAGCACATTTCTGATGCTGTAATTGTATAAAATGTTTCAAAACGTCATCAGGAGTCCCGACACAACCTAAAAATAGAATAAAATGCATCGTTTACGAAAAAAAATTTTTGCTAAAATTTCGTAAGGCGGGACCCTTACAAAAAATTCAAAAAAACGGACTTGCTTCAGCAGCACATTTCTGGTGCTGTAGTTGTATAAAATGTCTCAAAACGTCATCAGGTGTCCCGACACAACTTAAAAATAGAAAAAAATGCATAGTTTACGGGAAAAATTTTTTGCTAAAATTTCGTAAGGCGGGACCCTTACAAAAAATTCAAAAAAACAGACTTGCTTCAGCAGCACATTTCTGATGCTGTAGTTGTATAAAATGTTTCAAAACGTCATCAGGAGTCCCGACACAACCTAAAAATAGAAAAAAATGCATAGTTTACGGAAAACATTTTTTGCTAAAATTTCGTAAGGCGGGACCCTTACAAAAAATTCAAAAAAACGGACTTGCTTCAGCAGCACATTTCTGCTGCTGTAGTTGTATAAAATGTCTCAAAATGTCATCAGGAGTCCCGACACAACCTAAAAATAGAAGAAAATGCATAGTTTACGAAAAAAAATTTTGCTAAAATTTCGTAAGGCGGGACCCTTACAAAAAATTCAAAAAAACGGACTTGCTTCAGCAGCACATTTCTGCTGCTGTAGTTGTATAAAATGTTTCAAAACGTCATCAGGAGTCCCGACACAACCTAAAAATAGATGAAAATGCATAGTTTACGAAAAAAAATTTTGCTAAAATTTCGTAAGGCCTAACCCTAACCCTAACCCTAAAAATAGAAGAAAATGCATCGTTTACGAAAAAAAAATTTTGCTAAAAATTTGTAAGGCGGGACCCTTACAAAAAATTCAAAAAAACGGACTTGCTTCAGCAGCACATTTCAGGTGCTGTAGTTGTATAAAATGTCTCAAAATGTCATCAGGAGTCCCGACACAACCTAAAAATAGAAGAAAATGCATCGTTTACGAAAAAAAATTTTGCTAAAATTTCGTAAGGCGGGACCCTTACAAAAAATTCAAAAAAACGGACTTGCTTCAGCAGCACATTTCTGCTGCTGTAGTTGTATAAAATGTCTCAAAACGTCATCAGGTGTCCCGACACAACCTAAAAATAGAAAAAAATGCATAGTTTACGGAAAACATTTTTTGCTAAAATTTCGTAAAGCGGGACCCTTACAAAAAATTCAAAAAAACGGACTTGCTTCAGCAGCACATTTCAGGTGCTGTAGTTGTATAAAATGTCTCAAAATGTCATCAGGAGTCCCGACACAACCTAAAAATAGAAGAAAATGCATCGTTTACGAAAAAAAAATTTTGCTAAAAATTTGTAAGGCGGGACCCTTACAAAAAATTCAAAAAAACGGACTTGCTTCAGCAGCACATTTCAGGTGCTGTAGTTGTATAAAATGTCTCAAAATGTCATCAGGAGTCCCGACACAACCTAAAAATAGAAGAAAATGCATCGTTTACGAAAAAAAATTTTGCTAAAATTTCGTAAGGCGGGACCCTTACAAAAAATTCAAAAAAACGGACTTGCTTCAGCAGCACATTTCTGCTGCTGTAGTTGTATAAAATGTCTCAAAACGTCATCAGGTGTCCCGACACAACCTAAAAATAGAATAAAATGCATCGTTTACGGAAAAAAATTTTTGCTAAAATTTCGTAAGGCGGGACCCTTACAAAAAATTCAAAAAAACGGACTTGCTTCAGCAGCACATTTCAGGTGCTGTAGTTGTATAAAATGTCTCAAAATGTCATCAGGAGTCCCGACACAACCTAAAAATAGAAGAAAATGCATCGTTTACGAAAAAAAAATTTTGCTAAAAATTTGTAAGGCAGGACCCTTACTAAAAATTCAAAAAAACCGACTTGCTTCAGCAGCACATTTCAGGTGCTGTAGTTGTATAAAATGTCTCAAAATGTCATCAGGAGTCCCGACACAACCTAAAAATAGAAGAAAATGCATCGTTTACGAAAAAAAATTTTGCTAAAATTTCGTAAGGCGGGACCCTTACAAAAAATTCAAAAAAACGGACTTGCTTCAGCAGCACATTTCTGCTGCTGTAGTTGTATAAAATGTTTCAAAACATCATCAGGTGTCCCGACACAACCTAAAAATAGAATAAAATGCATCGTTTACGAAAAAAAAATTTTGCTAAAATTTCGTAAGGCGGGAGGGACCCTTACAAAAAATTCAAAAAAACGGACTTGCTTCAGCAGCACATTTCTGGTGCTGTAGTTGTATAAAATGTCTCAAAATGTCATCAGGAGTCCCGACACAACCTAAAAATAGAAGAAAATGCATCGTTTACGAAAAAAAAATTTTGCTAAAATTTCGTAAGGCGGGACCCTTACAAAAAATTCAAAAAAACGGACTTGCTTCAGCAGCACATTTCTGCTGCTGTAGTTGTATAAAATGTTTCAAAACGTCATCAGGTGTCCCGACACAACCTAAAAATAGAAGAAAATGCATCGTTTACGAAACAAAATTTTGCTAAAATTTCGTAAGGCGGGACCCTTACAAAAAATTCAAAAAAACGGACTTGCTTCAGCAGCACATTTCTGGTGCTGTAGTTGTATAAAATGTCTCAAAACGTCATCAGGTGTCCCGACACAACCTAAAAATAGAAAAAAATGCATAGTTTACGGAAAAAATTTTTTGCTAAAATTTCGTAAGGCGGGACCCTTACAAAAAATTCAAAAAAACGGACTTGCTTCAGCAGCACATTTCTGCTGCTGTAGTTGTATAAAATGTCTCAAAACGTCATCAGGTGTCCCGACACAACCTAAAAATAGAAGAAAATGCATCGTTTACGAAAAAAAATTTTTGCAAAAATTTCGTAAGGCGGGACCCTTACAAAAAATTCAAAAAAACGGACTTGCTTCAGCAGCACATTTCTGGTGCTGTAGTTGTATAAAATGTCTCAAAACGTCATCAGGTGTCCCGACACAACCTAAAAATAGAAAAAAATGCATAGTTTACGGAAAACATTTTTTGCTAAAATTTCGTAAGGCGGGACCCTTACAAAAAATTCAAAAAAACGGACTTGCTTCAGCAGCACATTTCTGCTGCTGTAGTTGTATAAAATGTCTCAAAACGTCATCAGGTGTCCCGACACAACCTAAAAATAGAAGAAAATGCATCGTTTACGAAAAAAAATTTTTGCTAAAATTTCGTAAGGCGGGACCCTTACAAAAAATTCAAAAAAACGGACTTGCTTCAGTAGCACATTTCTGGTGCTGTAGTTGTATAAAATGTCTCAAAACGTCATCAGGTGTCCCGACACAACCTAAAAATAGAAAAAAATGCATAGTTTACGGAAAACATTTTTTGCTAAAATTTCGTAAGGCGGGACCCTTACAAAAAATTCAAAAAAACGGACTTGCTTCAGCAGCACATTTCTGCTGCTGTAGTTGTATAAAATGTCTCAAAACGTCATCAGGTGTCCCGACACGACCTAAAAATAGAAGAAAATGCATCGTTTACGAAAAAAAAATTTTGCAAAAATTTCGTAAGGCGGGACCCTTACAAAAAATTCAAAAAAACGGACTTGCTTCAGCAGCACATTTCTGGTGCTGTAGTTGTATAAAATGTCTCAAAACGTCATCAGGTGTCCCGACACAACCTAAAAATAGAAAAAAATGCATAGTTTACGGAAAACATTTTTTGCTAAAATTTCGTAAGGCGGGACCCTTACAAAAAATTCAAAAAAACGGACTTGCTTCAGCAGCACATTTCTGCTGCTGTAGTTGTATAAAATGTCTCAAAACGTCATCAGGTGGCCCGACACAACCTAAAAATAGACGAAAATGCATCGTTTACGAAAAAAAATTTTTGCTAAAATTTCGTAAGGCGGGACCCTTACAAAAAATTCAAAAAAACGGACTTGCTTCAGCAGCACATTTCTGGTGCTGTAGTTGTATAAAATGTCTCAAAACGTCATCAGGTGTCCCGACACAACCTAAAAATAGAAAAAAATGCATAGTTTACGGAAAAAAATTTTTGCTAAAATTTCGTAAGGCGGGACCCTTACAAAAAATTCAAAAAAACGGACTTGCTTCAGCAGCACATTTCTGCTGCTGTAGTTGTATAAAA